>NW_028318885.1:7500-607500 GCF_062004578.1 Staurois parvus
TGTAGATATATGTGGTGTATATATATATATATATAATGTATGGATGTGGAGATGTGTGGTGTATATATATATATATAGAGAATGTATGGATGTGGAGATGTGTGGTGTATATATATATATAGAGAATGTATGGATGTGGAGATGTGTGGTGTATATATATATAGAATGTATGGATGTAGATATGTGTGGTGTATATATATATATATAGAATGTATGGATGTGGAGATGTGTGGTGTATATATATATATAATGTATGGATGTAGATATATGTGGTGTATATATATATATATATAATGTATGGATGTAGATATATGTGGTGTGTATATATATATATATATATATAATGTATGGATGTAGATATATGTGGTGTATATATATATATATATATAGAATGTATGGATGTGGAGATGTGTCCTCCGGTGCAGTGTGTAGTCCCCAGTCACTAGTTGCAGGCTCAGTAGTAGCAGGCAGAGCTCAGTAGGAGGATGGTGTGAGGCTCCTCTCCTCTCCTCTGCTCTCCTCTCCCCCTCTCTGTCTCTCTCTCTCCTCTCTCTCTCTGTCTGTCTCCCTCTCTCTCCTCTCCCCGTCTCTCTCCCCGGGTCTCAGTGCCGGATGGTGTGCGGGATTCCCCGGGCAGGGGATGCGATCTGCCCGGCTTTAGTCGCTCAGCGGTCGCCGCGATGATCCGGATCTTCCCCGACTTCAGTGTGCAGGTGACGGCGGCTCCAGGGGCTGGCGGGGCTCCTCCCGAGCCCGGGGCGGCCAGGAGCGGGGGAACCAACGGGAGCCACCCGCACAATGTGCCCGGGGTCAGCTCGTACCAGCAGCGGTGAGTGCGGACTGTGTGCTGAGCACCATGCCATCCCTACATAGTTCTATGGGCACCTCACCTCCCCCCCCCCCCCCATCTCCCATCCCTGGCATCAACGGGGTATACAGAGCTCTGTGCCATTCCTCAAGGCAACCCTCCTACTGGCAGGTCCTCCGAGCTCCAGCGGGGGGATGTCGGGCACTTGGCTATGGTGAGTCACCCAAACCGATGGGGGGGGGGGTCACAGACCTTCAATGGGAATATGTGCTGGACTACAATGCCCGGCCGGGGGGGGGGGGGGGGACATGTATAGTCCATGCTGGGGGGATCCATCCATCACCCGATCATCACCCGATCATCATCCGATCACTCCCAGACACTTCCCTGTACTTTGAATGGGATGGACACCCATCACACCCGGGGCACAAACTTATTATTATCACCTGCCACCCGGACATCCCGCTAGATTTATTCCCCGACATGCTGGATGGAAATGTATATAATATATACACATATAAATATTTATCTATATAAGCAAAGCATTAGGTGTGTGACTAGATGACTATATATATGTGAATGTATGGATAAGTATATATCTACTATAGAATATGTTATATAGCACATTCACTATGGGGATCCTAGACATGCTTTTATATTATGTGCATTAGTGCTTGTCATTGTGAATTCTATAGAAATCTATCTATATATATAGAACTATGTGTGAGCAGTGTGTATAGTTGTGTTGGGGATTCAGAGTCCCATCTTCCCATCCACTGACATGTTAGAAACTAGTTTTCCTGGCTTGCCCTGTTCTGTGCCCTCCAGCCAGAGTCTGGGATGAGTCTTCCTCCCTCTGTAAATAGTCCCTGGGAATCCCTCATCCAGAGAAGTTTCCTCTTCACCTGCAATGAAAGAAAGATAGACAGATGATAGATAGATAGATAGATAGATAGATAGATAGATAGACAGATGATAGATAGATAGATAGATAGATAGATAGATAGATAGATAGAAGATACATAGATAGATAGATAGATAGATAGATAGATAGATAGATAGATAGAAGATACATAGATAGATAGATAGATAGATAGATAGATAGATAGATAGATAGATAGATAGCTATAGAAAGATAGATAGATAGATAGATAGATAGATAGATAGATAGATAGATAGAAGATAGATAGATAGATAGATAGATAGATAGCTATAGAAAGATAGATAGATAGATAGATAGATAGATAGATAGATAGATAGATGACTTTAATATGTCACTTTTCTGTCCACCTTCAAAGTTATCTTATACTTGGTACACTGTCATATATAATTCTAAAACAATATATATCATTATTTTAATATTTTTTTTATAAGCTTAAAAAAAAATTGCATTATCATCAATTTAGTACTTTTATATATCATTTCGAATTTAATAGTTATATACCGTGTGTATAATATATATAATTTTAACAGTTATATGATATATGTATATATATATATATATATATATATATATATATATATCATCATCATTGACATGATCATCATTACTTTAGTAGTAGAAAAATGAATATACATATAGGAGTATGAAGATTTTGTTTCCTTTATCAGTTATTTATTTTTTGGATTCTCTGTTTCTATATTAAACACACCATTTGATCCAGTTGCCCAGACATGTTATAATGTATGTGTCTGTACTCTTTATCCATCGCTATATGTGGCTGTTACTGTCTGTTTATGTCATTGCCGCTATCTGTCTGAAACGTTATTGAGAAGTGTGGGGTGGCTGCAGATCACTTTCCACATGTTCAGTGGTAACACATGTGACATTATTATATAGTCTCCATCACTTGTGTCCACATACAGCATGTGTCTCTTTCATATGATCTTAGTGAAAGCTGTGCTGTGTTTATATATATATATATATATATATATATATATATATATTTTTTTTTTAATTTTTTTTTTTATATATGTATAGGCTTTATGGCATGGTCAGATCTGTTCTTACCAACAGACTGACCATAAATTCTGGCATAAGGTATCTTTAATGGATTATGATCACCTATTGATGTATGTACCATCTGCTATTTATCGATCTATAATATATATATATATATATATATATAAATTATTTTAGAAGTACAATGTGTAAAGCTGTTGCTTTCTAGTTTTATAACTAGATGATTCCATATGTAGGTGTACATTTTAATTTATTTTAAGTATTTGACAAATAAGCAAATCAGTTCCTGAAGTATATTGAGATAATGATATCTGGCACTTATTTATTGTTTATATAATGTATTTGGTTTAAAGGTAAAAAAAGTCAGATTGAAGGTTATACATATTTCTTGCGCACACTTTAGATACAAGGAGATACGTGTTGGGATTTGGTTACATTTGTATGACAGGTGCCTGTACATATATAATATACTCTATAGGTATATACAGGTACATTCACATATACTCAGATATATTTTATAGCTGTTTGCTGCTGCTTAAATTGTGATTTTCTTCTGTAAGCCTCGCATGTACATTTCTATTAGAGCTTTCTATTTGGTTCCTAGTTGTTGGCCTATTATGAGCAATTTCTAAGGCATTGCAAGTATCTCTCCATCCCAATCTTTGGATGTGATTGAAGCTCTAATACTCTGCAAGCCGTGTCCTTCAGAGGTGGATGAGAATTGGAAATCAGCAGGGGTTAATCATATTCCTCTCTCTACCCGCACCTTGTTTATCAGAACATATGGAAATGGCCTGTCACTCCCCAAAGTGCTAGGGATCAGTCATAGGACGGGGACAAGGGAAGGAGGGGGAGCAGAGGTCAGCCAAGAAAGACAATGAGACATTGATTTCAACGCAGAGCTTGCAATCGAACACAATAATACATCTCGTTAAACACAAACTTATACAGAAAAAAAAAGAAACACCATGACACAAGACATTGCTTTGCCAAAAATGTTAGGGATAAAACTTACAATATCCAGTCATCTTATATTCTTTGTTATTTCTTTGCCTGATTTACATTAGGCTTTTTCCTTGGGATTTTTCAGAAACTTTTTTTTTTTTATAGTATTAGTCAGTAAAGAAGAAGAGAGTTCAAAGAATTGGCATTATCCAGTATAATGGCAAAAGTCTACTAGATACTAAGCATGAAGTGCTGTGTGTTATTCATGAATACATTTTTGTTGCTATAGCATAGTATAAAAAGTATAGGTATAGTTTTTATTTTGCAAACAAAAAAAACCCCCATAAAACATATTAAAATAATAGTAACTATCAAAAGTATTCATGCTACCCCTGCGCCTCAGTATATATATATATATATATATATATATATATATATATATATATATATATATCTTTATTATTTTTTATTGGTGTTTCAACTTACTTACTTTGATTCCTACGCTGTGATTTTTTATTTGTGCTCTTTCTTTTAAAATGAATGTTACCAAGCATTCCTATAGTACACGCTGTCTGCTCCTTCACACATCACTGCAGCATCTTTTCAAAGGAAAATAGCAATACTCTTTTTGCTAACGCTGATTACAGAAGCGATCATAATCCTGATTACATTAACCCTTTCTGCACTTATAGAGACAGGATCAGTAAGTGTGCAAAGAGGTTGTTGAATATGAAAGGAGACCAAACAGAGAGGCTGGATTTACTGCAGAAAATAAAAAGAAAGGTTTTTTTTTTTTCATAGTCTGAGAATGACATATGGTTTATATACCATTTGTGTTTCTTAGAAATGTATGATAATGCGTTCGATATATTGACAGTTTATTGCTTATATCTTGATTGAATTGTTAGAGGTAATATGCTGATCCTAACAATGCAGATCAGTCTACTTAAAATTTGAGCCGATAGCTTGTGCGCTATCTGTTGCTTGATGTCCACTAGTTTCCATCTCTGACTTCGTAGGATGCAAGAAAATTGGAGTTCTAGAGCATAGGTATGCGTTGTTATGAGTAGTGCATCACCAAAGCTTCATTACGATGGAACTGCAGAATTACTAAAATGTTTTGCGCCTATCGGGTAAAAATGCGTACAGTACTTCGTTTGTCTATATAGCCTGTCCTGTCATAATAATGTGTTACATGGCTTCTCCGTTATGACGCCTGACAGACAGATCTTTGATTAAGGTCTCTGGTAGAAGATCTAGACATCCTTCTGTGGACTACTCCCCACAACGATCCACTTCAACTGTTCTCTGACTTGTCTAATATTTGGACAAGATGCTTGGATGTTGAAAAAAATGTTCCTTTCGCTAAAGAAATAAGGGAAATGTCCAATAGTTGGTGACATAGATTTCCCGGTATTGTCAAGAATCTCTGTGAGCAATAACAAGAATGTCCAATGCTTAAAGATGCTAATTTTCACTCTAGGGTAAATTTAAACATTGCCCGGTCGCAATCCAAAATGATGTTCCAATAAACCAGTTGTGAGTATTCTTTCAGTACAACCAGACATTACCAACGCGTCCCCTTCTTTTCTCCAAATATATTTTCTGCTAAAGACATTATAAGAAGCTCTTGCTTGACCATAGGGTTAGCGGAGATAGAGCTTTCCCATTGCCGTATTACTCTTCTGCTAGCTGAAGTTATAAGCAGGAAAGAGCACACATTTTGTGCTTTGCTTTTTGATCATAGTGTGAGAATGCCTCTGGTCACAGAGCATCTCATATATGAATTTACATGGTATTACTTGGTCTGGGGGAAGGTTTGCATCCAAGTGCATACCGAGGGGCAGCCAGGAGGCCATGGCCAGGAGAATCAGGAAAATAGCCACTGCAGGCCTCATCAAAGGGCTGGAACTCCCCAACATTAGTGGCTTTTTTGTAGAACCTGTTACTTCTATGAGCAATCCATGATGGTAGCGGGAAGGCTCTCCTATTAAATATTACTTTTTGCCAACAGCAGATGTGAAGAAGGGGAAAACCAGAGATAGTTGGACCCCTGAAATAGCAATAGAATTTCTATCTCATTGTTTTTCCAAAATGGATATTGGATGCGCTGAGTGGCTTGGCTACCCAGAATAATAACTTGAAATACATTTAAAAAAATTAGATAAAGTGTTCTCCATAGAACCTTCAATGATTACAGAAATGTCCATATCTTGGAAAATCTCTACAAGTGTTACCGAGCATTTACCGAACAATGAATAAGCGAAAGTATAGAAGCAAGTAAAGAATTGAGAGAGAAATTTTGATTTTAATAAAGAGAAATTTACTGTATGGATAGTGTAAATATCTAAAAGAGTCAGTGGGGTTGATTTACTAAGGACAAATAGTTCATTTTGCAAGGGAAGTTGGATTTTGTTTGTTCAACTTAAATAAATCAGTGTCCCCTTTCTGCTAAGATTTAACAATTTATCATGTTAAAGGTAGGTAATCTATCTTAAATGTAGTGTTTTGGCTACCCAGGTTAATAATTTGAGTTAAATCTTTAAAAATAGATAAAGGTTTTTACATGTGTTAGTTCAAATTTATAATAATTCCCTATTTTGTTTCTGTGAAGGTATGTGAAACGTTATCACTGCAAAGATAGGTGACTTTTCGGAAATGGATATTAGACATACGGAGTGTCTTGGCTAATCAGGATAACAATTTGAATTAAATTTGAAAAGTTGGATAGAGGTTATTACATTTGTTAGTTCACCTTTATCATAGCTCAGTGTCCTGTGTCTTTGAAGGCATTTAACATGTTATCATGTAAAAGATAGGTAACCTATCGTCCATGGATATAGATGTATGGAGAGTGTCTTGGCTACCCAGGATAATAATTTGAATTAAATTTTAAAAAATCAGATAATGGTTATTTGACTTTATCTTAGCTCAGTGTCCTGTTTCTTGGAAGGCATGTAATAGGTTATTATGTAAAAGACAGGTAGCTTACCCAAAATGGATATTAGATGTGCTAAGTGGCATGGCTACCCTGGATAATAATTTGAATTCAATTTAAAAATAAGAAAAAAGCACCAAGCACATACAGCTGACTTCCTTTGGTCTCCATAGGCACTGGCTTACTACAGAATTCACACTGGCTGGAGTAGAGATAGTTCTTTCATAGCCACTATAGGAGAGATAATCATGGCTGCTCTTACTAAATTAATGCCTAATTTACAGAACAAACATAATTCAGTGCTTAATTGCCCTTAGAAAAGCCTCTATGAAAAAGAAGTGTTTTTTTATAAAAATTTAAATATGTATTTTTTTTTAACGGACTCTTTTTTTTATGCTGTCAAAAAAAGACATGATGATAAAATATGAAAGCTATGGCCAACAGAGGATTAATATGTGTGATATTCATAAAGATCCAGGTGAGATAAATTCATAAAGAAGAACTCTGGGCTGTGAAAATCAGGTTACTGTTTTTATATGGGGAGTTGTTGTAATCAGTACATATAACCAAATAAAGTGATCATTATTCCCCACTATGCCCTGTATCAAATTATATCACTCTCCTATCTATCCCGAGCTTCTGCATCTAAAAACCTGTGATGCACAACATAGTTCATAGTTTATGTTCATAGTACATATAACCAACAAAAACTTTTACCTAGTCTTCTGGCAACAGGAAAGCAGCTGATATGCAGCCCTTGGCGGCATGCTTTCCTTTTAGTGCAGCTTACACAGAGTAGAATAGGGGAACCTGCTTTTGCATTATGAGAGCAAAATGTACTAAACCACTAAATGCTAAGAAGGAATGGCCACATACAGGAGCTATGATTCAAATCTCCAAAGGTGCGGATGACAGATTTAATCGGAGCAGACACCTGAATGCTAATATTCCCAGAGACTAGCATAGATTTCTAAAATCAAAATAGGATTGCTTTATATAGCCATTTTAGATGCAAATAGTATTTAAATGATTTAACCCTGGAAAGTGTCAGCTGTTATATTGGGAGAGGTTAAATTAGATTTTTTTTTAGTGTTACTTGTCCCACTGTACTTTATTTTATGCATATTTTTTAATTCAACAGAACTGCATTGTGTCATGATTTAATATGCATTAGCATAAATATTGTCTGTAAATTAGTTACAATTATTTTAGATAACAAATGAATGTACTTTCTTTACAGTTCATTAAAATATTAATTATAATAATAATAATTGTTTTATATATATATATATATATATATATATATATATATATATATATATATATATATAATAGTTTTATTCAGCAATCATAAGTTTTTAAACACAGAAGCAATAAATAACCAAAAGCATAGAAGCAATTAAAGAATTGAGAGAGAAACTTTTATTTTTATAAAGAGAAATTTACTGTATTGATAGTGTAAATATCTAAAAGAGTCAGTGGGGTTGATTTACTAAGGACAAATAGACAGTTCATTTTGCAAGGGAAGTTGGATTTTGCAAATGAAATCTCCCTAGAGCTTAGTGAATGAGGCGAAGTTCTTCTGACTTCCATCATCCAATCCTGTTCCAGGGTAAAGTGCTGTATTTGTATTTCCCATGATTGAGTATTCTTTGCAAAGTGAAATTTCACTACATTCCCTAAGTCCAGGGGAAATTTCTGATGCAAAGTGCAAACTCCATCCAAAGGAAACAGCCTATCTTCCTCTAGTAAATCAACCCACTGTCTTCAGCTCAGTTAAAACGAATGTTTGAAAGGAATGTGACTTACCATAATGTATTTGACACCCTGGGCAGATCATTTTAGAAACCCCCTACAAAATTATTTTGAGTAATATTCTATGAAAATATAATAACTGCAGAAAGAAGGCAGAGAGTATAAATTGTGGTGTCCTCTGACATTAGTGCATTAGTGGTTAATGTAGAAGTAAGCCCCTTACACTGGTGCTTAGTGGAAAATTGCATTTATTTATTATTACAGGTACTTGTATAGTGCTGACAGTTTATGCAGCGCTTTACTTATATATTGTACGTTCACATCAGTCCCTGCCCTCAAGGAGCTTACAATCTAAAGTCCCTTGACCCACATCCTCATGCTAGGGTCAATTTAAACAGAATCCAATTAGCCTATCAGCATGTCTTCGGCGTGTAGGAGGAAACCCATGCAGGCACATGGAGAACACAAAACTCAAGCAGGTAGTGCCGTGGTTGGGATTTGAACCAATGATCCTAGTGCTTGTAGGTTGAAGTGATGACCACCTAGCCACTGTGCTGCCCCATGGCATGGGCAGTCAGTGTAAGTTGAAGATCAGTCCATCATTGCTCACTTCTCAAGGTACCCCTAGTACATGTATGTAGCAGGTTACGCCATGTAGATTATTTTGCATACTTCTTTAACAGATGTTAAAGTCTTATTAAACCTTTAAAACATTTTTTTCTTAGTCTAACTTACTTGCTTTGACATATGCACAGTCATTTTCTTCCCAGGTCCCTCCATACTGCAGAAGATCTACTTGAAGGTATTTGCCACTATACTTCCTCCTATGAGGTTGTTACACTGCCTTGTGGGGTCTCTCTGGAGCTCCAATGTAGCCACCCATACATGCACACCCCCAACTTGGACTAGTGCTTCAATAGAAGCCACACAGATTGCCTGCCAAGATACAAGGATGATGCTCCATCCGCCAGCTCTAGACTGACATTGGGAATTGGATGCAGGATGGACCAGCAGAAAGCATGGGGTTGATTTACTAAAACTGAAGAGTGCAAAATCTGGTGCAGCTGTGTAGCCAATCGGCTTGTAACTACAACTTGTTCAATTAAGCTTTGACAAAAAAAATGGAAGCCAATTGGTTTCTAAGCAGAGCTGCACTGGATTGTGCACTCTCCAGTTTTAGTAAACCAACCCTCTGTGTCATGAGAGCAGGCATGTGCTGTATGATAAACACACAGAGCATCTTAATGTTGTCCCTGTGTCATTGTGTGTTCCTGTGATGTTTACTGTACATGCTTTCTGCCCAAAAATTTGGGGAAACCCTGGATTTTTATAAGGTAAAAATAAAAAGCATTTGTAAGATAAAGGTTTAATACAACTTTACTATTCAGTCTGTTTACATGGTTTGGTCCCTGTATGGTTTTCCTAACTATATGAATTACATGCTAGTATTATAATATTTTTAATATATTTATACTCACACATAAAGTACAGTGTACCTAACAAATACACATTGCCTTGTCTTGTGGGCAGTGGTGTATTTAGTTCATGCGCTGCCCTAAGCAACACTAAAATCTGGTGCCCCCGAACCTACCAGCATTCCCCCCCCCCTGCCACCGCCGTCCGCAGCCCATCAGCGCAATCCCCCCCATCCTTCCACCGCCGCCACCACCAACCAACACACATCCCCCACTGACCCCTTCTCGCTACCGCAACCAGCTGTTTCATGGACTAAACTTAACTCCTTGGCGCCAAGCGTGCACAAATATGTGGTCTTTTGGCAGCTGGACCTTGGTGCCAAGGGGCCGCATATTTGCGTGCCCAATGTAAACAAAACATGTGTCAGGAGCACACGCCCTACATGCTCCCGCACATTTACCGGCGCCTCACGGAAAGGTCCTGATTGCTACTTGCGGTCGAGAGCTTTCCGATCATGTGACCGGTTTGACAGCCAATCACAGCGGTCACATGACCCTAAACACAGCGGTCACATGACCCTAAACTCTGCCCCACCTCACGGCGTCACAAACCCTTTAAAGTGTCAGGAGGCACTGGATCCAAGGGGTTAACATCCAAAATCAAATCAGCCGGCCTTTCCAGCACCCTCCAGCAGCACGCAGCCTCCTCTGGATCTCATGGCACAGCTGACCAGGTCCCCATCCTTGCCACTTGTGTCTCTTCTTCCAGGGGGCGGCACTGCTCCCCTGAAAATTGCCGCCCTAGGCAAATGCCTTGTTTGCCTTGTGCCCACACTGCAGCTTGTGGGGCATAGTCAGTAAAATTGTGTTTGTTGTATTTTTAGACGTAGCACTGATGATATTTTGGGCATAGAAGTGAAAACTAGACGTTGAAGTGGAAATGTGCAAATTATATGAAAACACATATGAATAGGTCTGGCACTAGCATTTATACAACAGTTTTTGTTTTTCTTGGTCCCCCATAGCTTTATTACTTGTTGATATTGCCAGTAAATCTGTTACTTTTTCATTGCCTTTAGTTGGGTGGCAACACTGTTTTTTCTGCAGTGATATTGTGCAGCAGCGTTGTCACCCTGTTAACAGGGTAGCCTTAGAATGATATGTGGTTTTGGCTTTAGTAAGGAACATACAAATTAAAGACAACACTTTTATTTGCAGTTGCAGCAGCAAACTTGTTTTTCTTCTGAAAAAAAAGTTTTAAACTATAGAATAAATACTGACCCTTGTTAAAACCCTTGCCAATGTTATATGGTTTATCCCAACTCCTGTAACTGCCACTTTTGCTGGAAATCTTGGTATGTTTGTGGAAGAAAAATATAAGTTATATAAAAAAGGAATGTATATAGTGCATACTATCATTATAGGTATTCACCACACATATTTATCAGAATACAATAGTTTTGTTATAGTGGTTCTGGAAACCAAAAAATGCATAAGGGGATGGATGGATTTTATTTTTTTTTTATCTAGGCATGTTGGTTGAATGAGCCTTGATGCTGGTATTCTGGTTTTTCAGGGACTCCAGTTGCTGAAATTAGGAAAGGCCGGGGGTTGTGTTCTCTACCTATTTTGGACCTTTTGTTGTGTCTCATAGTGAGCAGATGGTGCATGGTCCAACTGAGAAGCATATGAGAGAGCTTGCTAAATCTGGAGAATGTGGAATACATTATGCCTAGATGAAGGTAGACTGAGTAGAACTTCTGATTTCATAATGGTTGCAGAGAGCATTGCCATTTGATAGATTTATTTCACCTAAAGTTGAACCCTAAAACCTAATGGAGTATGCATGCTATAAATGGTTGATATGTTTTCCATAATTCTCAAAGCTTTATAGCATGGGCTTTAAAATCTAAGGGTACAAACAATAAATTATTTTGAGGCCAGTGTGCCTATTTTCTAAAGGGGTTGAGATTTTTCACACAAAATTGTGTAAATATTCACTTCAATGGTCCAATCTTGTGCCGATGAAATTAATACACAGTAATTTGCTCTTCACATGATTGGATAATTGAAGTGAATATTTACTTTAATATGTGAATATTCTCAACTTTTTTTTTTTTTTTTAGAAAATCAGCCTCCATTTTAGATGACATTTTGGTTTCTTTTTAATGAAAATGTTGTCATGTTACATTTTCATTGATGTGTAGTTTTCTGACATTGCCATTACTAGTCATACAATATGGTATGTTATACAGTATATACATATAGCACATATAACTGTAAAAAATATTTTTTTTTAAAGACCTTTGTGGATTTTTTCATGAATAGCTCCTAAAACATGATATGATCTTTAGCTTAGTTGCTAGTTTAGCAAATAACTCAAACTCTTGGCAAGAATGTAGCTATTTGTTTTATATTGAGAGCTATCTGCCTGAGTGATGTAGCCCAAGTCTTTAGAATCCTGTACTCCTTTCCAGTCTTATGGCTTCCATAAACACATATAGGGCCTTTAAAATATTTTTGATTAGGCTATATTGTACTTCGACTGAATTTTGTTGCATACCACAGGTGATTAGACATTTTTTTTCATTTGACATGTCAAACCCACACCTCTATTGACTGGTGTGAAATCTTCCTCCCCTGATTCTTCCCCACCCCTGCTGATGTGATCCTCTGGTGCTCAAGGGGGATTAATAAATCTGAGGGATGCATCATATGCACTCACACCCCTTCCTCACCCTCCCCTATTCATAGAAGCTGTACTATAGCTTCTATGAATTATAAATTATGGATAGAGGAGTTGGAACTTTCATTCATCCTCCTGTCCTCCATTCATGGATTATATTCCACTCATAGAAGCTGTAGCACAATTTCTATGAATGGAGGAGGGGTGCAGAAAGGGTGGGCATAGCTGGCACTATTGACAAGTGCATATAACAGGTCCCTCGGCTCTATTAACCCAACCAAACCAGAAGGGTGGGGGGATCAGAGGAAGATTTCTACTAAAGCAGCACAAGGGACACATTGCATTAACAGTAAGTAATGCTCCTTGTGCTTAATTGGAATACCGTACTCCAATGACTCTCATTTCAAAATGTCATTATGTTAGAAGTTTTCATATTTTTTTCCTGTGACTGTGAATATTGAAACCATTTTTCAACAAGGAAAGGACAATATAAGATACTGTAGAGTTGAGTTACTAAATGCAAATAGACTGTTCACTTTGCAAGGGAAATTGCACTTTCCAAGAGAATATTCCCCAGAGATTAATGAATAAAGCGAAGCTGACTTCCATCATCCAATCATGTGCAAGTAAAAATATTATTTTTAAATTTTCCTTGAATGTGATTGGGTATTTCTTGCAACGTAAAATGTCAACACATTCACTAAGCTCTGGGGAAAATTCACTTGCAAATTACAGCAACCGTGTGTGAGTTATTGTCTTTTACATTATGGCATAGAAGGTCAGATCACATTTTTGGAGCCTTTCCTTCAGAAATTTAATGGTGGTTTAGAAACTTTTGCACACAACTGTACAAAAAAGAAATATTTTTTAAAAATAAATAAATAAATAAAATAAATAAATAAATAAATATATATATACAATTTTGCCAATGAGGTACAGGGTGGAGTTCAGCAACTCAAAGTAATCAGAATGAATCTTTTTATTATCCTGAATTATTAAGCAGAAAGGTTGCTCAGTCTTAAATAAACCGGAAATTGTGTGACTATAGTGACTATAGTGACTATATCCAAGTAATGCACACGCATTAGCTATAATGTTTTTTCTGCTGTTCTAAGTCATTGGTATACATAGATTTCATACACAGGTACTTAGCCCTGAAATGAATGTCTATAGTAACATCTATGTGAAATGTGTCTATGTATATTTATATAACAGATCTTGTGTCTGGGATTGAATTTTAGTTATTTTCCCTCAAAAATCATGTTTAAATAGTGAGATTGCAGCTCAGTTAGTGATGAGATTGGGACGGCCTGCATGGTGTGTTCCCATGCTGTGTATTCTATATATTATTTATGCTATGATCAATACATTGTTTTTTTTTATGTGCAGCTGGAGAGATGCGAACAAATATCAATGCTTTAGGTAATTATACTTTTTATAAACCTAATATTTTTTAATCCTGCAATTAAAATGTTTAATGGATTGCTTACTGGCAGTAGACGAAGCTCTTGTTGAGCTGCAGTAAGTAAATGTATATCTTTGCATTCTAACATAGTGCACATAGTAGAGCCATGAAGTAAGCAACCAATCGCAGTTTAGATTTCACTATTGTAAAAGCGCACAACTGTTGAGAAGAATGAGAATTTAAATGATCTGGTTCCTATGTGTATCAGCAGATCACTGCCCCAAGGGTTGTTGTCTTGGTAAATATTTAATGAAATGCTATTGTTTAAAAAAAAAAATATTTAATGAAATAAACGTATTGAGCAATATATTATACATATAAAGGATACAAATCTCAGAAAAATAATACGGTTAATAAAGATTTGCAAAGAGCAGGGATGATGCGTAAATTGTCACAGTCTATGGCATCCAATCCAGTTTCTCAGTTGTAAAGTCTTTAGCAGTCATAACAAAGAAGAATGGTTTTGATTGGTTGCACTGGGTTACTGCCCTTCGCACATTGTGCTTTATCTGGTTAATTAAGCCAATAAGCATATAGGATGCTGCCATAGAGTACAGCTAGTGCTTCATAGGATAGTAAATTGATTTATGAGTGTTTTATGTTTCAGAATTTATATTATTTCAGTCTTAATTTACTCTGTAGGACAGGATCAGAGTCCCCAGTAAGAAAACAATTATTATTATTATTATACACGATTTATATAGCGCCAACAGTTTGCTCAGCGCTTTACAATATAACGGGAGAAAATACAGCAACAATACAGTTCAATACAAGAAGGATAGGAGGGCCCTGTTCCTTGGAGCTTACAATCTAAGAGGGAATGCATATATGACTTGTATGAAGTTTGTCGACATAGTGCCAAAGTTATAGTAATGGAGTATAGCGTATGTATGAAATGCTGCAGCCGTGGTTTATTTTGGCTTGTTTTTCTACTTGCCTATACTATGAAATATAATATTCATCATAATGATAATATATATTTAGAGCAATGATCCCTGATGTGAGCACAACACTGAATCCTGCAGTCCAATATGCATGAGCATGGATAGATTAAATAGGGTCTAGCCCTTTAAAGCATAGAGTAGTAAAATGCTGCACACGGTATACATTGAATTACTAGCAAATAATTGAATCAGTGAGTTTGCCACCCTGTACAGCACAGAAAGGAGGCAGCGCAGCCAGTGTTTGCTTTCACGAGAGCCCCGAAATTCAATTATTCTTCAGGCAATCTACTTGTACTACCATCTACTTTAGAAGCCAGCTGTCCAACCCTTTTTGCTGTCAAAGGAGCCTCTTGCTCATTTCTGAACAACCTACGGCAGATTCACATAGGGCGCAAAGAGTTAACCCATCAATGGCACTGCCCTGCATCCTGGCAGACGCAGCTCCAACATCAACCATCAACATTGCCTGACAGCGTAGGGGGAGGGGGTTGTTATGGGTCTGAGTGAGATGAACGTCAGCCCCTGTAATTGGAAGATGTAAAACACTGTGTGATCAGTATTGGTTTATTGACATGTCCAAGGATCTCGGCTTCTATTGTGAGCTCCTATTTATTCATTTTTCTGTCAGACATACGCACACACATTTATAGAATTATTGGTGCTTCATATACATTACACATAAACTGTGTCTCAGAATGCATGTGCCATGTGTCTGCATCAATGTAATAGACGTCTAAAGAAATCCTGGGTATATTCTGTATCAGATGCTAGCTGGGTAATGGTGCTCAGTATATGTAGATGTATTTAGTGCACATTTAATGCTAGTTGCTATATACCCATGGAAAAGTTCTGCTACACAGGTGTACTCATTGAAAAAAATTAAGTAATATATCACTAAATACATAATTTTTTAGCTGATTTTTATGTATCATTTTTGTGATGATTGCATTTACCATGTGTCCAACAGATATGCCATTTAGCAGGTGGCCCATGAGCTTGTTTTGTTTTAGGGCACATTGTTTTAAGACATCATTTTCAGGTATCAAGAAACCCCTGTTAAAACAAAAGCACGGTGGACCATTGGGGAATTGCTTCTTACACTGATAGTCAGTGGTAAGAATCATCTGGAAGAATGCCCCCCATTACTTTGGTGGTCAGTGGGAAGAATGTCCCCCTTACAGTGGTGGTTAGTGGGAAGAATGCTCTCCTTTTAGTGGTGGTGAGTGGGAAGAATGCCCTCCCCCCCTTACACTGATAGTCAGTGGTAAGAATCATCTGGAAGAATGCCCCCCATTACTTTGGTGGTCAGTGGGAAGAATGTCCCCCTTACAGTGGTGGTTAGTGGGAAGAATGCTTTCCTTTTAGTGGTGGTGAGTGGGAAGAATGCCCTCCCCCCCTTACACTGATAGTCAGTGGTAAGAATCATCTGGAAGAATGCCCCCCATTACTTTGGTGGTCAGTGGGAAGAATGTCCCCCTTACAGTGGTGGTTAGTGGGAAGAATGCTCTCCTTTTAGTGGTGGTGAGTGGGAAGAATGCCCCCCCTTACATTGATAGTCAGTGGGAAGAATGTTCCTCTTTTAGTGGTGATTAGTGGAAAGAATGATCCCCTTACATTGGTAGGCAGTGGGGAGAATGTTCCTTGTGCAATGGTGTTTAGTGGAAGAGTGCACCTTACATTGTTGGTCAGTGGGAAGAAAGCCCCCCCTCCCGTGGTAGACAATGGGAAGAATGCTTCCCTTTTAATGGTCACCAGTCGGAAGAATGCCTCCCTTACATTGATGGCGAGTTGGAATAATGATCCCCTTTTAATGGTGGCCAGTGGGAAGAATGCCCTCACCCTTACATTGGTGGTCAGTGGCAAGAATGCCCCTTACAGTGGTGACCAGTGGGAAGAATACCCCCCCTTACATTGAATGCCTCCCTCACATTGATAGTGAGTTGGAAGAATGGTTCCCTTTTAGTGGTGGCCAGTGGGAAGAATGCCCTCGCCCTTACATTGGTGGTCAGTGGGAAGAATGCCCCCCTTACAGTTGTGACCAATGGGAAGAATATGCCCCCCCCGTAACGAAAGTGAAGGCAGGACAGAGCACACGGAGAAGATGGGGAACACACAAAGCTTTATTGAAACAACAAAATGACAGACACTCAATGGGGAAATGGCAGGGGGGTGTTCGGTGACAGGCAGGCAATCCACCCCTGGACTGGGGTCTCGGACAGCAGGCAGCCGATCTCCCCCCTAGGCTTGGGGCCTCAGCCGAGCTCCCTCCGTGACTGGACAGCAGATTGGAGTCTCGGGCAACAGGTGGGCAACCTACCCCTGGGCAGGGGTCTCGGGCAACAGGCAGTCAATCTCCCCCCTAGGCTTGGGGCCTCAGCCGAGCTCCCTCCGTGACTGCACAGCGGATTGGAGTCTCGGGCAACAGGCGGGCAACCTACCCCTGGGCAAGGGTCTCGGGCAACAGGCACGCAATCTCCCCCTTAGGCTTGGGGCCTCAGCCGAGGTCCCTCCGTGACTGCACTGCGGATTGGAGTCTCGGGTAACAGGCGGACAACCTACCCCTGGGCAGGGGTCTCGGGCAACAGGCAGGCAATCTCCCCCCTAGGCTTGGGGGGTCCCAGGCAGAGTCTGGTCATGAGGGTCCCGCCTCAGCCGAGCTCCCTCCGTGACTGGACAGCGGATTGGAGACTCGGGCAACAGGCGGGCAACCTACCCCTGGGCAGGGGTCTCGGGGATTCAACGGGACTCTAGCTGTGGAGTCTGGACTAGCACAGCTCCCACCCAGCATTCTAGGGACATCGGGTTCACGGGGACTCAACGGGTAGCGATGGCTCAAGCACTCAGGGGCATCACAGGTAGCTATACTCCGGGCACGCCACGGGGCGGTTCAAGTAAGGGTAGTCTAGGCGTGTAGTAGGGCAGTTCATAACCCAGGTGGTCTGTGCGCACAACAGGGCCAGCTCAGGACACGGGTGGTCAGTGCACACAGCAGGGACAGTTCAAAACACGGTTGGTCGGTGCACACAGCAGGGACAGTTCAGAACACGGGTGGTCGGTGCACACAGCAGGGACAGTTCAGAACACGGGTGGTCGGTGCACACAGCAGGGACAGTTAAATACACAGGTGGTTGGTGCACACAGCAGGGACAGTTCAAAACACGGGTGGTCGGTGCACACAGCAGGGACAGTTCAGGACACGAGTAGTCTGTGCGCACAACAGGGACAGTTCAGGTCACGGGGAAGGTCGGTGCGCACAACAGGGACAATTCAGGACACGGGTAGTCTGGGCACACAACAGGGACAGTTTAGGACATGGGGGAGGTCGGTGCGCACAACAGGGACAGTTCAGAACATGGGTAGTCTGTGCGCACACCACGGGCAGTTCATGGCTTCTAGGGACACTCACGGTAGGCGACTTGCAGACGCTCAGCAGTAGGTGGCTTCCAGGGACCCTCACAGCAGCTGGCTCCTCCAGGGGCCTAGCGATCAGTAGTAAGGGCCCTCACGGCGGCCGGCTCCTCCAGGGGCCCAGCGACCAGAAGGCAGGGGCCCTCACAGCGGCCAGCTTCTCCAGGGGCCCAGCGACCAGCAGGCAGGGGCCCTCACAGCGGCCAGCTTCCCCAGGGGCCCAGCAATCAGCAGCAGGGGCCCTCACAGCGGCCAGCTTCTCCAGGGGCCCAGTGATCAGAAGGCAGGGGTTCTCACAGCGGCTGGCTTCTCCAGGGCCCAGCGACCAGCAGGTAGGGACCCTCACAGCGGCCAGCTTCTCCATGGGCCCAGCGATCAGCAGCAGGGGCCCTCACAGCAGCCATCTCCTCCAGGAGCCCAGCGATCAGAAAGCAGGGGCCCTCACAGCGGCCGGCTTCTCCAGGGCTCAGTGACCAGCAGGCAGGGGCCCTCACAGCGACCAGGAACAGCAGCGGGGGTAGCATGGCCGCAGGGTCTGACCTTGGAAGAGGGGCTCATGCAGAGCTGCGGAGACTACCACCCTGAGACATTCAGCGGAGGGAGCAAGATGATTCCAGCAGTGTGCACAGGAACAAAGAGAGAAGGGCTGCTTCCTGTGCGAGTCTTTTTAAAACCTTGTGGGACGCTGCTAGGTTGCAACGGCCAGCCCAGCACTGTTCATGGAAGCTACACAGACATCTGAATGTGCAAGGGGGAAGAGAGGGGTGGAGAGATATGGCGGGGGATGGGAGAGGCACTGGCACTCCGTGACACACACACACTTACATTGGTAAGAATGCTTGCCTTTTAGTAGTGATCACTTGGAAGATTTCCCCCTACATCGGTGGGGAGTGGGAAAAATGGTTCCATTACACTGGTGGTCAGTGAGAAGAATGCTCCCCTTTTAGTGGGGGTCAGTTGGAAGAATGCCTCCCTTACATTGATGGGGAGTTGGAATAATGATCCCCTTTTAATGGTGGCTAGTGGGAAGAATGCCCTCACCCTTACATTTGTGGTCAGTGGCAAGAATGCCACTTACAGTGGTGACCAGTGGGAAGAATACCCCCCCCCCCTTACATTGAATCCCTCCCTCACGTTGATAGTGAGTTGGAACAATGGTCCCCTTTTAGTGGTAGCCAGTGGGAAGAATGCCCCCCTTACAATGGTGGTCAGTGGGAAGAATGCCCCCCTTACAGTGGTGACCAATGGGAAGAATATGCCCCCCCCCCACACACACACACTTACATTGGTAGTCAGTGGGAAGAATGCTTGCCTTTTAGTGCTGATCACTTGGAAGATTTCCCCCTACATCGATGGGGAGTGGGAAAAATGGTTCCATTACACTGGTGGTCAGTGAGAAGAATGCTCCCCTTTTAGTGGGGGTCAGTGGGAAGAATGTCCCCTTTACAGTGGTGGTCGATGGGAAGTCTGCTCCTCTTTTATTTGTGGTCAGTGGGATGAATCCCCACCTTTTAGTGGCAGTCAGTGGGAAGAATACCCATACTACATGGGTAGTCAGAATGCTTCCCTTTTATTGGTGGTCATTGTAAAGAATGTCCCCCTTACCTTGGTAATCAGTGGGAAGAATGTCCCTCTTAAACAGTGGTGGTCAGAATTCCACCCTTGCAGACTGCTAAAAAAAAATTACTGGCATCATGTCACTGTGTCTGCCATGTGACATTTGCTCTGGAACTATTCATGTAAGATTAGATGGTGTTCTAGAAAAGTGGCCTCTTCTCCAGATCATTATATATTCTAACACGAAAGCATTCATCATCTCGTAGTACCTTACTATTAAAAAGAAGACACTCATTTTCTTATTTTTTTTCCTTTTTACCTTACCTATTAATTATGTCATATTATATACATAGAATGGAGCTCCTATAGCTCTGTAATATCTCAGTAGACAAGCCGCACTGTCAGTGAATCTGGAGATCTCGTTTTGAAAGCCAGGGTGCAAGGTGAAGGCTTCTTCACATCATTGCTTGGAGTCACTAGCAGATATTCACTATTATTGTAGTTGGTGTGTTTCATGTATGAAAGCTCAAGGAAAGAAAAGTGCAGTTTAATCCCTTAGTAACCAATTAGATAGAAAATTAACATCTGATTAGTTGATGTGAATAACAGCTTCAGTTTTTATGCTTGACCCCTGAAATGACAACCATGCTGATGAGAAAACTGAGCCTGTATGTTGTGTGTCTGAAACATGAAGATCAAACGTTATTGGCTGGATAGGACTGATGGAGGCTGACTGGGAGTGGTGTTATTGATATTTAATTTTTAGAATCAATCTGCCGTGCTTAGTATTTGTCACTGGTAATAATTGGCTTTAGCTAAATAAAACATTTTTCCATTTCCCGTAGCAAGGAACTGGTGTTTTAGCTACAACACGCAAGGCTGGGGAACATATTTGTATTAAGAGCTTTGATTTCAATAAGATCCTACTGATATCAGCACTACACATAGGGAACAGCAGCAACAAGCCTAAGGTTATTGTTCCTGTAAGTCACAGCAAATATAGTGTGGTGTTTAGAGCTGAAGACCAACTAGCATCTTCTGAACAATGTTCTGTGATCCCAAATAACACCCTTCTTACAGCATTTTCATTTTAAGTACATATTTCTTACATCACCTGTAACTACATTGTCATGGTTTTTTTATACCAGGAATTGCACATCATGAAAAATATATCCTGTGCTCTTGCAATGAACTGTACAAGCCTAATACAGCATCGATTTATTACGTCCTTCCACTCTTTCATATCCAGGTGGAACAACTTCTACATAGCCCTGTATTCCACCTTTCAGCCTTACACTTCATGTTACATTAAGGATGACTGCATGAGTATTCTTTACATCTCTTCACTGACAGCTTCTTCTACAAATTTTCTTCATGCGTCAGTGGTATTACCAAGGGCAGAACGATAAATGATATCTTCCCTAGAAGCATTTTGCCACATTCTCCAAAACTTATAGCCAGCAATAAAAAGGATATGGGGATCAGTGCTGGAAAACAGTTTCCCTTTAGCTGAGTGCAGTAAAAGCTTCTACCTGCCTGGTATTCCATTGGTCCAGAGCGTAAAAATGGGGTTTGGCACCAATGCTGTTAATGGTTAAGGTAGAGCCCACTATTTCTTTTTATCCCAGAGAGGCACTGCCGTGTGCTATAATAGAGATTCTGCCTATTAGAAGACTATGGGGTGGATTTACTGAATATAAAGTGAAGCTGTGTTTACTTTAAATCCCCAGTCAATCAATGTTCAATTTTGCCTTGTACATGATTGAATGGTAGAAGGGATCACACCTTCACTTTATTTAGTAAACATTCAATTTGCTTAATCAACATTACCTTTGAAATGAACATTTATACACTCCCTTTGTAAATATTCCCAAATGTTTCAGATCTTTATTGATTAACAGCAGGCAGCCTAATAGTATAATCAGCACAATAAGCACTGTCTACACTAGCTGTGCTCAGCCAGGGTTCTGTGGAGCCCTAGGGTTCCTGCTGAGGTTTCCAGGGTTTCCTTGAGGTGTGACAGATTGACCTCCCATCTGAGGGTGCCTGCAATACTGGGTCCAACGGCACTTGACAACAGCCATTCTCCCCACTGACCTCCAATGTAAGGAGCATTCTATCCACTTACCACCAATGTAATGAGTATTCTTCCCACCGACCACCAATGTGGGACGTATTTGCCCACTGACCTCCATTGTAAGGCGCTTTCTCCCCACTGATCTCCAATATAAGGAGCATTCTTTCCACTGACCACCAATGTATTATTCTTTCCACTGACCATCAATGTATTATTCTTTCCACTGACCTCCATTGTAAGGCACATTATTCCCACTGACCTCCAATGTAAGGCGCATTCTTTCCACTTACCAGCAATATATTATTCTTTCCACTGACCACCAGTGTATTTTCTTTCCGCTGACCCCCAATGTAATGAGTATTCTCCCCACTGACCACCAATGTAAAGAGCATTCTTCCCCCGGACCACCAATGTGGGACATATTTGCCCACTGACCTCCAATGTAAGGCGCATTCTCCCCACTGACCTCCATTGTAAGGTGCATTCTCCCCACTGACCCCCAATGTAAGGAGCATTTTTCCCCCAGACCAGTATAAGGCACATTCTCCCCACTGACCTCCAATGTAAGGAGCACTGTTTCCACTGACCACCAATGTAAGGGACATTCTTTCCACTGACCACCAGTATAAAGAACATTCTTCTTAATGACCACCAATCAAAGGCATTCTTCCCACTGATTACCAATGTAAGGAGCATTCTACCCACTGACCACCAATGTAAGGGGCATTCTTTCCACTGATCACCAGTGTAAGAAGAATTCTTTCCAGTGACCATCAATGTAAGGAGCATTCTTCTCCTGGACCACCAATGTAGAGAGTATTCTCCTCACTGACCTTCGCTGTAAGGTGCATTCTTCCCACTGACCACCAGTGTAAGAAGCATTCTTTCCAGTGACCCTCAATGTAAGGAGCATTCTTCTCCTGGACCACCAATGTAGAGAGTATTCTCCCCACTAACCTCTGATGTAAAGCACATTCTTCTCACTGACCACCAATGTTTTAAGAACATTCTCCCCATTGCCCATCAATGTAAGGAGCATTCTCCCCAATGACCACTGATCTAAGGGACATTCTCACCATTTACCACTGATGTAAGGACATTCTCCCCTTTGACCATCAATATAAGGGACATTCTTCTTACTGACCACCAATCAAGGGCATTCTTCCCACTGATCACCAATCTAAGGAGCATTCTACCCACTGACCACCAGTATAAGGGGCATTCTTTCCATTGACCACTAGTGTAAAGAGCATTCTTCCCCTAGACCACAAATGTAGGGTGTTTTTACCCACTGACCTCCTTTGTAAGGTGCATTCTTCCCACTGACCACCAATGTTTTAAGAACATTCTCCCCACTGCCCATCAATGTAAGGAGCATTAACCCCAATGACCACTGATTTAAGGGACATTCTCACCACTGACCATCAATGTAAGGAACATTCTTTCCACTGACCATCATTGTAAAGAGCATTCTTCCCACTGACCACCAATCAAGGACATTCTCCCCACTGATCATCAATGTAAGGAGCATTCTCCCCACTGATTACCAGTGTAGGGGCATTATTTCCACTGACCACCAATGAAATAAATTTAGCAGGGGGTTCCCTGAGACTTGACAAATATTTCAATGGTTCCTTTGGGGTAAAAAGGTTTAGAAAGGTTGGTCTACATAATGCTAAGTGGAGGATTTCAGTTAGATTGTAATGATAATAATAGATGGTGTCAAGGGGGATACCATACTGTTCCCTTTTGTCTCTGAGTTTATTACTTATGTGTAGATCTTTCGGGTTTGGTTATTACGAGTCCCTAGTAGACATATTAGTTGAATGTTTGCTTAGCCCGTGTCTGAAGCTCCCTTGTTTTAGCCACCCTAAAAATGGGATAAGAATAGAACATAGAGTGACCCAACGTACTAATCAGTCCTGCTATTACCCAAATTCATTTTAGTGTTGGACCCAGTTTGTTTTCAGCATTACTTCACCCATCTCTGAAGCTATTCTAATAATATATAAAAGTGTAATCAAAAGGATAATTCCTTTTCTAAAGAATGGCTTACTTGTTGAGATTTGTAGACTGTATTTTGTCTAATTATAAATGTGTTATAATGAACCCTTATTGTTGGCAGTACAAACACAGCAAGTTGAAATGTTAGCATTCTACAGGTGTCATTTGGACTGGGAAAGCGTTTTTAAAGCCAGGTGAGCGGGAACAAGGGGCAACACATTTTATGCCAGAAGCAACACCATTCGAGCAGCCAGGGCTGGTGTAAAACCTAAACCATAGGGAAATCCGCACACAGAATCGGGGGGTAATGATGGACTGGAAGAAAAGGGAAAACACTAAATCATTTACCTTTACAGAGACTAGTTGACGGTTCAATTTATAAGGAGAAAGTAGAGAACACAAATCACTGCAACAAATCAAGGAAATGACAATGAATTCAACAGATAATGTTAAAATGGGACTCAAAGACAGAAAAAGAATTGATAAATAAAGGTCCCTATAGATATTATATGACAGCCTGCTGTTCACTTAGTAGTGCTGCACTATCATGGTCTTCACGGCTGGATTCACCATTAGGTACAAGAGGCTTGTGCCTATAAGTGGCACATGGAAATCATTCACCACACATGTTCCCAATCATCAGTAGAAAAATAATCATGTCATATAAACATTTGTATACATTGTTACAATATTCTAAGCCAAAATAGGACCAATAAATCAAAAAATGCTTTGTGTTAAAAATGTGATCGTCAGTGAAAGAGTGGTGTGGGGGTCCTTCCAAGACACATGGGTCTACAGGCTCCAGTGATAGAAATCCAGCCCTGATAAGCATTACAAAGAGCTATTGCAGACGTCCAAAGAGATTCCTAGTTGAATTTCCTGGGAAAATGTCTGGCAATTTGGCTGGAGTTTTCTAGCCAATAACCTATTGTACCCCTTAAAGCCCAACTCTTGGAATACTAAAAGTTCTCTCTTGCAGTGGGAATAGGCCTGTACTGCACATGTTAACTGCTAGGTTAGTCTAGGGCAGCATCTCTCAACCAGGGTGCCCAGGCACCCTGGGGTGCCTTGAGGTTTCTTCAGGGGTGCCTTGCCAAAATGTCTAAAAGTTGCACAAAACTTGTATACAAGCCAGCGGGTGGTACAAGCCTGCCTTTTAGTTACACAAAGCCACATGTTTTCATTGTGCACCATTACGACCTTCTAGCCGCCGGCGTCCTGACAACCAATAGCATCATCAGTTAATCAGGAGGATGTCAGTTGTCTGCACAGCACCCTTGTTTGACCCTCCTCTGCTCCTCTCCATCAGTGCTGGGGTCACATTAGCTCAGTGATGGAGTAAAACTGAGAGAAACACTGGAATACTAGTCAGGACCAGTGTGAAAATGTGTATTTAATTTGGAAGAATGAATTACCTCTAGAGTTGGGTGTCCTACGTGTGTGGATGTTGCTCCATTATAGAAAACTATTAGAATAGTTTTTTATATTTTAGATTGGGGTGCCTCAAGACTTTCCATAATTTTAAAGGGTACCTTGACTAAAAAAAAGGTTGAGAAACACTGGTCTAGGGGATGGTAAGAGCACATGTAATTACCTGATCCTCTGCTTCCAGGACAATATGCACTCTCTACCGCTCTGGCAGTGGACTGTCCCTCAGCTTGCTCCGTCCAGGGTAGGGTTGTGGTTCCTGCATTGGTCTTGATGACATCAGAGGACATTAGTCCAGCAGAGTGCAGGGGAGAAGAGGCTGCAGGGCCAGTCTTGCAGTGCAGAGGAACATGTGGGAGTGGAGGAGTAGGTAAGCAAAATGATGTACTTGGTCCCCCTAGACCACCCTTTCTCAGCCAGGGTGCCACCTGAGTTCTCCAGGGGTGCCGCGGCATCCTGCTTGAGAAAGGCTGTGATTGAGCTCCCACTGATCTGCCGATCTGCACAATGGGAGCATGATCAGGACAGTAAGTGCAGAGCAGTGGAAGGGAGAGGCGTCTTCCTGAGTCCTGACCTGCTTCGTCTTCCTCTACAGTACAGTAAGTAGTGGTGCGGGTGTAGGTGCAAAAGGCTGTATGTATGTACTGTATGTGTGTGTATGTATATATGTGTGCGTGTATGTATGTGAGTTTATGTGTATATATGGATGTACGTGAGTGTATGTATGTGTGTGTATATATATGCATGTGAGTTTATATTTTTTTGAGTATGTATGTATGTATGTGTATGTGAGTTTATGTATGTATGTGTGTGTGTATAAATGTGAGTGTGAGAATGTATGTGTGTATATGAATTTATGTATGTATGTGTGTGTATATAAATGTATGTGAGTGTGAGTATGTATGTTTGTATATATGAGTTTATGTATGTGTGAGTATGTATGTTGTATGTGAATTTATGTATGTATCTGTGTGTGTATATATATATATATATATAAATATATATATAAACATATGGGGCATACATTGTACATACATATGACCTGTGGTGTATACATTGTACATATATATGACCTGTGGGGTATACATTGTACATATATATGACCCGTGGGGTATACATTGTAATTATATGTGACCCGTGGGGTATACATTGTACATATATGTGACAATCTGGGGTATACATTGTACATATATGTGACCCGTGGGGTATACATTGTACATTTATGTGACCCGTGCGGTATACAGTGTATATATATGTGAACCGTGGGGTATACATTGTACATATATGTGACCCGTGGGGTAGACATTGTACATATATGTGACCCGCGGGGTATACAGTGTACATATATGTGACCCGCGGGGTATACATTGTACATATATGTGACCCGCGGGGTAGACATTGTACATATATGTGACCCGTGGGGTATACATTGTACAGACATGTGACCCGCGGGGTATACATTGTACATATATGTGACCCGCGGGGTATACATTGTACATATATGTGACCCGCGGGGTATACATTGTACATATATGTGACATGCTGGGGTATACATTGTACATATATGTGACCCGCGGGGTAGACATTGTACATATATGTGACATGCTGGGGTATACATTGTACATATATGTGACCCGCGGGGTAGACATTGTACATATATGTGACCCGCGGGGTAGACATTGTACATATATGTGACCCGCGGGGTAGACATTGTACATATATATGACCCGCGGGGTAGACATTGTACATATATGTGACCCGCGGGGTATACATTGTACATATATGTGACATGCTGTGGTATACATTGTACATATATGTGACCCGCGGGGTATACATTGTAAATATATGTGACCCGTGGGGTATACATTGTACATATATGTGACAATCTGGGGTATACATTGTACATATATGTGACCCGTGGGGTATACATTGTACATTTATGTGACCCGTGCGGTATACAGTGTATATATATGTGAACCGTGGGGTATACATTGTACAGACATGTGACCCGCGGGGTATACATTGTACATATATGTGACCCGCGGGGTATACATTGTACATATATGTGACCCGCGGGGTATACATTGTACATATATGTGACATGCTGGGGTATACATTGTACATATATGTGACCCGCGGGGTAGACATTGTACATATATGTGACCCGCGGGGTAGACATTGTACATATATGTGACTCGCGGGGTATACATTGTACATATATGTGACCCGCGGGGTAGACATTGTACATATATGTGACTCGCGGGGTAGAGAGTTTATGTATGTGTGAGTATGTATGTTGTATGTGAAGTTATGTATGTATCTGTGTGTGTATATATATATATATATATATATAAATATATATATAAACATATGGGGCATACATTGTACATACATATGACCTGTGGTGTATACATTGTACATATATATGACCTGTGGTGTATACATTGTACATACATATGACCTGTGGTGTATACATTGTACATACATATGACCTGTGGTGTATACATTGTACATATATATGACCTGTGGTGTATACATTGTACATATATATGACCTGTGGTGTATACATTGTACATATATATGACCTGTGGTGTATACATTGTACATATATATGACCTGTGGTGTATACATTGTACATACATATGACCTGTGGTGTATACATTGTACATACATATGACCTGTGGTGTATACATTGTACATACATATGACCTGTGGTGTATACATTGTACATATATATGACCTGTGGGGTATACATTGTACATATATATGACCTGTGGTGTATACATTGTACATACATATGACCTGTGGTGTATACATTGTACATACATATGACCTGTGGTGTATACATTGTACATATATATGACCTGTGGTGTATACATTGTACATACATATGACCTGTGGGGTATACATTGTACATATATATGACCCGCGGGGTATACATTGTACATATAAACTGTGGTGTATGGATCATACATATAGATGGCAGTGAGGCATGTGTGCCCGGTGGGATGGAGATGAGGAAAGTTGTGGTGAGTGTGGCCGGTAAACAGAGCGGAGCGGAGAGGAGGAAAGGGGAGGAGAGGGGGTGGGCCATGATGGAGGGATGCAGCGATAGATAGAGCCGCTGTCACCCCTCGGGAGGAGGCAGAGCACCGGCTGCCCCCCCCCCCTCCCCGCACCGGGCACGGAATGCCCGCGGCTCTCATCATCCTCACATCTCGGGGCCCGGATCATGGCGCCCACCAAGCCCGCCTTCCAGCAGGACCCTTCCCGCAGAGAACGGTAAGAGAGGCCGGGGATCGGGCAGGCCCGACGGACGGAGCCGTGTCTGACACATGATGTACAGAGCCCGCACATGTGCTGCCATGACACCGCCGTGTGCCCGGCCATGGGCTCCGGGGATGTATGCCAGGATGGCAGTGATGGTGTGCTGTGCCAACTTTACCCGTCTGCTGTGCAGCAGGCTGTGTGTACATGGAGACGTGTGCCAGGTGACAGGGAGCAACTTTGTTTGCTTTATTACATGATGTGCATGGCTGGCAGCCCGTAGTGACATCTCTGAATCGTAGAATGGATGTCTGACTGTAGATGTCATCACTAGATGGGGTATCGTGTTGGTGTTGACCCCCAGACGGGGCATCCACAGGGTGCTGACCCCCAGAGGGGGCATCCACTGGGTGCTGACCCCCAGACGGGGCACCCACAGGGTGCTGACCCCCAGAGGGGGCATCCACAGGGTGCTGACCCCCAGAGGGGGCATCCACAGGGTGCTGACCCCCAGGCGGGGCATACACAGGATGCTGACCCCCAGACGGGGCATCCACAGGATGCTGACCCCCAGACGGGGCATCCAGAGGGTGCTGACCCCCAGACGGGGCATCCACAGGGTGCTGACCCCCAGACGGGGCATCCACAGGGTGCTGACCCCCAGACGGGGCATCCAGAGGGTGCTGACCCCCAGACTGGGCATCCACAGGGTGCTGAACCCCAGACTGGGCATCCAGAGGGTGCTGACCCCCAGACGTGGCATCCAGAGGGTGCTGACCCCCAGACGGGGCATCCACAGGGTGCTGACCCCCAGGCGGGGCATCCACAGGGTGCTGACCCCCAGACGGGGTATCCAGTGGGTGCTGACCCCCAGACGGGGCATCCAGAGGGTGCTGACCCCAGCGGGGCATCCAGAGGGTGCTGACCCCCAGACTGGGCATCCACAGTGTGCTGACCCCCAGATGGGGCATCCACAGGGTGCTGACCCCCAGATGGGGCATCCACAGGGTGCTGACCCCCAGACGGGGCATCCACAGGGTGCTGACCCCCAGACGGGGCATCCAGAGGGTGCTGATCCCCAGACGGGCATCCACAGGGTGCTGACCCCCAGACGGGGCATCGAGAGGGTGCTGACCCCCAGACGGGGCATCCAGAGGATGCTGACCCCCAGACGGGGCATCCAGAGGGTGCTGACCCCCCGACGGGGCATCCACAGTGTGCTGACCCCCAGACGGGGCATCCACAGGGTGCTGACCCCCAGACGAGGCATCCGCAGGGTGCTTACCCCCAGACTGGGCATCCACAGGGTGCTGAACCCCACACTGGGCATCCAGAGGGTGCTGACCCCCAGACGGGGCATCCAGAGGGTGCTGACCCCCAGACGGGGCATCCAGAGGGTGCTGACCCCCAGACTGGGCATCCAGAGGGTTCTGATCCCCAGACTGGGCATCCAGAGGGTGCTGAACCCCACACTGGGCATCCAGAGGGTGCTGACCCCCAGACTGGGCATCCAGAGGGTGCTGACCCCCAGACGGGGCATCCAGAGAGTGCTTGACCCCCAGATGGGGCATCCAGTGGGTGCTGACCCCCAGACGGGGCATCCAGTGGATGCTGACCCCCAGACAGGGCATCCAGAGGGTGCTGACAGGTGCTGACCCCCAGACGGAGCATCCAGAGCATGCTGACCCTCAGACGGGTTATCCAGAGCATGCTGACCCCCAGACAGGGCATCCTGAGCATGCTGACCCTCAGACAGGGCATCCAGAACATGCGGACCCCCAGATGGGGCATCCAGAGCAAGCTGACTCCCAGACGGGGCATCCAGAACATGCGGACCCCCAGACGGGGCATCCAGAGGGTACTGACACCCAGACGGGGCATCCAGTGGGTGCTGACCCTTAGACTGGGTATCCAGTGGGTGCTGACGGGTGCTGACCCCCAGACAGGGCATCCAGAGCATGCTGACCCCCAGGCAGGTTATCCAGAGGAGACTCTAGAGGGTGATTACCCCCAGACAGGGCATCCAGAGGGTGCTGACACCCAGACGGTGTGTCCAGAGCATGCTGACCCCCAAATGGGGCATCCAGAGGGTGCTAACCCCCAGATGGGGCATCCAAAGGGTGCTGACCCCCAGGCACGGAATCTAGAGGGTGCTTACCCCCAGACAGGGCATCCAGAGGGTGCTGACACCCAGACGGGGCATCCAGAGCATGCTGACCCTCAGACGGGTTATCCAGAGCATGCTGACCCCCAGACGGGTTATCCAAAGCATGCTGACCCCCAGACGGGGCATCCTGAGCATGCTCACCCCCAGACAGGGCATCCAGAGCAAGCTGACCCTCAGATGGGGCATCCAGAACATGCGGACCCCCAGATGGGGCATCCAGAGCAAGCTGATTCCCAGACGGGGCATCCAGAACATGCGGACCCCCAGACGGGGCATCCAGAGGGTGCTGACACCCAGACGGGGCATCCAGTGGGCGCTGACCCCCAGACTGGGTATCCAGTGGGTGCTGACGGGTGCTGACCCCCAGACGGGGCATCCAGTGGGTGCTGACGGGTGCTGACCCCCAGACGGGGCATCCAGTGGGTGCTGACGGGTGCTGACCCCCAGAGAGGGCATCCAGAGGGTGCTGACACCCAGACAGGGAGTACAGAGTAAGCTGACCCCCAGACAAGGCATCCAGAGCATGCTGACCCCCAGGCAGGTTATCCAGAGGAGATTCTAGAGGATGATTACCCTCAGACAGGGCATCCAGAGGGTGCTGACACCCAGACGGTGTGTCCAGAGCATGCTGACCCCCAAATGGGGCATCCAGAGGGTGCTAACCCCCAGATGTGGCATAAAAAAGGTGCTAACCCCCAGACGGGGAATCTAGAGGGTGCTTACCCCCAGACAGGGCATCCAGAGGGTGCTGACACCCAGACGGGGCATCCAGAGCATGCTGACCCTCAGACGGGTTATCCAGAGCATGCTGACCCCCAGACGGGTTATCCAAAGCATGCTGACCCCCAGACGGGGCATCCTGAGCATGCTCACCCCCAGACAGGGCATCCAGAGCAAGCTGACCCTCAGATGGGGCATCCAGAACATGCGGACCCCCAGATGGGGCATCCAGAGCAAGCTGATTCCCAGACGGGGCATCCAGAACATGCGGACCCCCAGACGGGGCATCCAGAGGGTGCTGACACCCAGACGGGGCATCCAGTGGGTGCTGACCCCCAGACTGGGTATCCAGTGGGTGCTGACGGGTGCTGACCCCCAGACGGGGCATCCAGTGGGTGCTGACGGGTGCTGACCCCCAGACGGGGCATCCAGTGGGTGCTGACGGGTGCTGACCCCCAGAGAGGGCATCCAGAGGGTGCTGACACCCAGACAGGGAGTACAGAGTAAGCTGACCCCCAGACAAGGCATCCAGAGCATGCTGACCCCCAGGCAGGTTATCCAGAGGAGACTCTAGAGGATGATTACCCTCAGACAGGGCATCCAGAGGGTGCTGACACCCAGACGGTGTGTCCAGAGCATGCTGACCCCCAAATGGGGCATCCAGAGGGTGCTAACCCCCAGATGTGGCATAAAAAAGGTGCTAACCCCCAGACGGGGAATCTAGAGGGTGCTTACCCCCAGACAGGGCATCCAGAAATTTCTGGCCACCAGACAGGGCATCCAGAGGGTGCTGACCCCCAGACAGGACATCTAGAGGGTGCTGACGCCCAGACGGGGCATCCAGAGGGTATTGACCACCAGACGTGGCATCCATAGGGTGCTGATACCCAGACAGGGCATCTAGAGGATGCTGAAACCCATACGGGGAGTCCAGAGTGTGCTGACACCCAGACAGGGTATCCAGAGGGTGCTGACACCCAAACAGGGAGTCCAGAGGGTGCTGACCCCCAAACGGGGCATCAAGAGCATGCTGACCCCCAGACAGGGCATCCAGAGGGTGCTGACACCCAGATGGGGAGTCCACAGCATGCTGACTTACAAGCAGGGCATCCAGAGGGTGCTGACCACTATTCAGGGCATCCTGAGGTTACTGATCACCAGATGGGGCATCCAGAGGGTGCTGAACCCCAGACAGGGAATCTAGAGGGTCCTTACTCCCAGACAGTGCATCCAGAAGGTGCTGACCACCATACAGGACATCCAGAGGGTGCTGACCCCCAGACGGGACATCCAGAGGGTGCTGACCCCCATACGGGGCATCCAGAGAGTCCTGACCCCCAGACGGGGCATCCAGAGGGTGCTGAGTGCCAGATGGGGCATCCAGAGGGTGCTGACACCTAGACAGGGATTCCAGAAGGTTCTGACCCCCAGACGGGGCATCCAGAGGGTGCCAACACCCAAACGGGGCATCCAGAGGGTGCTGACACCCAGACGGGGCATCCAGAGAGTGCTTGACCCCCAGATGGGGCATCCAGTGGGTGCTGACCCCCAGACGGGGCATCCAGTGGGTGCTGACCCCCAGACTGGGCATCCAGAGGGTGCTGACAGGTGCTGACCCCCAGACGGAGCATCCAGAGCATGCTGACCCTCAGACGGGTTATCCAGAGCATGCTGACCCCCAGACAGGGCATCCTGAGCATGCTGACCCTCAGACGGGGCATCCAGAACATGCGGACCCCCAGATGGGGCATCCAGAGCAAGCTGACTCCCAGACGGGGCATCCAGAACATGCGGACCCCCAGACGGGGCATCCAGAGGGTACTGACACCCAGACGGGGCATCCAGTGGGTGCTGACCCCCAGACTGGGTATCCAGTGGGTGCTGACGGGTGCTGACCCCCAGACGGGGCATCCAGTGGGTGCTGATGGGTGCTGACCCCCAGACAGGGCATCCAGAGCATGCTGACCCCCAGGCAGGTTATCCAGAGGAGACTCTAGAGGGTGATTACCCCCAGACAGGGCATCCAGAGGGTGCTGACACCCAGACGGTGTGTCCAGAGCATGCTGACCCCCAAATGGGGCATCCAGAGGGTGCTAACCCCCAGATGGGGCATCCAAAGGGTGCTGACCTCCAGACACGGAATCTAGAGGGTGCTTACCCCCAGACAGGGCATCCAGAGGGTGCTGACACCCAGACGGGGCATCCAGAGCATGCTGACCCTCAAACGGGTTATCCAGAGCATGCTGACCCCCAGACGGGTTATCCAAAGCATGCTGACCCCCAGACGGGGCATCCAGAACATGCGGACCCCCAGATGGGGCATCCAGAGCAAGCTGACTCCCAGACGGGGCATCCAGAACATGCGGACCCCCAGACGGGGCATCCAGAGGGTGCTGACACCCAGACGGGGCATCCAGTGGGTGCTGACCCCAGACTGGGTATCCAGTGGGTGCTGACGGGTGCTGACCCCCAGACGGGGCATCCAGTGGTTGCTGATCCAGTGGGTGCTGACCCCCATACGGGCATCCAGAGAGTCCTGACCCCCAGACGGGGCATCCAGAGGGTGCTGAGTGCCATATGGGGCATCCAGAGGGTGCTGACACCTAGATAGGGATTCCAGAAGGTTCTGACCCCCAGACGGGGCATCCAGAGGGTGCCAACACCCAAACGGGGCATCCTGAGGGTGCTGACACCCAGACATGGAGTCCAGAGGGTGCTGACATCCAGGCGGGGCATCCAGTGGGTGCTGACCCCCAGACGGGGCATCCAGTGGGTGCTGACCCCCAGACTGGGCATCCAGAGGGTGCTGACAGGTGCTGACCCCCAGACGGAGCATCCAGAGCATGCTGACCCTCAGACGGGTTATCCAGAGCATGCTGACCCCCAGACAGGGCATCCTGAGCATGCTGACCCTCAGACGGAGCATCCAGAACATGCGGACCCCCAGATGGGGCATCCAGAGCAAGCTGACTCCCAGACGGGGCATCCAGAACATGCGGACCCCCAGACGGGGCATCCAGAGGGTACTGACACCCAGACGGGGCATCCAGTGGGTGCTGACCCCCAGACTGGGTATCCAGTGGGTGCTGACGGGTGCTGACCCCCAGACGGGGCATCCAGTGGGTGCTGATGGGTGCTGACCCCCAGACAGGGCATCCAGAGCATGCTGACCCCCAGGCAGGTTATCCAGAGGAGACTCTAGAGGGTGATTACCCCCAGACAGGGCATCCAGAGGGTGCTGACACCCAGACGGTGTGTCCAGAGCATGCTGACCCCCAAATGGGGCATCCAGAGGGTGCTAACCCCCAGATGGGGCATCCAAAGGGTGCTGACCTCCAGACACGGAATCTAGAGGGTGCTTACCCCCAGACAGGGCATCCAGAGGGTGCTGACACCCAGACGGGGCATCCAGAGCATGCTGACCCTCAAACGGGTTATCCAGAGCATGCTGACCCCCAGACGGGTTATCCAAAGCATGCTGACCCCCAGACGGGGCATCCAGAACATGCGGACCCCCAGATGGGGCATCCAGAGCAAGCTGACTCCCAGACGGGGCATCCAGAACATGCGGACCCCCAGACGGGGCATCCAGAGGGTGCTGACACCCAGACGGGGCATCCAGTGGGTGCTGACCCCCAGACTGGGTATCCAGTGGGTGCTGACGGGTGCTGACCCCCAGACGGGGCATCCAGTGGTTGCTGATCCAGTGGGTGCTGACCCCCATACGGGCATCCAGAGAGTCCTGACCCCCAGACGGGGCATCCAGAGGGTGCTGAGTGCCATATGGGGCATCCAGAGGGTGCTGACACCTAGATAGGGATTCCAGAAGGTTCTGACCCCCAGACGGGGCATCCAGAGGGTGCCAACACCCAAACGGGGCATCCTGAGGGTGCTGACACCCAGACATGGAGTCCAGAGGGTGCTGACATCCAGGCGGGGCATCTAGAGGGTGCTGACACCCATACGGGGAGTCCAGAGGGTTCTGACATCCAAACAGGGCATCCAGAGGGTGCTGACTCCCAGACAGGGAGTCCAGAAGTTGCTGACACCCAGATGGGGGATCTAGAGGGTGCAGACCTCCAGACGGTATCTTGAAGGTGCTGACACCCAGACCGGGAATCCAGAGGATGCTGAACCTCAGACAGGGAGTCCAAAGGGTTCTTACCCTGAGACAGGGAGTCCAGAGGGTGCTGACATCCAGACGAGTAGTCCAGAAGATGCTGACCCTGAGACACGGAGTCCAGAGGGTGCTGACCCCCAGACGGGGAATTTAGAGGGTGCTGGCCTTCAAATGGGGTATTTAGAGGGTGCCAACCCCCATACCAGGCATCTTGAGGGTGCTGACCAAGAGACGGGGAGTCCGGAGGGTGCTGACCTCCAGACGAGGCATCTAGAGGGTGCTGACCCCTTGACCAGGCATCCAGAAGGTATTGACCCTCAGGCAGGGCATCTAGAGGGTGCTGACCCTCAGACAGGGTATCTGAAAGTTGCTGAACCTGAGACAGGGCATCTAGAAGGCTCTAGCCCCCGATGGGGCATCTAGGACATGCTGACTCCCTGACAGGGCATTTAGAGGGTACTGACCCCCAGACAGGGCATCAGGGGGGTGCTGATCACCAACTAGAGCATCTACAAGGTGTTAGCCCTCAGATGGGGCATCTAGAACGTGCTGACTACCAGACATGACATTTAGGGGTTGCTGATCACCACACAGAGCATCTAAGAGGTGGTGATCCCTAAACAGAGCATCTAGGAGGTGTTGATCTTTGGATTGAGCATCTAGGGGGTGCTGACCCCCAGAGAGGGCATCTGTTAGGTGCTGACCCCTGGACAGGGCATCTAGAAGGTGCTGACCCTCAGACAGGGCATCTCAGAGGTGCTGGTCACCAGGCAGGGCATATAGAAGGTGCTTATACTCAGAGTATCTAGGAGGTGCTGAACCCATAGACGGAGCAGTCAGGAGGTGTTGACCTCTGAATAGGACATCTAGGAGGTGCTGAACCCAAGAACAGGCGTTTAGGAGGTGCTGATCACCAGACTGTTCATCTAGGTAGTGTTGACCCCCAGACTGGGAATCTAGGAGGTTCTTATCAACAATGAGGACACCTTGGAGTTGTTGTTCCCCAGACATGGCATCTAAAAGGTGCTAACCTTTAGAGAGGTAATCTAACAGGCGTGAAATTGGTCGGTGAGCCTAAGACTGCAAACAGAAAGTGGTCAGGCTGCAGCTATGCTGCAGAAGTGGTTGGAAGCTGGGGACACATCACATGAGTCTTCCAGCAGAAGCCATTTTAATTCATATATTTCCTTTTTTGGCCTTAATAGCACCTAGATGGGGAGAACGGTGAAATTAAGGACTGGGTAATAAACACCAAATGACTGCAGGCTAGATATCAAGGGATTTGAACATCAATGAGATTGCTGTCAGCCTTCCTGTTAGGGGGATTTCTCCTCACTCCCCCCCCCCCCCAGAGGGAAAACTGGAAGTGAAAAGAGAAATGTCCAGGTGGGGGAAAATCCTTTGACAGTTCTCGGTAGCCTTTCACCTCCTGTTCTGGTGGCAGTTCTAAAATTATGGATCTCATCTTATGTTCTGTTTTGATAACTTCTGATACCAGGACATGAAGTAATGGGGAATCTCCTCAATAGGACAACAGGTGAAAACCTGACAGAGGCTCTAACCACTCTACACTCTATCCAGAACTAGGCAAAAAAGCAAAAAAAGAATCCAGGATTGTACAATGACAGCAGCAAGGCAACAGAGCATTTTAACATGCAGAAAGTGTTAGTTCTGACCAGCGGTGGCTTGTGTTTTTTTTAATTTTTTTTTTATTGTGATGCGAGCATGCAGTTAATGGTAAAAGTGGACAAAACATTTGGCCAATAAGACAATACAAGAAAGAAAAAGTACAGATTGATAGTATAGAAGAGACCAACAATACCGAGTCTAGGGATGAACACTAAATCAGTATTAAACCCAAAAGCAAATATTTAGAATATTGCAGCTTACCAATTCTTAGATGTGATGGATGCAGGCTTCCTTGTTTTTTCTTTTCACCCTGTGATCCTGCAACTAAGTCTGTTGTTTTTCATTAGAACAAGCTGTTCTGCAGATGTAGCAGTTAGAGGGTTGAGAAAACCCATTTACCACTAACAGGGCTACTTACAGTGAACAGCTTTTATTTATCTAAAACCTTTATTCCAAAAGGAAACAAAATGTTGCTGTAACCGCTAAAAAAGCGTTAGCTGGAGGTTGGATTCTATTTGTTAGTGTATTTAAATCTGCTATTACATCTAACACTCCACTTTCCCCAGACCAACAATGCTGATGTCTAAGGGGCCCACTGTGCTTTCATCCAGAGTGCTGGCACGCTAATACGGGAGGTGTGTTATTGACGAGATCACCAGATAAAAACAAAGGGAAAAATCTAAAAAACAAATGCAGCTGCCACATCGAAGAATTGGTACACTGCAATGTTATATTTTTAGGATAATTGTATCAGAGAAAATTTCATCTATATTGGTGCAAATAAAGAAAAATCAATAATTAAATAAATACATTAGTGCACTAAATATACCATGCAAAAACAGTGACTCAATGTCTATGTGAATACATACATCAATAAATGTCCAAAGAAATGTCCATAAATATATATAGTGAGACCATAAATATATATATTCTTCAGAAATTCTTATTATTATTAAACCTTCTGTGTTGTATAACCCGACACCTACGTTAAATCCACCACCAAACGAATTAAATACACTCACCAGAGCTCCATGCTGGTAAAGTTATAAACCAGCTGAAAGCGCTTTGGCTTTGGGAGCAGCGATCTGCAGAAACACACGCTGACTATTGCAACTCCTTAATTTGAATCTTCATGCACTCAAATGGGATCATAAAGGAAAGAAAGAGGAATCTACATAGCGTAAAACCATCCAAGCATTTTAATATGTTAAAAGCTTCAGATCCACTCACATTGAAAAGTGTCACAGTCAAAACTAGCATATAACACATAAAATATTGTTATAGGTTTGCTCCGGTCACAGTTTGACATCGGCAGCTCACCCATCCGTGGTAATGTCACCTCCGAGGCTCCTCCCTACGCGTTTCGTCATCTGACGTCCTCCAGGAGCGGAAGCTTCCGTTTCTGGTGGACGTCGGATGACAAAACGCGTAGGGAGCGGAAGCTTCTGTTCCTGGAGGACGTCGAATGATAAAACGGGGCCTCGGAGGTGACGTCACCACGGATGGCCAAATTTTTAGTAATTTTATATTTTTAGTTTGGGATTTAATACCGCTATAATAAACACTTGAATATATAGAGGTTGGACTATCAAGTAGCGGGTGAAGGACATGGGAGGTGGCCTTCATTATCAGATTAGCAAGTAAATTTGATTTGTAACGTAGGAGGTAGAGCATTAGTTGGGGGAGGGGTGTCACTAGCTGAGAGTCTAAGTTTATACCTTTAAGTGAAATTAAAGCATTGCACTATAGATTGTTGGGTAACTGCGGGCAAGGTTTGGATGAAAGATTCCCAAATATGAAATCATTTTTGAACTCAAGATTCCTTATGTAAAGAGGCCTTCACCCATCACACGTAGGATAATTTGTCTATAAACAAAGAGATTGTGGTGGAGGTGGGGTGGTGCTACAAGGGATTTAAAGGAGTTGTTTACAAGTTGTTTAAAATTTTAATATCTGGTATGTTGTGTAGGCCAGAAAGTGCCCATTTAGGGGTTTGCATAGGTAGTTTACCTTCAGCTTTGGAAGGTTTTACCCCCTTCAAAACCAGACCATTTTTTGCTATTTAGCACTGTGCTATTTTAACTGGAAATTGTGCGGTCATGCAACACTGTACCCAAATGAAATTTATATAATTTTTTTTCCATATAAATAGAGCTTTCTTATGGTTGTATTTGATCACCACTGGGTTTTTTACTTTTTATTATATAAGGAAAAAAGACTGAAATTTTGGGAAAAAAAACAATATTTTTTACTGTCTGCTATAAAACAAATCCAATAAAACATTAAAAATATCATTTTTTTTTCATAAATTTAGGCCAAATTTGATTGGTTTGTACGAACGTTATAGCGTCTACAAACTATGGTATATATATTCAAATATTTAATTATTTATTTTTTATACTAGTGATGGCAGTGATCAGCCACTTATAATGGGACTGTGATAGTACGGTAAGCAATCTTACGCTAACTGACACTGGGTGGGGACTAATTAACTGACACCAGCATCATTATTGACACTTAATACAGTGATCAGCAATAATACTATACACTGTCATTGTACTAATGACACTGTCTGGGAAGCAGTTAACATCTCATGGTAGTCAAGGGGTTACGTGTGTTCATGTGTGTAATATGTGCTGCCTTTTACTAAAAATCTCTTTGTTCCTACTCTCGGCTGTGCAGGGATTAAAAACAAAAAGATTGTTCTCTGTGTACAGAGCCCTGTGTTCTTTCTAAACACAGGGCTCTGGGCTGTGATTGGACATGAATTATTGGCTGGGACCTGCTGACAAAGTCCCTCTGTCTAATCACAGCGGGATTTGGCGGGCGGGGGGTACCTGGAAGAGGTCAGTGACATACAGGTATGTCGCTGTGCCTGTTTTGTTTTTTTTTTTTCTCACCCTCCTGTTAGACCCTAAGCTATGCCTACTTGGCTGATTAGAAGAGAAGAACTTTGAACCTTTGACTTACACTGCTATCCTCTGACTTCTATTTATAGCTAGGAAAATTATAGCCCAAAAATAGCTATCCTCTTCTCCCCCATTGAAGGCTCATTGGATCAAGGCAGTTAGTGACACGCTATCAAGGGAGAAGTTGGTCTTTCAACATAGAAGTAGTCCGGGTAGATTTCTGAAAATGTAGGAGGCGTGGTTGGGCATGCCAGGTCTGGCCTCCTTCCACTTGGTCAGGGATAGATTACTGAGTGGAGGTGTATCTTCTGGTATTGTATGATCTTATCTGCCATGCTAACTTGCCATGAGGCCAGATTTACCGCCCCTGGCGACACGATACTTTTTTTTTCTCTTTCTTTTTTTGGTTGTGTAGTTTATATGTGTGTTTTTTCTTTTTTATTCGTTTTTGGCTACTTTCGTGTGGATATCCACAATTTTTTATACAGCACTTATTGAATAGATACCAGAGATACATATATGATTGGCTGTATTTACATATTAATGTGCCAGCATTGCGAGACAGTCTTGGATGATGCTATATATTGTCAAAATATGGATATTCTTAGCATTTGTATTGGTTGCTCTGTTGTTGCCGATCAAATGTTATAAACTTGTTTTATGAAAATGGAAACTGGTTTTCAAATAAAAAAATTTGATTTAAAAAATTTTCTTTGCACGGGATTGGGTATTCCTTGCAAAGTGAAATTTCACCACATCCATGAAGCTCTGAGGCAAATTCCCTTGCAAAGTGCAACTTCCCTTGCAAAGGGAATGGCTTCTTCGTCTTTAGTACATTAACCCCAATGTGTTTATTGCAGCAGGTGAATCGAATCTAATATACTCGTTTTTCAGCGAATCTAATCACAAATGTAATCCAAAAGTCCCTGTCTCCATAAAAAATAAGAATTTGCTCCCTAGACTAGGGACAATGTTTGTTAAGTGGCACAAACACTGGAGGGGCGGTGACGCCACCAATACTGGATTCCATTCCTTTGTCTCAATGCTGTCAATGTTGTAACTCATTTTGTATGAACAGTTTTCTTATATTCATAAAAGATCATAAACATATTGAAAGTAAAAAATAGAATTTGCATACATACTTGTACAGCTGCTTCTTCGGCCAGCTTGTGATTGATTTGTTCACTTTGGCTTGTAGTGTGATGTAAAAAAAAGTTGAACTGGAAGCACCACAGCACTGCTAAGAAGTCCAGATACAACTGCATTTTATTAGAGGTCAGGGATACAATTCAAAAAGTATCCAACGCGTTTCGAAGGTCTATGTGCCCCCTTCAGTTGTACAATCATACTGTTTATTGTATGGTTCAAGTTACACACATAACATTTTACTTATTTTTTATACCTGTATAGTTATTAGGTCAATTTATGACTGAGAATGTATCATTTTAACAATAGTGATTATGATTTTTAAAAGCCAAGGAGACTGAGGAGATCCTCTGGGGTGCAGAAGCCGCCTGCCCAGGAATCAGATCATTTACACCAATACTAATACCTTCAGAAAACAATACCAGTAAAATAAAGCTATGGGTCCAGCATTAACTTTCCAATTTCCTCAACTATTGATTTGTACACGGCTGTACGATCCACCTTTCACTCCAATGCAGAGGAAATATTTTGTTTTTTGCTGTACGGCCCTCTTGAGGCCAGGTGCAAGATGTCTAAAAGTGTGTAGAGCAGAGTTCTTCTTTAGTGCTCTCTGATGGTGGAATGTGTTCTAGGTAACATTTTTGACCAATCAAAATTCTTTTAGTAAGTGAAACCTGCTGGCTAGTAAAAGCTGTTCAATGGTCAGTTGGATCTGGGAGTTGTTCAGTTTTATTAACTGGTTCCTGCTCCCAGGACCCTCTCGTTCTGGGAGGACCTTTTATGACGTCCTTCCATTCTTGCCACACATTCGCTCCCCGGGGGCGGGTGGGCTGTGTCTAATCACAGATGGTCACTTGTAAACAAAGGCCGGTTATCGGCATTTCCTTTCCTCAGCACTGTCACTGTCTGAGGAAAGGAAAGTGGATAACCTGCATTGCTGTGACAGAGGACATATACACTGCTAGTCATAGTAGTGACCAGTGAAGCCCCATCAGTGCAGCATATCAGTGCCCATCAGTGCAGCCCTATCAGTGCAGCCCCATCAGTGCAGCATATCAGTGCCCATCGGTGCAACTTATCAGTGCAGCCTCATCCATGCCCATTGGTGCAACTTATCAGTGCTACCTCATCAGTAGCCACTAGTGCAGTCTCATGAGTGCCTATTAGTGCAGCCTGTCAGTGCCCATCAGTGCAGCATATCAGTGCCCATCGGTGCAACTTATCAGTGCAGCCTCATCCATGCCCATTGGTGCAACTTATCAGTGCTACCTCATCAGTAGCCACTAGTGCAGTCTCATGAGTGCCTATTAGTGCAGCCTGTCAGTGCCCATCAGTGCAGCATATCAGTGCCCATCGGTGCAACTTATCAGTGCAGCCTCATCCATGCCCATTGGTGCAACTTATCAGTGCCACCTCATCAGTAGCCACTAGCTCAGCCTCATCAATGCCCATTAGTGCAGCCTATCAGTGCCCATCAGTGCAGCATATCAGTGCCCATCAGTGCAGCCCTATCAGTGCAGCCCCATCAGTGCAGCATATCAGTGCCCATCGGTGCAACTTATCAGTGCAGCCTCATCCATGCCCATTGGTGCAACTTATCAGTGCTACCTCATCAGTAGCCACTAGTGCAGTCTCATGAGTGCGTATTAGTGCAGCCTGTCAGTGCCCATCAGTGCAGCATATCAGTGCCCATCGGTGCAACTTATCAGTGCAACCTCATCAGTGCCCATTGTTGCAACTTATCAGTGCCACCTTGTCAGTGGCCACTAGTGCAGCCTCATCAATGCCCATTAGTGCAGCCTATCAGTGCCCATCAGTGCAGCATATCAGTGCCCATTGGTGCAACTTATCAGTGCAGCCTCATCAGTGCCCATCCGTGCAGCTTATCTGTGCCACTTCATCAGTTGCCACTAGTGCACCCTCATCAGTGCCCATTAGTGCATTCGCATCAGTGCCCATCGGTGAAACTTATCAGTGCCACCTCATCAGTGGCCACTAGTGCAGCCTCATCAGTGCAGATTATTGCAGTTTATCAGTGCTCATCAGTGCAGCTTATCAGTGTCATCAGTGCAGCCTCATCAGCGCACATCAATGTAGAGGAAAAATTACTTATTTGCAAAATTATATAACAGAAACGAAGAAAAAGATTTTTTTTTTTGTCTTTTTTATTTTGTTTAGCAAAAAGAAAAAAAACATGGGTGATTAAATACCACCAAAGGAAAGCTCTTTCTGTCTAAAAGAATGATAAAAATTTAATTTGGGCACAGGATTGCATAACCGCTCAATTGTCATTCAAAGTGCAACAGCACTGAATTTGAAAATTGACCTGGGCAGGGAGGGGGTAAAATTGCCCAGTATTAAAGTGGTTAAATATCCCCCAAGGGTTTGGATAGTTACTTTATGTCAGGTGACTGGCTATGTACTATGGAGATGTAATATGTACTGTACTGTACATATGCGATTCGCATCAAACATCAGGTATGCCTGCTAAACAGTGGAAAGCTCACTATGTTCAGTAACAGCATTTTTCGGGGACACAGAAGTAATGAAAGATGTATAATATGTTTATTAAGAGAGATGATACATTTGTTCTTTGTTTGACTGCACTGCCTGATTGCAGCCTGTAGTTTTTGTTTCACAGCAATTGATTGAAAGTTTGCCTTTGTAGAACTGCAGTGTTGAAATGTAAAAAAAAATGGTTAAAAGTAGAGAGATTGGTAGAAAAAAAAACTAGTATACAGTACAATAAAATAATATTGCAGCACAATGAGAAAATGTCTTCTCCGGCTTGAGAAAGGAATGGGTTATGTTAGATTCATTGTTTAGAAAAATGTTGTCAAGTTTTTAAATTGGTAAAATCTATCTACTAAGCTGATTTCATTGGGTTGTTTTCACCTTTCGAAAATTGGGTTATTTTCACCTATCTGTCTGACGGACTCTCAGCCTTTTCTTAGAAAATGTCCCCACAGGGTCCTTTTGTCATTGCGCTCGCCTGCCATAGCCCTATTCATTCCAATGGGTGAATCAAATTCTGCTTGATGGCTAGAGGCGAGATTTGCTTGTAACCGGTTACCTGGTTGTGTAAAGCGACCTTCATTGCGACCCCTGATGCTACAACAGTGGTTGGGGGTTGGTTGTGGTGTTTAATAAACTGACCTTTTTCTCTTCCAGCTTCTGCTGGCATTGCTAGGCTGCTAGACAGGTCCCAGGGGAAGTGCACTTGGTATCACTCCGCCTGGGGCAGGAGTTGGTGCTACAGAGGAAGCATCAGCTTATGCGGCTCCTGCTCCCTTTGCGGTTGCTTGCTTCCTCCACTGGCTGTGCCACCTCCATGGACTCTGATGCTCTGGGATGGCAGGTTGGGAAGCTCAGATCACGGGTGAACATGAGGTTGCGGGACACGGGTTATGCACCCCTGACATGAAATCAATACTGGTTACCTTATTTCTAATTGTGTTCCTGTATGCCAGTGGTCTCCAAACTGTGGCCCGGGGGCTGGATGTGGCCCTTTTTCTTCTTTTATCTGGGTCTTGGGGCACTATTCCTCCCACTGATATGAGACCCTATTCTGCCCACTGACATCGACAATGGGGAATTATTTCTCCCACTAACACCAACATTGGGGCACTATTCCTCCCAATGATACTAATGATGGGGCACTGTCCCCCCCACAATACCAAATGGGGTGATGTTTGCTCCCACTGTTGCAAGGAACATTTCCACTCCTCCTGGCCATAGTCTGGCCCCCCTAAAAGACAATAAACTGGCCCTTTGTTTAAAAAGTTTGGAGACCACTGCTGTATGCTAATATCCCATTCTACCTCCTTATCTAAACCCGAACCGCCACTGCAGCTGTTGACATAATTGATGTCCAACTTCTTCCACTTTTTCTGTGCTGGCCCACCGGTGATGTCTGCACCAGATCTTGCAGTCTGTTTTTATCTTATATGTTGCCATTGCTTCAGAAATCTGAGCCCATTTCGCTTCCTTACGTTGCTGAAGCCATAGCAATGTATGTATAATTCTTGTTCCCCCTAATATTCTGCAAGATCTCACAGTTAGGGATGAGATCTCTGTGGCAGTCACTGGGGATGTAACCTTCCCAGGGGGCAGCTGGGAGGCCAGGTTACGTTACCTGATGAAGAAGGGAGCCTCTTCGAAACGCGTCAGCCTTACTTTGAGAGTCTACCCTTGTGATGTCATTCGCACTGGTTCTACACTCCTAAAGTTCCTTTGAGGTCCTATATGCTTGATTTACTTCGTTGTTTGTGAGTATTATTCTCAATTTAATAAAATCACAGTTTACTGAGGTAATGTGCAAGGTTGGTGCGCTTTCTTTTTGTTTCACCTTGCTTTACGCTACCAATGCCTCTGAGTACCTGGAAGTTGAATTAAATTAAATGTAAGTACCAAAATAAATCATTTACTTTAAAAACTACTTGAAGATGTGGGATCAGCATGCAGAACTGCAGGACGTTTTGTTTTTGGGGGAAGGTCCACTTTGAAGTCTACAAGCGTGACACATCAAAGCACACAGGTACCACTATGGTGGTATTCTGAAAGTGTTAGTTTCAGTACATGTACCATTTGAAATGCTTTGTTGCAGCCTGATTGTAGTTTTACGTTTTTGTTTTTTTTTTAATAGTATTTGTTCTCTACAAATATGGACAAATGGGCCTTGCTGACGGCTGGATGTGGGCTTTCATATTAGCCAACTGTTCCTGTCCATATATCATATGAATTAGGTAAACACACACTGGAATTATTCTGAAAAACAACCATAGTGACTATGAATTGCAGTATAAGACAAGATATATGATTATTCTTACTTCTATGTAAATTTCTGATTTGAAACAGATCCATATTCCAACAAGGCTCGGTAAAGTGGACCTTAGATAGTGAGATTATTTATGAGAACTAAAGTAAAGAATGGTGGAAGTGTTGCTCATCTAAACTAATCTGATTTCATTTTTTTCCCCAAATTTTAGTTTCGGGAATAAAAGATGACTGTTGGTATTGTATTCTTCTTTTGCCTAAATTTCCAGAGATCATTCTTGTTGGCATTGAGGTTTGGCTGTGGTGCATGCTTGGAATCTCACTATTGCTTATAGCCTATAACTCCAAGCAAACCGATAAATACATGATGGTGTCCCCGGTCACGCCGATGCGACTTGTCATGCGATTTGATAGTTTCAAAGATGACAAGTTGCACCCTATTGTCCACAACGGAAGCAGTCATATCAGTGCGATTCTGACTCCATCCGAGTCGCAATGATTTTGAAAATATTTCATGCACTACTTTGTGCAAGTTCTGAATGTGACTTGCATAGATATCTGCGCATGAAGTCACACAGATGTCTTCCAAGTCGCACCTGAAGTAGCACTGACATCCGACTTTGAAATTGGGTGATTTCAAGTAAAGTCGCATGATTTCAAAGTCGGATTTAGGTGTCCTTTTATGACACAGAGAATAGCTGCGATTCAGAGGATTGCAGCTATTCTCTGGTCATTCACAGTTTATAACACTCAGGAGAACATGTTCAGCCCTTCACTGGAGATCTGTGTTCTCCCTCCAGATTCTCCAGCCCAGAGCTGGAGAATCGGAGGGACCGCAAACTAAGCAGCGATAATTTACCTCTGCTTAGTAAACTGATCTTTTACTGAAATCTTGCGAGATTATAGTAAAATCAGCCGTTTTCCAGCATTTGGAGACCGTTCTCCCTTCGTTTGGAGAACTGATCTACACCGCTTCATAAACGGCATTCACAGGAGAACTATGTTCTCCGAGAATTCTGGAGAACTGAGCAGCGATCATTTACCACTGGTTCATAAACAGACACCTTGGTGTGACTGAAGACTGTAACAGAGATGTGATCTGCCAGCAAACTTTGAATTCTGCCAGTGAGTTGTATTTTCTGGACGCCCCTACCAGACAGCACAGCAAGGTCCTATATCTCCCTGCAGCCCACACATAGACCTCCCCCAGCAAAAACCCCAAAAAACAACAAGTGAATGCAGCTCTTCATGTTGAATTGAAAACACATCACGGTGATCTGATAAATGATCAATATATACGCGGGGCGTTCAAGTCAAACCGGGACTTTTGCGTTTATATAAAAAGAACAAATTTCAAGGAGTGGAGACTGCATTTATTTTTCTACATACTCACCTTCTACATTTATACACTTATCCCAGTATTTAACTAATGCCTGGAAAGCTTTGGCATAGAAAGGCTTGTCAGTACATCTGAACCATCCTAGGGCAGCCTGCTTCACTACACAGAAAGATTTGTCTCATGTTCAATTTCACGACAGACTGTGCATCGATTAACTAGGATCAGGTGTTCCACGTGCTGAATGTTCACAGGAATGACTGCTGTGGGCTGGGAACCACCACAGCCGGGATTGTCACTGACAGACGTATGGCCATCTTTGAAACGTTTCCACCATTCAGATATCCTACTGCGACTGAGCGTCTCATTACCTTACTGTGCTTGAAGTCTTCTGCAAATATCCAGGGGTTTGACGTCTTTGTTCTCAAGGAACTTCATCACCACACACTGTTCCATGCACGCACTAACACTGTTGTCTGCTATCTTGATCAATGGTCTCCGGACAGTCCCACAACATGGCTGCTGCCTATCAGTAATAGGACACACTTGCCACTTACTACTGCATGTAGTATCGCCACGCTAGCATCCCTTTTTATATCTGCTAAATTAATGGTCCCGGTTTGACTTTCACCCCTCGTATAAGTAAAGTTAAATTTTTATTTCATTCCTGGTTTCTTGAGGCACCAGTGATATAGCCGATGCCTTCCAGACGCCCCCTAGGAAGGCAACATCACCAGTGCCTTCCAGGGCGTTCTCGTGACCTTGGGGAAAAAAGGCCTTTTGCCTAATATTTCATCAGATTTTGTGACATCTCAGGAAAAGGTCCCCTTTTTGACAGGCAGTGGCTACCATCTCTAATAATGTGCAGGATTTGGCTCAGATATTATCAACATACCAGCACTGAGAATAAGGAAGAAGAAGCTGGCCACTGATGACCTTAGTTTTTAAATTGTGGAACGGGTTTTGCATCCTGGATATAACCATTGGGTTTGGGCTAATACAAGACTAAAGAGGCATGTAACTGTAAGTTTAATTGGTTTCATATACATATTTCATTAATGCTGGCGGTTTATTAGGTGGTGGAGGGGAGGTTGGTATTAATTTAAGAAATATAGACTGGTACGGTATCTGCCACTGCTCGTGATTGGAGGTTAAGAAGCAGGAACACACTGATGAGTTCATGTCTGTGTTCTACCCCCCTGCAAGTATGTTTGCCTTTTAGACTGACAGCAGTGTACAAAGAGCTTTGATTGGCTTTATGTGCTGAGCTTCCCTCTAACATTCTGTATTCTTCTGTATAAGGGTGTAAAGGAGGCTGATATGAGGAAAGGTTCAAACACTGATGGTAGTTAGAAGTAAAATACATTTCATTATTTTTTTAAATAATTGCATAACTGGATTTGCTTGTGTTTTTTATTTCTGTGTGGAGCTTAGCTTTGTTTACATGTATACTGTGGAAGCAAGACATTACTGAATTATTCAGATTTGAAGTACTTCACCTGCTAGAAAACATTCCTACCTGTACTTATAGGAAAGACACAATCTCATTCAGTAGCAATGTGTATTGCTTAATTTCCTTATCAGTGCTAGATACTTCTTTAGCTTCATTCAGCACTGACTGTCACTGCTTCTGGATTGGAACAGAAGAATAGAAGAGCCTAAGCTGGTAATATATCACCCATATTATAAAGATTAGAATATGAAATATTCATTTCCAGTAGTATATTACTGGCTGTTTATATCCCCAGTGATATCTGCTGAAAAAGAGAGAGCAATGTATGAATACCCTATTATTTTGGAAATCATGTTCCAATGGGTAAAGAGAGGATCTACTGTATTAGATGTCTAAAACCTGTGATAACTGCCACTGCGTGTGTAGTCAGTATTAAATGACTTCTTTCATTGAAATTACTTTTTATTCATTTTTTAAAAAAAGAGCTTAGATATTACTTTTAACAATACAATTTGTTTTTATTAGCCATAAATATAGTCAGTGTCTATAGAATTATTACATAATACATATTATTCTGTATGCGCAGGCAATATAATATTAGGATAATTTTCTGAAAGAGATGCACATATTAAGGCTGTTGTTGGAAGTGGGGGCAATAAAATGTACTACATTTACATTCTATGTTTTGACTAGAGTTGAAAGATGGTTTGAACTGGCAGTTTGTTATGTCATCCAGAATATTGTGTCATGGGTACAGTTACTTCAATAATCCCAAAGGTGTAAAGTACAGGCTGCAAAGAGTGTTCAGGTGTAAGGTTAATGGTTGTATCCTTTCTGTAGAGAGGGAACAGGTAAGCTTCCATTATTGATCTCTCCTTCTAAAAATTCTGTTGGTTGGCTTTAATGCTAATCCATGCTTTTTTTGTATTCTTGATCTTTTAAAAATGCATGCAAGGCAGGAGTTCTGACTTCATTTTGACTTTACCAGTAGAATGCTTGTTCCAGGCAAAGCTAACCATAGGTGGATCGAATCTCGGCCAGTTCAGTAGGAGCCGACTGAAATTTGATCTATCTACAGGCAGGCTGATTGTCCCAAATCAATCCATCAAACAACTTGGAACTTGGGTAACTGCCCCCCCCCTTCCCGTGTTGATGGGGGAATCAAGAAATTTTCTTTCCTGCAACCCCTGGTTGCAATGACCACTTTGCCACTTTCAAACTACTACTCATTCTCTCCCTCCCTCCATCCTGTAACTAAGTTGCTAGAATTTTATGTGGGGGAATGTACTGTTTTTTGTCATTACCTGCTCCAGCTTGCTCAATCATAGCCTAGGCAAGGATGATGTTGCTTATCCCACCAACATTGCCACCCACAGCCTTCTGGGACACATTACAGGCCTCTGGAGGTTGCAGGACCAGTTTCCCTGGGACACATTACAGGTGTCTGGTGTCTGCAGGACCAGTTTCCCTGGGACACCTTACAGGTGTCTGGTGTCTGCAGGACCAGTTTCCCTGGGACACATTACAGGTGTCTGGTGTCTGCAGGACCAGCTTCCCTGGGACACATTACAGGTGTCTGGTGTCTGCAGGACCAGTTTGCCTGGGACACATTACAGGTGTCTGGTGTCTGCAGGACCAGTTTCCCTGGGACACATTACAGGTGTCTGGTGTCTGCAGGACCAGTTTCCCTGGGACACATTACATGTGTCTGGTGTCTGCAGGACCAGGTTCCCTGGGACACATTACAGGTGTCTGGAGGCTGCAGGACCAGTTTCCCTGGGACACATTACAGGAGTCTGGTGTCTGCAGGACCAGTTTCCCTGTGCTGTGCAATCTTGCGCATGTGCGGTGGGGGGCTGACTGTGATTCATCAGGAAGTAACAGCCAACTCTCGAATCCAACATGGAGACACTGGGGACTTGCAGTAATGAGATGAATCAGCTGCAGAAAGACAATACTGGAGTCCATGAACTGGTATGTACCTGATTTTCAGGTACTTGTAGCTGCTGTCTTGTAATTTTTTAAAAAATTGGCAAAGATCTTCTTTAAGGGTGATTCACAACATGACTCGTACAGGAATGCGCATGCAATCCAGATGCAGTGCGATTTCACCCATTCATTTGTATGGGCTGAAATTGTGCCTGACCGCCACAGAAGTAGTGCATGCACTTCCTTATAAAACTGGATCTCTTGGTACTACTGCACCATGTGATCCTAAGCCAGCAAATGCACTGCATTTGTGATATGCATTTGGGGTGTAATTAAAGTGATTTTAAAAGCTTAAATTTAAACATGTCTATACTTACCTGCTGTGTTCAGTGGTTTTGCACAGAGCAGCCTGGATCCTTCTCTTCTTGGGTCCCCTCTGGCACTCTTGGCCCCTCCCTCCTGTTGGGTGCCCCCACAGCAAGCAGCTTGCTATGGGGGCACGCAAGCAACGCACTCCCTCCCCATTCACAAATGGAGCCGAGGCTCGGCCCCAACCCTCTCTCTTCTCATTGGCTCACTAGCTGTGATTGACAGCACTGGGAGCCAATGGGGAGAGGGAGTCCAGAGATAGCCAAGACTCCGGTGTACATCACTGGATCAAGAGGGGGCTTAGGTGAGTATTGGGGGGGCTGGGGGGAGCTGCACAGAGAAGGTTTTTTACCTTCATGCATAGAATATATGAAGGTAAAAAACCTTGAGCCTTTACAACCACTTTAGGATAACCTTGACACGTGATGCAGATCACAACTAGTGTGTTTTGAACGCAGTGCGGGATATGCACACGGAACTCTGGTTTCCCACACTGCGTTCTGGTGTCAATTGGCCCTTAAAGAGGTTAAAAACTTAAGATTTGTAGTCAGATTTGTAGTCAGATCAGTAAAATATGTGTGATTAGTTGACACAGGTGACTGCATGGGGTTTATTTACTAAAGCTGGAGAGTCCAAAATCAGACTCCCTTCTGCATAGAAACCAATCAGCTTCCAGGTTTCATTGCCAAAGCTTCATTGAACAAGCTGAGGTTAGAAGCTGATTGGTTTCTATGCAGAAGGGAGTCTGATTTTGGACTCTCCAGCTTTAGTAAATAAACCCCGATATGTCACATTGTCGATTGCCTTATTAAATAAACCCAACATTAGTTTATAAGTCATTTTGTTTTATTATTATTCACTTGTCATATTGGAATGGTAAAGTGGAGGGGTTGCCTACATCAGCTTTCTTTTTTTTTTTTCCTATAAGTCGGATATTTGGAGACTGACTGCTATGGGGAGTATGGAAATTTCTGAGGTGCTGGACGCACTCCTACATTATCTTTGTTTTTCCTGTTCTGAGATTCTAAAACCTCACAGTGGATGGATTGAGTGATAGTTCCTTGTACTGGGCTTCTTCCATTATTACCAAGCAGGACTACGGTGTTCTTGTTACGTAAAGTAAGCAGGCAGTGTCTGATAATCTGAGTAAGAAATTTCCATAGTCATTGTTATAAAATTAAACGTTACGTTATCCTTGTAATTTACAAAGAAACATAAACCTATATGTTAATATATATATTTAAATATATAAATATATATATATATATATATATATATATATATATATATATATAGTGGGTAACAAGTAAATACATCCATACATATTTATATCGGGATAGAAATCTTTAAGATGGAATTAATTTCCTGGGAAAGCTTCTCGTCCCCGCGCCGCAGCGCTCTCTTTATCACCTGTCGCCATTTGGTGTCGGCAGAAAGTAAATCAAAGTGTTGCAATTTGTTATTCTGCTGCACTTGAGGAGCTGAAGCTAAATAACACACGGCCTGAAATTCTGATTGAAGTTGTAGGAGGGGGATCTTTTAATTTAATGCCCTTTAATCGCGCTGCCTGCTCGGCTTCTGGCATTTTAAAGGTTGCAGCTAAGGAGAAATTTTTTTTTAACCAATTCTGTACCAAATATATCATTCTAGTGTCAAGTGATCCAGAGACTCTTGATCTGAGGAGGATCACTTTATTTTGCTTTTTGAGCGAATTACATAAAAGAGTACTATAAAGTACAGTGCCTTGGATATTTACAATTGGCAGACAATTCCAAAGTGTGTATTCTTTAACAATCTAATCATGTTCTGTCTGTTTTTTTGTTTTTTTCCCCGTATTTCCCGTACACATGATTGGGTATACAAAGTGAACACCCTATTTACTAACATTCATGTTGTGAGCAGCATTGTTTAAATCAACCCTAATACCAAAACAGGTGCATCACCAACCACATTGAGGGAGATTTATTAAAATTGAATCTCTCAGAATCTCGTGCAGTTGTGCATGGTATCCGATCAGCTTCTAACTTCATCTTGTTCAGTTAATCTTTGTCAATAAAACTTTGAAGCTGATTGGTTTCTATGCACCAAAAATTGCACACTCCAGTTTTATTAAATCTCTCATTGTGTCCAAACCATGCACCCAGAGCTGCATTTAGGAGATTGCAGATTTGGGTTTATGGTGGGTTTCCTCCTCTTTGCTGTCTCTCTGGTTTCATTATCCAACGTATTAAATTCCAACTACTAACACAGACATACAAAGCCATTCAAAATGCCGCCCCAAACTACCTCACCGACCTAATACCCAAATACCACCCTACCTGTAATCTTCGCTCCTCACAAGACCTTCTACTTTCTAGCTCCCTGGTCTCCACCTCCCATGCCCGACTGCAGGACTTCTCCAGGACTTCCCCCATCCTCTGGAACTCACTACCCCAATCCATCAGACTGTCACCTACCCTCCTCACTTTTAGGCACACCCTAAAAACCCATCTCTTCAGGGAAGCCTACCCCACCCTCACCTAACAGCCGATCTCCTCCACTCCTCCTACCACTCCATCCCCCACAGCCACTTCCTCCTGTACCACTATCCCCTCCCTCCTAGATTGTGAGCTTGAAAGAGCAGGGCCCTCGAACCCCTTGTGTATTGTATTGTTACTGTCTTGTCTCATGTTCTGTCCCCCACTATAATGTACAGCGCTGAGCAAACCTTTTAGCGCTATATAAATACTGTATAATAATAATAATATAGAAAAAGATAACATGTTTTCTTGGCTCAGACAAGTGTAGCGTTAGCAGGTGGTCTAACTGTCCATCTCTGTAGTTCCAGGACATGCTCCTACTCCTCCCATCTCTGCAATTCCAGGCCTCCTGGGACTGTCAGGTCCACCAGGACTTTTGTCAGCATTTCCAATATCTCTGCCAATACTTCCAGTGTTGCTCACAGAATCCCTGCCAGAACGTTCAGTGGAACTCGCCTGTTGCCAGTCCTGATTGTACTAACCTCACTTCTGCTGCCTTGACAATTACCAACCTTTCTTGGACCCGGCCATTCTCTTGTCAATCCCTTGTGTACCTCTCCATATTGTAGCCCCTCTATCCCTGCTCACCTTTTGGTGTGGCAATCCTTAAAAAGATAATTGATTTTTCTTCGCTCAGACAAGTGTAGTATTAGGAGGTAGTCTAACTGTCCATCTCTGTATTTCCAGCGTATGTTCTTATTCCTCCCATCTCTGCATTTTCAGGTCTCCTGGGACCTCCAAATCCACCAGGACTTCTGTCAGCATTTCCTGAATCTCTGACAGTACTTCCAGTGTTCCTTGCAGAATCCCTGCCAGAAATTCTAGTGGCATTTGCCTGTTGCTGATCCTGATTGTCCTGACCTCTCTTCTGCTGCTTCGCCAATCACCAACCTCTGCCTGGACCTGACCATTCTCTTGTCAATCCCTTGTGTACCTCTCCATGTCGCAGACCCTCTGTCCCTGCTCATCTTTTGGGGTAACGATTCTGAGGGCCATGACCTGACACCAGCACACCATGAAACCTATCTCTACCATCAGAAGCTCTAGTGGGAAGCAGCTGGTGCTTAGACTATATGCCTTGAGTGAGTTCATAAAATGTAGTGAATACGTAATGAGTAACAAAGGGGTACAAATCAGACAACATGATCAGAAAACACAAGCATATACACTAGAATGTGACAGAAAAAGATCCAGTCAAATGAAGTTTTGGCAGTGTATGATCAAGCCAGCAGACCTAGTATCATTTAAACAAATGAAAGATAATTTATATATATGTGTCTGTGCATTTGTGCATGTACATGAGATTTTTATTCTTGCTTAGCCTTCTTTAGCTGATACCAAAACACTAGGATGCTGTGTGATTTGCTAGATATGTGTCACTGATAGCATATGTTAGAAGGAACCTGTCTGGATAGAAATGTGGGAGCAACTGTAGCTAGATATCATAGAGCTCCCCCAATGCGAGTTGGGAGGGTCTGCTTCCTAATCTATGGTGTATAATTTTCTTTCTTCATAACAGTCTAGGAACCCTAGGGTTCCTCCAGTGGCTGCTAGGGATGCCTCGAGTTGTGGCTGATTGACCTTCTATTTAATAGTGCTTCCATAGTTCTGGAGCCAACGCCGCTTGGCAGAGACACCAGCATGACACTAGACACATTTTTAGCTAAGGGAATAATATAAATATAATTTTTTCCCACTGACCCCCAACAGATTGGTTTTAGCAGAGGTTCTCCAGGACCTGGAAGTAATTTTTAGGAGTTACTCTGTTGTAAAGAATTTGAGAAAGACTGATCGATATAGATGTGTTCCTGGACCAGCACCTCATCAGCATCTCTCATTGCAACATGTATAACTAGATACTGATTGCTTTTCAGTATAAAGGTCCAGCATTTTATATTATATTGTTTTGGATGATGGGGTAGGGGTAGAGCTCTATATGTGTCTTAGATCAAAATATCTACTTCATTGTGAGATGTGGCGTGCCTATAGGAATGTCATGCACCATATAGACAAGAAGCTGAAATCCAACCCTTGCTCAAAGGAAGGCAAGAGAGGAACTAAAAGGAGGTATCCAAAATCAGCAGAATAAATACATTTCTTCATAAAAAGTCTGTCCATAATATGACTTCTTATTCACATTCCATAAATATATATTCTTGCTTACAGTCAAGTTTTCAAAGGGCGTGGGATGTGAGCGGCATATTCTGGAGATGTTAGTATGTATCAGGACTTAACATTACCAGCACTGCAATCATATATCCTGTGCTGATGTGAATCTAGTTTTCAAAAAGGAAGGTGATTACTAGCTCCCACCATAAAACTCTGAAAAAGCAAGAGTTTTCTTTGATGTGTCCTCAGTCACATTAGGACTTTTAAGGTTGGTGCGGTTTGATTGGAAACTATAAGCTAGTATCTACACTGAATTGGTGACACTTTTTAGTAGAGTGCATTCATTCTTACAGTGTATCTAAACTCAAAAACAAGAACTTAAAGTGGAGTTTCAGCTGAAAAAAAAAGTCAGCAGCTACAAAAACTGTAGCTGCTGACTTTTAAAATACAGACACTTACCTGTCCCTCGGTCCAGCGGTGTCCTCACCACGGCTGGTTTCTGTCTTCTCTCCCTGGCGCTGTCATCTTCAGTGTGGGCACCCGGCTGTGACAGCTTGTGGCTTCACAGCCGGGTGCCCACTGTGTATGCGTGAGAAGCACTGCGCTTTGTGAATGGTCCCTTAATCTTCTGGGACCTGTCGTGTCCCAGAAGACTTCGGGGAGAGAGGGGGGGAGGACAGCTTCTGCTTCCAATTGTCTAGATGATCGCAGCACAAGTGGGAGCGAGTACCTGTCAAATTTGGGTACCCGCTCCCCAAAGGTGCCAATCCTTAATGGGGAGCGGGGCACAAAGGCTTAAAGCAGAACTTCCCCTTTTGGGTGGAGCTCAAGACCAGTGGTTTCCAAACTGCGGTCTGTGGGCTGGATGTTGCCCTTTGCTTGTCTCTTGGGGCACCATTCCATCCATTGATGGCAATGATGGGTCACCAATCCATGCACTGACATCAATGATGGGGCAGTATTCCAACCACTGACAGGAAAAATGGGAACCATTTCATCCACTGACAGTGATGAAGAACCATTCCTCCCACTGACACCAATGATGGAGCACTATTTCTTCCACTCATACAGTGGGCCACTATTCCTCCCATTAAAACTATCCGGCCAAATTTGCTAGTGGATCTAACACTACCCTCACCCCAGACAGATAATGTTGCTGCCCAATAGTGTCTCCATTGTTTCTCCATCCAGAGTGGAGACACCCTAAGAAAGGGAGGTGTGCTAATGGCAGGTTCCCCAGCTGAAAATAAAAGAAAGCCTAAAACCCCAAAACTAATGCAGCTACCACATTTAAGAATTGGTAAGCTAAAGTGTATTGTATTTTTGTTTTGGGGTTTTTATGTGCTTTAAGTGCAGTACCCATAGAAATCAGAATCCAGCATACAGTGGTCCGGTGTGGTCTGATGTTCTTTTGATTGAATTAGCACACTTATTGAATAGGACTATTAGCACTGATACTTCGATATGTCAGATTTTCTGTATAGGAAAGGAAAACCTATAGAAAAGGAACCTATAGTTGGTATGTTTAGAAATACCTCTCCTGCATTACAAACAGGCAAGCAACGTGGGTTTCCATATTACCAACAATAATGACTGGCAGGGTAGGTAACCTGCTGCTTTACCTAGATGTAATACTGGAGTCCTGAGCAGGTCATCAATGTTGCCTTGAAGCAAACCTGAAACAGACCTTGCGACTCAAACTGAGTGTATGATGGAAAAATGCCTAAGCAGAATTTACATCTCAAAACCCTTAAAGCAGAACTTCACTCTGCCAGTCGACGTTGACTATCTCTAATCCTTGTGCTGCTAGCATTAATAAATAGATGGAAAGGTATATCATATTTATTGGTTTTGAACCTTTTTTTTATATTTCTTCTTTTACTTCCTGGTCCCAGGCCTGGGCAAATAATGTCATACATCCCAGGAGTCTTCAGGAGGGGTTTTCTCAGCTAAGCACACCCTCCTGCCTGCATGCTTAAGCCAAGGGCAAATGGATTCCAGAAAGTAAATGCCACATGAATTATTTGTGCTTACTCATTACTCCTTACTCTTACGCCCAGAAATGTTAGGGGGTGGATTGTCAGCAAAATAAAGCATTAAATTAATTTAATTAATTAAAGAATTGAATAGCATTTTGGTTTGTGGTGCTCAGGTGCAGTGTAGTTCTGCTTTAACAGATCCAGAGGTATAGGCATCCGCCAAACATTTTCTTTTCCAGGCAGACAATAAAGGAGAATGCCTAGGCACTGTAATTTGACTGTTGCTCAAAACGTATTTTTTTATATTATGTTGCTGTATATTGTGACCAACTATCATCCCTAAGGTTAATGATAAATCTCCTTTAAGATATCATTTTATGTTTTTTTTGTCCTTATATCTTATATCTTCTTCCTTATTATCCAAGTTGTACCAAGGCATACATTTGGGTTGATTTACTAAAACTTCAGAGTGCAAAATCTGGTACAGCTGTGCATGGTAGCCAATCAGCTTCTAACTTCAGCTTCTTCCATCAAGCGTTGACAAAAAAACCTGGAAGCTGATTGGTTTCAATGCAGTAGAAATGTTCGTGTCAGAAATGTTCGTTTTGTTTCAGATGCATTCATTCGTTGAAGAATTTCGTTCTGCTATATTCATTATGTTGAACCGATTCGTTTTTGGAATTTGTTTTGTATTTTCGGCATCGGTGTTGTATATTTGTTGGTCCGGGTGGTTTTGAAAAATTTGAAAGGTTGCTATATATTCGATATATTATCAAATTGGATGGATTTGAATCGGAAGGATTCGATACTTTCGGATGCTAGTCCAACCCATTAAGAGAAATGGCATGAGCTGATTGGACTGCCGTCACATATGTCTGAATGAATGGAACAAAATTCAGATCCATTCGTTATCCAAATCTGGATTATCGAACAATTTCGAAAATTTCATTTCTATCCCCTTTGGCCCGATCGTCCATCTCATCATGTGACATGAAACTAAAGCATTCATTAAAGCAGTTCTCCATCCTTTCCTCCTTCCCATTTTTTTTAAAGTTTTACTAAACCCAGGACCCTGCATTCACTATATCTGGTCTCCCAGGGTACACACAGCATGGAAATGCAATTATTTTAGTAAATATAAACTGCTAAATACCTTTTCTCATCAGCAGTCTTGTGATTTCAGCAGAGCATTAGTTAAAGCTTGTAGGAGGAGTTTTCTTTCTGCTCTAGGATGAAATATCCCTGACCTCTGTCTGGAGAGTGCTGATTGGCCCTGTGATGATCACAAGCACTCTCCCAAGAAAAAAAAATAACCTCTTTAGCTATACACACCAAACTGAGCATGTGCATGTGGCTATGGGTTCAGTCAGTTTTTTTTCCCCATAAATCAGTCAGTCTTATCATTAGATAAGACATGGACATTTGAGCAAGAGGAGGCGCAGAGAACACAGGATCAAACAGCCTTTTTACACAATGCAGAGGATTTGCACCTTAGGTTCCACAGTGAGTGTAGCAGGCATGCTTTACTGCATATACAGACTGATTTTACTGTTGTGGGTCTAGTAACACTTTAAAACTCTGCACACCTTATTGTGAGTCCTGAATATTTCAGATACCTTACCGACCCACCGTTCCTGCAGAATCCTGTCTGAATTCTGCCCCGTACGGCCCACTTGCTCTTCCCGGTTTAGTAGCCAGGCGTCAGGATGAGCACTGTTAAGCCCGCCCCCTCCTCCTTTCTCTATAAAGCACTACGGCTCCTGGGGTATGTGACATGTATATCCCAGGAGCCATAGCAGGCATAATGTCCATAATTTGCTGGGACAGAACATTTTAAGAAAAAAAAAAGGTAAAAAATAAAAAAGGTGTACTTTACGTGGGGAGGAGGAATGGAGAGGAAGGAAGTTCACAATAAGGGTGAAGTCCTGTTTTAACCTCCCTAGCGGTCTGATTATGTCCATATTTCTGTGCTCAAAGCGGTACATTTTTTTGCATGGAAATATGTATTTTTTTTATTGTAGGCCTTTAATTTTTAGGAATAACTCACTGAAATCTGTCTGAACAAGAGTCTAGTAAACATCCCGGGTATGATAAAATTTGAAACACGAAATCATAACTTATAATTTAATAAATAATCATAAAAAATAATATAATAATAATAAATTTAATTCAATATTATAATCAAATTAAAAACACTGAAATTTGAAATATTGAGCCAAGTTCGCACATCACTGAGCAAAGTCGCAGAATCGTTTTCAGTGTCTGATGATGAATTTCCCCCACGAATCATTATCACTCAATTGTGCAAGTGGTTCTGATTTACTATCGCTGTTCTCTAGCTGGTCTAAAACTGCGTCTGACCTAAAGGGACGCTTTTTGGACGCCATGGACATTTCTCAGTTTCCAGGCAGAAAGAACAGTCAAAATGCAGGCAGGGCACAGGACAAAGCAGTAGGGACAAAATGTATGTGAAATGGTTTGATACAGTAATGGAATACTATGTGATTTTAGTGTATTGAGTGAATGGCACTTTTTGTCATTTTCAAATTTCCTTCCGTTCCGTCCCCCGTACGTCCCGATGCTCGCAGGGGACGGAACCCGGAGGACGGATGCCGGCATCGGCCGGAGGACATTACAGGGGACACTGCAGGAGGGACATCGCAGGAGCGCAGGACAAGGTAAGTGACCGAGGGATCCCGGAGCAACGCCGCATGGTAAGCCCGAGTGTAGCTCGGGGTTACTGCTTTTGGTACTGAAACTTTACCCCGAGCTACACTCGGGAATACCGCCAGGGAGGTTAATTTAATTATAACTTTTTTTGGATTCGTTGACATTCGTTACTATGCCTTCGTATACATCCGAATCTCCGAAATGGAAATTTTCATCCAAAAAACGAATTGTAAAGAAAGGAAATGCACGTCTAATATGCAGAGCTTCCCCAGATTTTGTAGTCTCCAGTTTTAGTAAATCAACCCCAATATCTCCGTTAGGTAAGAAGAAGCAGCGATAATGACACCATGGCGTGGACTTGTAAATATGACGGGAGCTCTTTAACTCTCAATTTCTTGTTATGTATCAGCAGGTCTTGTTTGGCTTTGTAGAATCATTTCTTGCTGCTCGCATATAATTTGCTCTCTGAGAAAGCAAAACTTCATGCATTTTGCATTTTCTCAGAATGATTATATGTTTAATTGTTGCGTGTGAAATCCGCTCGCAGAAAGGCCCCTTTGTTACAGAGCTGGAATTAGCATCTCCACACTCATTAATCTGCTATGTCCTTTCATTCAGAAAAAAAGTTAAAAAAAAAAAAAAAGCTGCGTATTCAGTCAGTTCAAAATCACTTTGTGAGGGGAAAGTGTTTTTTTAAATACTTTTATTTACAGAAGCACCGTGCAATGTGCTTCGGACCCCTGTGACTGCGAAATTTTACAATTCAATCCTAAAAATATCCTCTAGTAAAAATCTGCCAAGCTGTTCAACCTCTACGACTGCGTGCTGAAAACAGGTAAAGATTTTATTTTATTGACAAGAGGTATTCAGCGCTTTACACAAGTATAGCAGATCTATGAATACAGATATTTTTATTTACGTGATTAACTATTGGTCTTTATGCACACTGGACGTTTTTACAGCGGATGCCTTTGGCTTTTGGCATTGTTTTTTCTACAGCCAGTAAACCATCCAGCATGTTATCCTATGTGTCCATGCACACATACACTGTAATCAGCGTTTTTTGGCAGGGGCGTTTTTTGGCTGGAAAAAAAAGCCAGAACTAGTGGGATTCTAGAGGAGCTTTTTAGCTGTAAAAACGCTCTAAGGCTGAAAAATGTGGTAAAACGCAGCAAACTGGCGTTTTTGGACTCTTTTTTGAGCAAAAAAAGCCCTAAAAAACGTAGCTAAACGCTAATGCAAAATGGCTAAAACACATACACTGTAATGAGCATTTTTTGGCAGGGGCGTTTTTCGGCTGGAAAAAAAAGCCAGAACTAGTGGGATTCTAGAGGAGCTTTTTAGCTGTAAAAACGCTCTAATGCTGAAAAATGTGGTAAAACGCAGCAAACTGGCGTTTTTGGACTTTTTTTTTTAGCAAAAAAGCCCTAAAAAATGCAGCTAAACACTAATGCAAAATGGCTAAAACACATACACTGTAATGAGCGTTTTTTGTCAGGGGCGTTTTTTGGCTGGAAAAAAACCCCAGAACTAGTGGGTTTCTAGAGGAGTTTTTTAGCTGTAAAAACGCTCTAACGCTGGAAAACGAGTCAACCCAGCATTTTTGGTCAAACATAAAAATCTAAAGAACGCGGCAAAACGTCGCTAAACACTAATGTAAAAATGCTAAAACACATAAACTGTAATCAGCGTTTTTTTGTTGGCAGGGGCGTTTTTTGGCTGGAAAAAAACCCTAGAACTAATAGGTTTCTAGAGGAGTTTTTGAGCTGTAAAAATGCTCTAATGCGGTAAAACGCAATAAACCAGCGTTTTTGGACTGTTTTGAGCAAAAAAAATCTAAAAAACGCGGCAAAACACTCTAAACGCATAGACTGTAATCAGTGTTTTTTGGCAGGGGCGTTTTTCGGCTGGAAATAAACCCAGAACTAGTGGGATTCTAGAGAAGTTTTTTAGCTGTAAAAATGCTCTAATGCGGTAAAACACAGCAAACCGGCGTTTTTGGACTTTTTGAGCAAAAAAGAATCTAAAAAACGCAGCAAAACACCACTAAACACTAATGCAAAAACTCTAAAACACATAGCCTATAATCAGCGTTTTTTGGCAGGAGTGTTTTTCGGCTGGAAAAAAATTCCAGAAGTAGTGGGATTCTAGAGCAGTTTTTTAGCTGTAAAAATGCTCTAACGCTGAAAAACGCTGTAAAACGCGGCAAACCAGCATTTTTGGACTTTTTTGAGCAAAAAAAAATCTAAAAAATGCGGCAACACGCTGCTAAACGCTAATACAAAAATGCTAAAACACATAGACTGTAATGAGCGTTTTTTGGCTGGAAAACCCACCCAGAACTAGTGGGATTCTAGAGCAGTTTTTTAGCTGTCAAAAAGCTCTAATGCAGTAAAACACGGTAAACCGGTGTTTTTGGACTTTTTTTTTAGCAAAAAAAATTTTAAAAAGTGGCAAAAGACTGCTAAACACTAATGCAAAAACACTAAAACACATAGACTATAATCAGCGTTTTTTTGGCAGGGGTGTTTTTTGGCTGGGAATAAACCCAGGACTAGTAGGTTTCTAGAGGAATTTTTATCTGTAAAAACGCTCTAACGCTGTAAAACTCTGCAAAACGGCGATTTTGGACTTTTTTGGAGCAAAAAACCCCTAAGAAATGCAGCAAAACGCCACTAAACGCTAATGCAAAAACGCTAAAACACGTAGACTGTAATCAGCGTTTTTTGGCAGAGGGCATTTTTCAGCTGGAAACCCCCCCCCCCCCAGAACTAGTGGGTTTCTAGAGGAGTTTTTTAGCTGTAAAAATGCTCTAACACTGAGAAACGTGGTAAAACGCGGCAAACCAGCATTTTTGGACTTTTTTGAGCAGAAAAATATCTAAAAAAACACGGCAAAATCTGGTGCAGCTCTGCATAGAAACCAGTCAGCTTGCAGATTTTATTGCAAAACCTTAATTGAAGAAGCTGAAGTAAAAAGCTGATTGGCTACCATGAACAGCGTCATCAGATTCTATGTGTTCCAGTTTTAGTAAATCTCCCTGTAAGTGTCATTTCTGTCTGATGCTTTGTTCCTTTGCTATCAGCATGAGTCACGTCTGATCAGTTTTCCTGACACCAAGAGAAAAATGGTGACAGGGGAAGGTCCTCCAGCAGATTGACAGCCTCAGCTCTGTTCCTGTGAGTTGTATGGAGGGGGGTATGTCTGTGCCCTCCAATCAGCTCCCAGAGCTCTCCTCACTGAGCTCTGCAGAGTGTAACTTCAGCTCTAAGCCTACCAGGCCTAAACAGACAGTCTGCAAAGCCAGACTGCAAGCTACATTGTTGGGGTTTTACCTCCCCCCAACTGTTAGAGTAAATGAATCTGAGGACTCATTTACTCTAACAGTTGGGGGGAGGTAAAACCCCAACAATGCAATGCATGCAATTGTGGCAGACTAGTGTGGGGTTCAAGGGGTTAAAGCAGGCAGTGTGGAGGCAATACAAAGCTTCTTAACCAAGTGTCAGATGCTCTACGAAGAGCAATCTGAACGTGGTTCACTCTTCAGAGAGCACGCTAGTGTAACTGAGGCCATAGAATAAGAGTTGGAGATTGAGGAGAACAGAGGTAGTATGTGGAGGGGGCACCCCATTATAAATAGGCCCCTTAATAATTTTAATACATGTGTAACTGCTTTCATTGTTTTTTTTATGTCTATATCTGCCTGGACTTTAGATCCAGTGAGTGACTCCAGTCCCATAAAAGCTCTCCATTTACGTTCACTAGTAAAGACTTAGTAACTAGTCTTTCTGGTCAGTAGTGGCACTTACACCGCCATTGAAAAGATTCATAAAGCATCGAGGCTGGCGCCATTTTTCATTCCACAATGGTGGCAGCTGTATTTACTTGTTATGTATACATTCTTTATCCCTGCTTTGTAATGTAGCATAGAGAAGATACTTTTATGTTCTTGTATTTCAGTCTGCATACAGTAAACTGAATGAAAACTGTACCAAACATCATCCAAAGATGACGCTGGAGGCCCAAATGATGGAAGGTTGATCTGTTCATCACCCGGGCTCCATGTTTTATCAGACGTCACAAATATGTCAGTTTTGCATTATCCCAGTGTCTGGTGTCCTCTTGGTGCAATACCTGTAGTACATGTTTATTGCTTTTTTTAGGAAATCTGTGTTGGGAAATATGGAGGTTGCCATTTTTGCTGTCTTGTTGTCCTCCCGGTCTGAAGATGTTAATTCACCGTCTGTCAAGCTGATCCCACAGCTTTAGTACTTTCAGAGTCACTGGCCTGGAACAAGTATGCAGATTAGGACCTCTGACATTACTCTGACTTTCCTGATCTACATGTTTGTTCCGGGTCAGTAACTGAGAAGGTACTGGGTCCTTTGGATCAGCATTTTCAGAATCAGGTCAGCAATTGTGAATATTTTTTTTAAAGTGTATATAAATCCTAATTTGATCATTTTTTAATATATTGGGTATCAAGCCTCAATGTATAGCTTTCTGTTACCTGGAGATCCTGCAGTAACAGCACTTCCTGCTACAGGCTGACACTGTAAAGACAGTGCTTTGCAATTGGCAGCAGAGTTGTCAGCCTGTCGTGTGCTCTCCTTTAGTTGGCTGTTAGTCTGTTTACGGAAGTGTGACAACACTGCTGCTAATTGTAATATTGTGGCAAAGGCTCCTTCCACAAGGGGCAAACTCTGCAAGGAGTCTGCTTGCTCATCAGGGGATTAGTACGTTGATCCCTGCTGAGCAGGTAGATGGCTGGTCTGCCGACTGCTATGCGATCCACTAGACTGATGGAGAACGGATCTCCATCTGTCTGTTTTTAGCGGATCGGATTGGATGTAGGCTGGTGTACACGTCTGTTTACACCCACCGCTCCATAGAGAAGAATGATTTGGTCTAGTGGTGCACCAAAATTAAAATTCTGGTGCCGAAACCGAGACAGAAAATTCAGAATGCATGTGGCCGAAAACCGAACCAAAACTGAAATATCTGTGTCTGTGGCGGGTAGGGAGGCTCCAATTTTTCCCCCCTACTTTCAGGTATATTTTTATTTGTTTTTTTTTAAATTTATGATTTTATTGCTAACACATAGGGGACCAATAGTCCCCTATCTGATAGCATATGAGTGACAGGTCCTCTTTTTAGGGGGGAGGGGGTGGGGAGAGGAGCAGTGGAGGGGGCAGGAGGGGAGCAGTGTATACAGTGAGGTAGCAGTGTATACAGAGAGGCTCCCTCACTGGCTGTCATTATATGTCAGTGCCGATTTTTAAATGCAATTGCCAGCTTTTTTTTCCTTCACTAGAGCTTACAGAATTAGCTGTCACTTTCCCTGGAGCTAAAGGAACCTTTGTTTCTTTTATCTCGGGAAAGAAACTAAAAGGAAACTTTGTTTCTTTTATCTTGGGAAAGAAACTAAAAGGAAACATTGTTTCTTTTAACTCGGGAAAATAAACTAAAAGGAAACTTTGGTTGCTTGGGGAAAGTGACTTCTAATTCTGTGAGCTATAATGAAGAAAAAAAAATTTGTAATTACATTTACAAACCAGCACTGAGATATAGTGACAGCCAGTCACCGCTGCCCTCCTACCTTTCTCCGAGGCCCCCCCCCCTCACATCTACAGTACACCCAGTCCGCTGTATCGGCACCTGTATCGGCTAAATTTTCCTATCGGCAGAAAAGGGAGAAACCAGGGAACGATAAATATAAGCAAAATGAACATCAGTTTTAAAGTGATTGTAAAACAGCCCATTCAGTTTAAAATAGAAATGAAAGACAAAACATAAATATAAATACAATTTTTTCTGCTATTTAAAAGTGATCACATTTCTTCTGTTCTCAGTTGCATAAGAGCTAAGGAGGAGAAACAGCAGTACACTGATCTTACTAGTAAAAGGCTGTGCAGCAGGGGGGGGTCAGCAGAAGTCTGATCATTGGAGGAGAGAGGGCTGAGTGCCCAGCACTGGTAGAGAACTGACCATGCTGTGCTCCCCTACTTAATGTGGTCAGTTTTTAATAGGAAAGCAGAGGGATTGGCAGGAACACCAGGGATTTCACACAAAGGAAGGAATACAAAGAGAACAGGATACTTTTTCATACAAGTGCATGGTACAGCAGGCACATATCGGGGATATGAAATGTTGGGGTTACATATTGTGTAAGATATGTATGAAGTAATTTTTAAAAATAAAAACAGAGACGTCAGGGAGGGGAGAAGGTCAGAGGGTGGAAACCATATAAAAGATATCTAACAAATCTGTGTTAAGCCACCCCTTGTCATATTGGTAAAATCCTTAATATTTAGAGCTTTGCAAAATGCAAAGCCTCTTCGTGTTATGTAGTTAATTTAAGTATATTGCAGTTTTGACAATAATCAAATATTTATTTTCTGGCTCAATACGTCCTCCCATTTTCCTCCTTTTCTGTCGCCTTTTTTCTTTTTTTTTTTTTGTACTATATTGCTATATATTATTTTGTACAAACACACCGTGGTTATTGAAATGTTGCCTGGGCAGCAAAAGCATTTTTGGTAGTTAACCAAGCACCTCTGACAGATACAAGTCTTGGCTACAGTGGATAGGTTTCTGTTGATAAAGTCATTAGGAAAAAAAAAAGGGAAAGAAAAAAAATGAACAAGGCTGTCAAAAGCTTCCCAACCTCCTCCTCGTTACTTGAGCAGTAATCGTTCCAGCTAACAGTTTATGCATAAATCCATAAAAATGAGCCAAACGGAGATGTGTATTTTGCAGGATCAGGTCCTGCACTGGAAGATATTGGCTTACAAATGCAGCTTATGCTGGGACCATCACTCTTGGACAAGCCGCACAAAGAAACAACAGGCTGACCAAGCCCTTGGCAGCCTGCATAAGAGCTAACGCTCCTGTAGATTGACAGGAGACACTTTGCTGTTGTGTCTCCATCCACGGCCAGTAAGTACAAAACCCCATCATATAAAAGGCCTTACGAAGTTCAATGGAGTGTGACTCAAGTTATATACAGTGAAGGAAATAAGTATTTGCTCCCCTGCTGATTTTGAATGTTTGCCCACTCACAAAGAAATGATCAGTCTAAAAATCGAATGGTAGATGTATTGTAACACTGAGAGACAGAATAGCAACAAAAAATTCAACAGAAATGCATGTCTAACAAATGATGCACTGATTTGTATGTTTATGAGGGAAATAAGTATTTGATCCCCTATCATTCAGCAGGATTTTTGGATACCAGGTGTCTTTCATACAGGTAACAAGCTGAGATTAGAAGCAGTCTCTTCACCTCCCTGGTGGTATTCCTGAGTGTAGCTCGGGGTAAAGTTTCAGTACCAAAAGCAGTAAGCCCGAGCTACACTCGGGCTTACCATGCGGCGTTGCTCAGGGATTCCCTGCAGCGCTTACCTTGTCCTTCGCTCCCGCGATGCGTCCCTTGCAGCAACCCCCGGCCATCTCCTCCGGCTGATGCCGGCATCCGGCTTCCGGCTTCCGTGTTTCGGTCCCTACGAGCGTCGGGACATACAGCGGCAAATTTAAAAATTTTTAGAAACTGTCATTTTCTAATAAACGCATTTGTCATAGTAAAACATTCCTGTATCACACCATTTCACATACATTTTGTCCCTACTTCTTTGTCCTGTGCCCTACCTGCATTTTTACTGTTCTTTCTGCCTGGAAACATAGAAAAGTCCATGGCGTCCAAAAAGCGTCCCTTTCAGGTCAGACGCAGTTTTAGACCAGCTAGAGAACAGCGATAGTAAATTAGAACCACTTGCAGAATTGAGTGATAATGATTTGTGGGGAAATTCGTCATCAGACACTGAAAACGATTTTGCGACTGAGCTCAGTGATGTGCGAACTTGGCGCTATATTTCAAATTTCAGTGTTTTTGGTTTGATTATATTATTGAATTTAATTTATTATTATATTATTATTTTTATGAATATTTATTAAATTATAATTTATGATTTAGTGTTTCAAGTTTTATCATACCCGGGATGTTTACTAGACTCTTGTTCGGACAGATTTCAGTGAGTTATTCCTAAAAATAACAGGCCTACAATAAAAAAAATACATATTGCCATGCAAAAAAATGTACCACTTTCAGCACAGAAATATGGACATAATCAGACCACTAGGGAGGTTAAGGGGACTGCTGCTAATCTCATTTTGTTACCTGTATATAAGACACCTGTCCACAGGAGCAATCAAACAATCAGATTCCAAACTCTCCACCATGGCAAAGACCAAAGAGCTGTCCAAGGATGTCAGGGACAAGATTGTAGACCTACACAAGGCTGGATTGAGCTACCAAACTATTGCCAAGCAGCTTGGTGAGAAGGTGACAACAGTTGGTGCAATCAGCAGGGGATCAAATACTTATTTCCTTCACTACAAATTATTACATTTTGAAAAAAGTTCAACTAAAAGTGATTCTAAAGGCAATAGTTTTATTTTTTAAAAATAAAAAACCTGTCATATTTACCTGCTCTTTGCACAGACAAGCTCTGATCCTTTTCTTCTAGGGTCCCTTATCGGCGCTCCTGGTTCCTCCCCCCTGACCGGGTACCCCCTGTGCTTTCTCCTACGTCGGCTCTGTGTGTCCATTGACACACAGAGAGCGGATCAGCCCCCTTCCTCACAGGCTGTGATTGACAGCAGCAGGAGCCAATAGCTCCCACTGCTGCCTGCTGTCTAGTGAGGGGAGAGAGAGCCGCTGCTCTTGTGCACATCACTGGATCGAGATCAGGTTCAGGTAAGTATTAGAGGGGCTGGGGTAGCTGCATGCAGAAGGTTTTTTACTTTAACCACTTGCCCCCCAGAGGTTTTACCCCCTTCCTGACCAGGCCATTTTTTGCGATATGGCGCTGCGTTACTTTAACTGACAATTGCAACGCTTTACATAAATGAAATTTACATCCTTTTTTTCGCCACAAATAGAGCTTTTTTTTGGTGGTGTTTGATCGCCTCTGCATTTTTTATTTTTTGAACTATAAATAAAAAAAGACCGACAATTTTGAGAAAAAAAACAATATTTTTGAATTTTTGCTATTAAACATATCCAGTAAAAAAAAAAAAAATCAAATTTCATCATAAATTTAAGCCAAAATGTATTCTGCTACATGTCTTTGCTAAAAAAAATCCCAGTATGTGTAAATTAATTGGTTTACATGAAAGTTATAGAGTTTGGTGGTATATATACTGGAATTTTTTTATTTTACTAGTAATGGCGGGGATCAGCGACTTATAGCGGGACTGCAGCGGGCATTCTGACACTGGGGGGAACTGACTTGGTGTCACTGATTTCCCCAGTTACACCAATACAGTGATCAGTGCTAATAAAAAGCACTGACACTGTACTAATGGCACTGGGCAGGAAGAGGTTAACATCTTGGGCGATCAAAGGGTTAACTGTGTGCTGTTTCACTATGGGGGCTGTGTGTGTGCTTCACTGTAAGCACACTGCTTTGTATGGCTGTAGTTCAGCTTTAGGCTCCATTCACACCTATGCAGTTTGCGTTTTGTCCATTTTGCAGTGCTTTTCGCAGTTCGTTATGCGTTTTGATGCGTTTTTGACATGTTTTTACTGCATTTTGTTCAGCTTTTATTTTTTTTAAAATAAAAATGCAAAACGCGGCAAAAACTCTCTACCATGCATTTCAGCCGATTCTCTATTAAACTCTATTGTAGCAAAAACTCTGCTTTTTGCTTTTAAAAAAGTCCCTGACCCTTTCCAAAAACGCAACAGTTCAAAAGAGCATAGATATAAACATGTTCCATAGGAAACCATGTTAAATGAATTGTAGTGCATTTCTGCAAAAAGCACTAAAAAACGCATTGGTGTGAGCGGAGCCTTAAAGTGGAAATAAGCTCAGTACAATTACCTCCTTTCTAAACATCTGGAGCCCAAGAAGGGTCCCTGACCAGCGCCGGCATCTTCTCCTTGGCTTCCTCAGGGGGCTGGTCTTTGGGCATCTTCATTAGCCGACTCAGAATGAAGTAACACCTGCACATGAGCAGGAGTCGGTCATCCTAGCGTATGGAGAATGTGTTGATGTAAACTGAGCTGTGCATGCGCAGATCAATTGATGTAAACTGAGCTGTGCATGCGCAGATCAATTGATGTAAACTGAGCTGTGCATGCGCAGATCAATTGATGTAAACTGAGCTGTGCATGCGCAGATCAATTGATGTAAACTGAGCTGTGCATGCGCAGCTCAGTTTCCATTTCACAGAATATTGCAGGCAGACAGGCAGGTGTATTATGTTGCAGAAGAGACATTAGATGTCTGTTCTGCAATAAATAGCCTGCTTGTACATTTTCTTTAAATGCCTTCAGTTCCACTTTAAGTTGATTGCTGCAAGTTTTCAAATTTCAGCTTGTGAAATTGTTGAATGCCCGTGGCACTTGACTCAGAGATTTCAAAACATTTCCCAGGTTTGCCATGGAATCACCTTCAAACAGCAAGGAGTGTTTCAGAGGACATCATTCTGTCCCAGATGTCTGTTTCTTTCATTAATACGACAGGAAAGATTGTCTTATTATATTTGTATATCTTTGTAATTAAATCCCGCATATTTATTAATAATCTGACTGAGCTGGAGCATTTACCAGATATCTAGCTAAAGCTTTCAAAATCCCATATGAGACACAAGGAAGAGGACATCTTAGAGATTAATGTTATCATTTCCCCCTAGTTTCAGCATCTCCTTTATTTTGCGGTGTTTTTCAAGCAATGCATTTGAGACTTCTTTTATACTGAGAGATTAGTCCATTAGGCTGGATGCTTTAGCAGTGTTCTTCTCTAGTGTTCCATCAGGTGGTTGGGAGAGCCCGTGTAGAGCAGATGGAGGGGCACTAATGCACAGGCCTCAATCACAGCCATTGCTTGCCAGAATTTGAATTTGACAAAAGCAAAAAGAACATGCGGCTTGAGACCATCAGGAGAGCCATTTGTGAAAAAGAGAAGTAGCCTACAAATGAGGGAATGTGAAGAATGTTACTTCACCCGTATGTATATAAACATGTCATGAGGCTGATTTACCAAAGGAGTTGAGAATTTTCACTTAATAAATTGTAGTTGCGTTCACTCTTAATATCTAATTTTGTGCAGGAAAAAAAAAAGAAATGGGAATTTGATTTTCACGTGATTAGATAATTGAAGTAAATCTTTACTCAATTTAGTCAATCAACACGTATTTTTCTCACTGTAGTTGATAGCTAAATTAAAGCTAATGTCACCTTAAAGGCCTTCTCCAGGATAAAGTCAATCTATTCATCTCTTGTTTTTGGGTTTACGTAAACTGTAAAGCGCAGCTCCAGGACACTTAAAGAGTATGTAAGTCCAACATGTAATATTCCTGGTATGTGCCTGCTGCTCCATGGACTTGTATGAAAAAGTATTCTATTCTCTTTATATTGCTTCCTTTGTGTGAAATCCCTGGTGTTCCAGACAGTTCCTTTGCTTTCTTATTAAAAACTGACCACACTAAGCAGGAGAGCACAGCGTGGTCAGTGTTCTGGCTAGCCTGCTCTCCTCTAATTATCAGGCTTCTGCTGACACCCTCCTCCCTTCCCCTCCCGCACAAACTTTCACTAGGAAGATCAGTGTGCTGCTGTTTCTCACGTGCAGCTGAGAACACTGTGTGATCTGTGAATTTTGTGATCACTTATAAAAAGGGGAAAAAGGGTATTTATAATGTTTTTATATATATAGGTTTTACCTTTTTTTTTCTATTTTAAACTATATGGGTTATTTTACAAGGTGAGGGTTTACATATACTTTAAAAATGATCCCTCGCAGTGGTGCTGGACCTGCACTGCAATGTTTAATTGCCTACTTAGTCCAGGGGAGAAAAGAAGCGCTGTTACTTAGGTCATCTTGTCAAGTGTAGGGCTTTGCATTGGTCTTGATGACCAGTACCTTAATCTGGATGCGCATGTGCCAATATTGGCTGAAATCAGCCGATACAGTAGAAATCATCCGACTTTCGGCCCGTGCACATAGCTCCCTGTCCGACAGAAGCCGGTCTCACGACTGGCTTCTGTCGACTGGGCATGCTAGAAAACCAGCATCCAATCAGTGCTCTCAGCCAATGGTATCGAGCATTTACCTGTGTGCTCTGGGGGGGCTGGGGTTGGAGCAGGGGAGGGGCAACCCCTGGGTGGGTCCTCCGGGGCGGTCCCGCTTTCAGAACACAATCGTACAGTTGGGAAGATCTCTGTTCTAACATCGCTTGTGTTAGTACAGCAATCTGTCAGTTTTTTTTGTTCAGCCTGCTGGGTTGTGTTCCGGGCATAGTGTGTACCAGGCATTAGTCCACTGGAACGTAGGGAGGAAGACACTGTGGGGACCAGCATGGAAATATATATAACAAGCCCCCTATAGTTAAAGGAGCAATTAACCCTTGCAGTGCAGGTGCAGCCCCAAGGGATGTTCTCTAAATTTTCCGGTGTTGGGCTTTAAGCATCTGACACAAATCCCAGGTATCTGTAGATCAGTCTCTACATCACTAAAGAACAGAGTATTGATGTAGGTAGCGGGAGAAATATAAGAAATATATAGGCTGATGCTACAACCTCTTCTTTCAAGATTGCTAGTTACCTGGCTGCCATGCTGATACTTTGACTTCAATATCTTTTGAGCCTTTGACCCAAAACATGTTTATAGATAAGGAATTCCGACTATTCTCAGACTTGCACTTATTGCACACTTATTTGAAGTCTTTGATGTTGGAATATTCACCTTCGGTGCTAAAAGACCTGGTCCTGGAACTGGCTTACTAATGGGGATCCCTATATGAACCCTGCAATCCCATTATCAACCTAAATGCAACCATTGCTTGTTTTATTGGATGATGAGCAATCTTGAGAAGAGATTTTCTAGGGGGAGATAACAAGACCTTCAGAAGTGTTATTATCGAACACAGAAATTGCACAACTCATGTTCTTATGACTCCCTTTGCTGTGGCGAGAAGGGAACAAGCATGGCACCCTGTGTTTGTTACCTTCATCTGATGATCAAGAGCTCCCAGTGGGTTTTGGTGGCACAGCAGTGCTTTTGAGGACAAGCAGATGTCTCGGGATCTTAGACTGATATCTTATCTGTTGGCAGGCTGCTAGATTTATATTCAGGAGGAGCTGGCACCGCTTCCTAAACCATATTTGCTGTGTTTGAAAACACTGACTGTGTGAATGTAATATCTGCTCGATACCCTGATGTAGCAGCATGTTATTTAAGGAAATGAGCTGGCATCTCTGGCCAGCTCCTTGGTTCCTGTTTTGATGGAGACGATTCAGATGTCTCAGTTACTTGTTATGTGGTGTATATGATAATAACATTCGTGGATTTGGATTTCTCATCAATGGTTATAGCGCAATGGTTAGTGATGTTTGTGATTAGTGATTCATGATCTTTGATTTGGAGCATTAGTGCGAGTTTTTATGGCTTGTATAAAGTGGTGGGCAACACAGTGGCTAAGTGGTTAGCACTTCCGCCTGGCCGTACTAGTGTCATTGGTTCGAATCCCAACCACGGCACCACTGCCTGGAGTTTGCATGTTCTCCCTGTGCCTGCGTGGGCTTCCCCTGGGTACTCCAGTTTCCTCCCACACTCCAAAGACATGCTGGTAGGTTAATTGGATCCTGTCTAAATTAGCCCTAGTATGTGTATGAATGAATGTGAGATAGGGACCTTAGATTGTATGCCCCTTGAGGATTGTTGACTGATGTGAATGTACAATATATATGTAAAGCGCTGAGTAAATTGATGACGCTATATAAGTACCTGCAATAAATAATTGGTAATTATTAGAGCTAAATGACACTTTCAGCTGTCACACAGTATAGAGCAACATGGTAGGGACATAGACTTCTGACACTCTAGGAAGTGTCAAATAGTGCAGCAGTGGAACGCAGAGAAGAGCAGATACGGGCTGCTGGAGGGTTAGGTATAACACTTCTTCTATGTTGGGGAACTAACCTTTCAATTTTTAGGCAACTGAAAAATCACTTTTAAGAAAAACCTTTCTGATTCCACCCATAGTCATGATGAGTGATTCTCAATACATAGCTTCACCTCCTCACACCTGGTATTGCAGTAATGTCTTCACAGCCATTTTGTACCAAACCATATATATAATGGGAATAATTATTAGTATACATAAATGAGAGACTAAACTGCCAATGCTGCCCAGATTCAGTCTGTTTTATATAATGGGGTTTATGCAGTAAAAATAAACAGCACAATTCTAGGGACAATGCCTCTGTTTTTCCTTTCCTTTTTTTAATTACCTGAAGTTGACCGAGGGTAACTGATAACCCCTACAGTAAGGCCAATCTGCTTAGTCTTGGTAATGTTAGCATTATGCAGTATTAAATGGGACATATGACAAGAATTAACATCTGAATTACCAAGGAATGAGTTTGACAGATACTTTAGTTATATTTCATGAGTTTTATGATCTTAACAAAAAACAGAAACCCTGCTAAACACCTTTTCCATCCAAGCTAACCACATAACTCAGTGCAGTTCCAGAAAGACAGCCACCATTTATGTGGAAAACCTTTAGGGACCCCATGCTTCTAACTGCCATTAAAAAGAAAATCTAGGAGCTGAGTGTGGCCATGCTCCCTGTTCAGAGTGCCGGAGCTGTGAAGATGTGCACAGGAGAGCACCTCTCCTACTAAATCTCATTGATTTTTAAAAAAAGAGTAGACACAGATATCAAATTATTCGTGTCTATTTTAGGAAATTGGTTAATTTATACAAATATTTTATTGTATATTTTAAGATCTAAAGATCTTTAGAAGATTTAGAACTTTAATCTAAATTAGCAACATAAGAGTTTGCTTTAAGAAAACTTTTTGGATTCCACCCATTGCATATGTATAGTTGAGCTGGCTTAAGCATCAAACTACTGAAATTTACATTTACAACCCTATTTAATAGAGCAGGCCAAGTCCAGTAAGTCATTCCAACCAAGTATCATTTTTGGTTGCTTTAGTAAGAGATGAGTTCTTATTGCCTGTTGTGGATCTGTCCACCTTACATGGTCACCCGACTTTGCACTGCTTTATTATATAAGCACCTAAGTGACCAAGGCAACAGTTATATATAATGGTGACCAAACATTAGACAAAAAATCATTTGAAAATCTATTATTTAGATAGTTTGTTCGTTTTTCGGCAAGTTGATGGGCACAAATAGAAAATCAGTTTTGACTTTTTGAGCCAAAAATATCGAAGGAAAAGTTTGGAAAACTTCTGCTGAATGGACAACAGATTGAAATGTTAATGTATTTCTTGCCTTTTAAAAATCAGACTGTTGGCACTGTTCATATGTGACAAAATGAACGAAAAACTGACTAATTTATGTCCATTAAATGATCTATTTTTTAAAAATTTGTCATTACATGATGATTTGCCCTGATAACCGCGTGTTCGTTTTTTGAAAATGCATTTGAACGATTTCTCGACTAGTGTATGGCTAGCATTAGACATAAAGATTATGATGTCCATCTTTATATCTGTAGATCATGTAAACGTGCAACTTGGTTTTAAGGTCCCCTGTAAATGCATGTTGTGGTCTTATCTCATCTTGGGTTCTTTGGATCCCTAGGTTTTCTTCAGTGGTTTCTAGGGGTTTGTAAAGCTGTGGCTGATTTACCTCCCATTTCACAGTGTCTTCATCATTTCGGAGCCAAAGCCACTTGGCAGAGCAAGCAGCAAAACACCGTTTTAGCTGTCTGCAGTAGTGGCATTCTAACCCGCTCAGTAAGGGGGATGTTCTTTCCAATTGCAATTTACATAGGGGACATTTTCCCCACTGACCCCCCCCCCATGAATTGGTTTTAGCAGGGGTTCCTCGAGACCCCCAAATTATTTGGGGGTTGTAAAAGTTTGAGAAAGGTTGTCTAGGCCAGTGCTCTGCAAACTGTTTTCCAGGAGCCAGATACAGCTCTTTGTTTGTCTTCATCTGGCCTTTCTGGCAATATTCATCTCACTGATAGGAGACACTATTCTGTCCACAGACACCAACATTGGGACATAATTCCTGCCACTGACACCAACAGTGGGGCATTATTCTACCAAATATGGGGCACTATTTACTCCTGGTGATGGAAGAAAAAAATTATATTCCCACTGGCCACAGTCTGGCCCCCCCTAAAGTCTGAAGGACCGTAAACTGGCCCTTTGCTTAAAAAGTCGGCGAACCCCAGGTCTAGACTCTGTGCATCCAACCTCTTGGGAAGACATATGATAAGTAATGTACATGAACTGCCACTACAGGAAGAAGAAAATGGATGAAGTGCAAATGGTATGAGGCCACTGTCTGGAAATATCGCAAACAGGTAATAGATTATAGAGCAATTGTGTTTCTGTACAAAAAATGCAGGTTTGGCAGAGTCATGTTCTTAGATTGTACATTGTGTATACTCCAAGATGTGACAGGAGAGGGATCCGAACATTGAGCTCCATAAATCAGAATATATATATATATATATATATATATATATTTGAGCAGCATCCAAAAAAGCCCATACGTAGATAATTCCACCGTAAAACACAGTCTATAGCCATCCTCTGTGACTCTGTGTCCCTCATCCTTTCCTCTCTGTCGTACATTGTCTCTCCCTCTGTTAGTGTCCCACACCCCCTCTCCACTTCAGTCTATGCAGGGTGTATATGTTTGCGTATTTCCACTGTACGGCTTGTAGTGGGAATGAATCCCTTGCATGATCTCCATATGAAGATACAGAGCCCATTTGCATGTGTAAATGATATAATCCTTCTGGCGTGATGCGGATTTGCCTGCGGGAGGGATATAATAATAAGCAATGACAGAGAATCAGCAAACTTAATTTGCTGCTTTCTGGCCATAGCCTCTTTTGTTCTGGAATGTTAGTCAGCTTGTGTCTCTTACTCTCCGTCTTGGCTCCTGTCTGTCACTCATTGCCCTTTTCTGGCGCTCATTCAGTGCCGTTCCGTGCTGTGTTCCTGCATCTCTGTCTCTGTATATACATGTTTCTCTACCTTTTCTATTTAACCCTCCTTGTCGCTGCCTATATATCTTTTCCAATATCTCTCTTGCTTTTGCTCTTTCTCTCTTTCTGATTAAGACCTTCAGCCCAATCTTCTCCAGGCTGCAAACAGATCAATAGCAGTGGAATTAAAACCGAAATTAAAACCAAAGTGGTGTGTGTTTGTATTTGAATGGCTTGAGAGGTAATTATAGCGCTATTGAGAGATGAAGGGATATCTTGGTCTACGCATTTGCAAACAAGGTTGTAGAATTCGAAATGTTTTCTTCGAAACGTGATACAACACAACTGGAGGTTGTAGCAGATGTCTCCATGCAGGCGTATTCAGTAACTCAATCCAAAGGACAACAATGATACGCATAGTGCAGAAGCCTAAGGGGACCAATCATATTTTCAGTTGAATGGAATTTATGAGGACACAAATATGGCGGCTGCCTTTGATTTTTAAAAGTGTAAGTTCCAAGTATGTTGCCTTCATCCTTGCCTCACTATGAATTCAGTCATTGACCTAGAAACTTGCCTTTAGGAACTTCAGAACTTGACTGGTAGCGTGCTTGTTCCACATTAGTTGGTGATCATTAGCTGGGAGTTGCTCTCCTCCCAGGTTCATTTTAAAGTAGCGTGTGGTTTTTATGAGTTAATGCTTCCCCATCATCAATGTCATGGTTGTTGAATAGTGCAGATGTGTAATAATATGCTTTTTAGTACATATATGTTCTGCTTCATCAAATGTTTTGTATTCAGTCAGTAGTAAATGTGGTACCTATTCAGCTCAATTTCTTTTAAGGGCCTAAAGAGGAACTTCACCCAAAAGGGGAAGGTCCGCTTGTTTGCATCTTCCCCCCCTCCTCTGTCACAATTGGCTCTTGTTGGGAGGGAGGGGAGGGAGCGGGTACCTAGTTTTGACAAATACCTGCTCCCACTTCTGGTCTGGTCACCTTGGCAGCCCAAGCGGAAGTTCTCCCCTGCACTTTGTGAATGGTTCCACAGTCTTCTGGGACCTGTGATACGTCCCAGAAGACTGTGGGACCATTCATAAAGTGCAGCGCAGCTCGGGCATAGGCACTGAGAAACCGTCTGTAAAGCCACAAGGCTTCCCTTAGTTAAAATGCTGGCACCTGGACCCGAAAGTCCATTGAAGAATTGACTCAGTTGAGGACAACGTTGGATCCCCGGACAGGTAAGTGTCCATATATTAAAAGTCAGCAGCTACAGTATTTGAAGCTACTAACTTTAAATTGTAAGGTGAAGATGTGTTCTCTTCAGCCAACCACACATGCAGTAGCAAAAGCTTTTTTCTAATCTCTCTTGGACACATTTGGGAATTCAAAGTAAAAACAAAAAAGTAGACAGTTGGTATATGAGTGCCTAGGCACACTCACCCAGGATGTTCTCAGATATTTTTGCAAGAGGAATTCTAGACAAAAGGCTCATTTTTTTGGGTAGTGCTTAAGCACAATTAACATTTCAGAATTTCCCCCATAACATAGCAAATATTCACTTTATGAGTTCAGTCTCACTTTAATTTGGTGATAACATTTGGGTTACCAAGCAGTTTAGGGTGTACATTAGTCCCTTTCGTTCATGGTTTATGGTGACTACAAATATCCAATTATTGTAAGGGCAAATTTTATTTTGCAGTCTGTCATGAAGCCAGTTGGGACATTAAAGCAAATAGAGGGCAATGATCTTCTTTAGTGAATCACCACTTTACTTCCCGTTTTCAGCAAAAATGGACTGAGCAATTTAAATACTAGCTGCATTTTTTTCTGCAAGTTTTATTATACAATTGTGCAGACGATGATCCTTTGTTTTAATTTCACTCACGTCATTGGGTATTCAAAGTGAACAGAGCTTTACCTCATTTACTAAGCTCAGAGAACATTCACACTGCTAAGTAAGTAGCTTCTTCTCTTATTAATTCAACCCCATTAAATCAGTTGTGCTGCTAAAAAAATGTAATTTTGTCAGGGCGATTGTCCTTACAGGTCTTGGAATTACCTTGGGGAATCGTCTCGTATAGATGTGTATATCTCCACTTGAAAACTAAATTTTTTTCTATGGCTTTCAGTGGGCTTCCCAGAAATGTAGAAGTGTGGTGGTACAAAAGGTGGAGCTTCCAAGTACCAAGGCAGTCTTGAAGCGTCTTTGTAAAGAAAACAGAATAGTTAATGAGTGGGGTCTGAGCAGAGCGCTACCCACCAAATCTCACTGGGGCACACTGGAGGGGCTTCTCTGTTTTACTGGTGGAACTGGAAAACAATTTAGTTCAGTCTCCAGCCTTACGGGACTTAATATGTAATATATAGTAAATATGGTATAAATAGGCTTTATAGAATTAAGGAAAAATGATTGCATTTCCTTATCGAAAAGCATGACAAAAGCATTTGAAAACTATCGGTGGCCAAATAGTAGAGCGTCTACATAATGACATATGATTGATTGTGAGCTTCTCATAAGCTGGCATATAGATCGTCTGTAGAAATGAGCACCCATTCTTATTCAAACCCACTGTGAATGGCTGGGAAAAGCAGAATCAGCCAAGGTGAATGTACAGTCTTCAGTATTAGCATTCTTTTTTAATTGTGGTTACCATTTGTTGATTTATCAAGTGCCAATATCTTCTGCAGCACTGTATGCAGTGATGACGTTGAGAGGTTCTAACCATAATATGCTACATAGATCAAAAAGAATGATAACTCCAAGTAGAAAACCTTGCAATTGAATGCCATTAAACAGATATTTTTGCTTTTATTGGAGCTTAGGCATTTGAATATTTTTAGTTTTAGACTTTTGTTATAGTAAAACTGTATCTTCTTGTTCATATAGTTTGTGCCTTGTGTGTTTATCCAGAGATAGCTGTTTGTTTTTTTACATTTTTTTGTCAAATTCTGTTTTATTAGAAATGTTCCCATTGTATTAAAAAAAAAACAGAAAAACCAGCAAACAGAAAAAGAGGAAAATAAAATTGAGAAACAAAACATTACCCACCGATGAGCAGGTGAAAATACCAAAAAACTAGGTGACCAGTAAAGTACAATCTCCACCAATAACATTACAATAAATGTAGGATACATGATCACACCCCACCCCGCCCAAGCAACAGCGGATTATTGCATCATAAAAGAGACAGCTCATACAAAATTTGGTTCACATAACATGGCAAAATTGAAACTTATAACAGTTGGCACCAGCATGAAAAAGGGTAATGGTCAGCACAGTGGCTAAATAATTAGCACTTCCTCCTGGCAGTAATAGGGTTGTTGGTTCAAATCCCAGCCACGACACCACCTGCCTGGAGTTTGAATGTTCTCCCTGTGCCTGCGTGGGTTTCCTCCGGGTATTCCAGTTTACTCCCACACTCCAAAAACATGCTGGTAGGTGAATTGGTTCCTGTCTAAATTGGCCCTACTATGTGAATGTAAGTTAGGGACCTTAGATTGTACACTGCTTGAGGGTTAGGGACTGATGTGAATGTACAATATATATGTAAAGTGCTCTGTAAATTGACGGTGCTATATAACTACCTGAAATAAATAAAATAAATGAATAATACAATACATAGGAGCATTAAGAATAAAAAGGAGAACTAGATAATGCATCCCTTGTAAACCCCTGTAAAACGGCTAACCTCAATCTGAAGTAATGGAAGTTAAAGAAAGCCACCCACCCCAGACTTTGCCAAATGTATGAAATGCAGCTTTGCTGGAATATGCTGCCTTGTAAAGGGGATTGGCCTTATTCACTAGCGACTTCCAAGCTGCTAATGCCGGTGCCGATGTTCTTTTCCATGATAGGATCATCAATAACATAAAGTAATAATAAAGTAAAGAGGGAAGTATAGCATGTTCTTTACATTTTTATTTGAGTTTTTGTTTTAAGTTATTTATGTTACTTAAATTACTTATGTTGTAAGTCTTTAATGTTATCATTAATATGTGAGAGGTATTTAAATGGCAGCTCATATGGTGAGTTGGTAACGTTGGAACATGTTAATGTTAAATATGTTCATTTTATTGTCTAAACCTTGGTAAAGAAGGTAAATATTGTTAACACGTTTGGCAACCGTAAGTCTTACATCATAGCGGGGAATGCCTTGTATTCAAACTTATGCTGACAACTGTTTAAAATCATTCACCTCAATATTTGCACAGTTCATATTCCTTTATCGTCACAAACCTCTGTTAGCACAGGGTCGGGAATTTGGAGAAGGTTCCTGGAATGGATCCCACACTTTTAAGTTGGTATGGAGGGAAATAACAATAAAAAAGTCATTAATTTATAACTAGAAATTGCAGCAACACAAGCCGATTCTCAGCGCTAGAAGGACGCTGTGCCCTTGCTGAGACAAAAATCAGTTTTAACCCTTTCCTGCAACTAGAGAAGGCTGCATCGATTTCTTTTATTTTTAAAAATGCCTTTTTTTTAAGGCAGCAGGAGATGTTGGGGTACTTTGGTGTAAGAGTGATGCTTATACAGGTAATTGTCATGCATACTGGGTGATGTACCCAAATGAATGAATCTGTGTATGAACTCAAAACTGGTTCATGATCAAGCTGTCTTTGAGAAGCGGCTGATCCGTGTGTTGACACTGTGTCATTTTTATTTTGATCAGAGCGAGCTGAGCTTCGTCTTCCTTTGGAAGCAATCTGGCTGTAGATGGATTCAATGCTTTGGAAGCATATGATGTTTTGGTGCTGGTATAGCAAGTTGTATTGATGTTCAGTTTGTAGTATCATTATGGTTGTGTAGGCCTAATATGGCCATAATGGCATGTAACTGCTATGTAACAGCAATGCTTTCTAGCTTTCTGTGCAATATGTACTGCTCCTTGGGGCCCTTTGGCAGGGATTGACACATGGGGGTTAATTTACTAAAACTAGAGAGTGCAAAATCTGGTGCATCTCTTCATAGAAATTAGTCGGCTTCCAGTTTTTTTGTTTGTCAAAGCTTAATTGAACAAGTGGAAGTTAGAAGCTGATTGGCCACCATTCACAACTGCGCCAGATTTTGCACTCTCCACTTTTAGTAAATCAACCTCATGGCTTTATTAGGCCAACTGTTCTTCCACACCATTGGTTGCATTGCATTGTCATTTGAATAACCGTGGATGTATCCATTCGTGAGAAGCGTAGTGATACTGTGATTAGTCTTGGTATCTTGGTGTGTTGGGTTCATCTGTTGACATCGCACCAGTAATATAACTGTGTTGAGTTTTTCTCGTCATTTGACTGGATCTTCTTCTGGCATTCTGCTCTTCTACTATATTCTATTGCCATACTGGTAGGTAACAGGCATCTGCTTAAATTGTTTGAGATGAGATTTGGAGTGTGATTGGAATACTTGTATGACTATACTGTGGACATTAGGTTGCAAACTTTGCTTGCCCAAGGACCAGTTTTCATAGTGTTTAATTTATTGATGCTGTTTTTACACTGAAAGTGGGTTAACCTTCAGTCTGGGTATTCCATTGGTTCTACTAGGCAGGGTAACTTGATGACCTACAATCTCAGACCCCTAGACTCTAGTCTTGGATCCCATATCTAAGACTGTGCAGTGTTGTTATCCCTCATTACCCATTTGTCTAGAATTTCCACACCAAATGATTCCATGCTGTCTTATTGTCTTACTTTAATCCCATATGCTGGCCTTTTCCATATGCTACTTTCTAACTGACCCCAAATTCTTTCCAGGAGATGGCGCTGTAGTCCCATCATAATAGCTGCCCTCAAATCACAACCTGCCTACTCCTACACCCCTCTGGCAGAAAGCACATACAAAATATGCATAGTGATTTTTATTCATTTATTTTATTCTTCTAGAATTGAGCATGAAAATTAATATCTCATTTTCTTTACTATGATTTGCAAACAGAAAGTTAATTGAACTGTGCACCTGGTGATTGAGTATTCTCCAAATTACAGTGTATCTAATATGAAAAAGAAACCTGTAAAGTTTTGCAAGTACTATATATCATCAGATATGTTGACTCTGAAATTAAGAATTGTAATTTTTTTCCTTGGCCACAACTTGTTTAAAGAGAAAGTGTCATATTTGCTTTCAGCATTGCTGTATTATACAAGACTAGGATGTAGGCTTTATCCCCTGTTAATAAACAAGCAGAATTGCTTCGAAACGGGTCCCTGTATTTATGGGTACACAGCGGTTACAACAGGAGGCTTTCGGCTCTTGGATTCCAGACCTTGCAGTAGCTCCATCTATCTCTGCAGACAGTGTCATTTCAACTTCCCCATGCTTTCCCCAACCAGTGGGCAAAACGGGGATCTGGGATCACTCATGTACTGACTCTGGAGTTATCCTCCAAGCCACCTGACAAACCTCTATACCCCACAGTTGTTTGTGAGCTCAATTATTGATTTTATTTTGTCCATTAAACTTCCTTATGCATGCTGCACTATGGGGTATGCACTCCTCTCTCCCCTTTTCTTGTTTTAGTTCAGGATAAAGGTTCTGACCCTGGGTGAAGCCTACATCAAGATATGGTCAGCCTTCTGAGGAAAAAAGGAGAGAAAGACATTGTCAGCAGGTGTAATAAATACCTTGTTAGATATACAGTATTACTAAGCATTCTTTCACTTAACATAAAAATATGTAAATATATATGTATATATAATGCTAGGTTTATTATATTGTATCGGTATTTGGCATATAAATTATGTTACATTAAATTAGTTACTCAGGGGCTGTCCTGCAAGATGCCATGCATACCCACCAAACAATGTGCCGTCATTGGGATTCTCCAAAGCAGGTGTGCATTTTGGAGAGCTTTCGTATTATGGGTAAGGTGTGTGAAAAAAGCACAGACTTTTTACAGTACAGCTTATAGCTTTTTTTGGTAGTAGTCATCTTACAGAAAAAGGATAGAAAGAAAAACATACAGATCCCTTAAGAAAAGACATCACCATTCAGATATGCCTAGGGCAGATGTACTCCAAAATTTACTTTCAGAGTAGATGGTATTTGGACATCAGCAAGTACAATATCTTTCTTCCCCTTGCATGCATGTAGACATGCCCCCCTATACTCCACAAATTGGCCATGTAAACATCAGAATCCCCCATGTTATTATTATTTCACAATATAAAAAAGTCAGGAAGGCCAATAACCTTTCACCCTGCCAAAAAGTACCCTTAGATGTCTATGATGTGACATCTTGTGCCTCCAAGTTTGCTACTTTCAGTGGTACTGGTTAGTATTCATCTTTAGGGGTGTGATACATGTAGGATATTTGTATTAAAAGCCAACCCCTGCCAAAAAAAGGTACACCTATTTCAAAGCCTCCACAAATTTTAACCTTGTGACCTCCCTCCCTCCCTGTCAACCCATTTAACAAAGTGATGTGTGCCACAAAATATAGGAAAATCTTGGGCAATGCTTCCGCGACCCAAGAGATATATCCTTTTCCATCTGCTCCTCAAACTGTCATATCCAGGAGAAACTGGCCTCACAATGGCCAAAAACGTGAACATCCTTCACACACAATAAAAATACCATAACAAAATTAAGCACATGTAGCACATTAATGTCCAAGAATTCTGTTTTCTGCACCCACTCCTATATAATAACCTATCAGTCACCATGTTACAACTTACGAAAACATGGGGCTAATTATTCCTGACCACTGAAGAACCAAACACTCATAATTACTCATCAGTCATGGTCCTTCCAGGCAGATAGAGCCTATTAATTACAGGAGACATAAAGTGTTTTGTAGCTTCAGGGGGAGTCATATGGCAGAGCTCTGCTTAGTTAACCTGGCCCTGTGTCTTTATTAAGATGCACTGTGCCTTCCTCTCACTATACCTGCCACTGCACACCTACCACCTTCTTCTTTCTCCCTTTGCATATTTATCCCCTTTTTTATTGTTCTGTGCAAATGTAATTTGTTAATCCCGGGAAATTTGTCACAGATAAATTTGCTAGGATTATCTTGTCAGCACCATATCTGCATTCTTTTGTTCATTGCTTATTCATAATTCAGAGAGCTGGCAGCTGGCCTAGCCTTGGAAGGACAGGAAAAATAGGAGCCACCTTCTTCCAGCTGCTGCCGATTAGAGTCCGCTGCCAAAAAAAGGAGTGTGCGGTGCCGCGGGTGGCAAAGGGTTAACCCTCTCGCTTGCAGTCTGCCCAGTGAAGAAGGAGTTAAAGCTCGTAGATCCACAGCTGACATTTGAATTTATGGTCTAAAATATATTACATACAAACTGCATTATGTTTATGTCTTTCTAATAACTGATAATGGGAAGGGTTGCCTAGTTTTCGAAATTGCACAATTTCTTTTTTTTGTATTGTAAGCTTGCATCCAGACTTTTCTTTCATTATGTTTTTTTATGGTTTTTGTGCACTGATATTTAGTAGAAACGACCAATTTACTTTGCGGCAAGTTTGTAAAATCCATTTGGCAGATATTCGCCTATCCTTTCTTTTTTTCGTAAATCCTAATGGCACAAGGTGCATTCTCCTACATGCAAAGATGTGAACTCCCTGTTATCACTTTGTTTGGGCTTTTAATGGGGGGAGGGGGGATTATGAGGTAGGAATTTTATCCCATCAATTACCATTTAACCAGTGGAACTCAGCTCAATACTTCCTGTTAGTTGACATAATTATGTATGACCGAATTGGAATATCTCCACAAAGTTTCCCTACGTTCATAAGTACGTTAGTTAACCAGTAGGAATATGGTGAACCTGTCTCCAGCAGTTGGACCCAGTTTGTTGGCTTCTCCATATTCTTCAGTGATCAGCGCTGTCAGATGACAACACAATCACAGGGACGATAGGAGGTCTGGGAGTTATTTTAGCTTTTAAGACTATTTTACACATTTTTTAGATTTTTCAGAATTTCTCATGAACTTGTTTTCCAGTTGACTCCTTCTTTCACATTGTGTTGCATCAGTCCATGTATTTGTGCCCTGTGCTTCATCATTATTATGTGGCTGGAAAAATCCTACTCTGTTAGTGGACTCCAAACTGCAGCCCTTTGCTTGCCTTTATCCAGCCCTTGGAGAACTATTCCTCCCACTGATGAGAGGCACTGTTCCTCTTACTGACACCAACAATAGGATTCCATTCCATTTACTGACACCAACAGCAGGGCATTATTCCTCCAAACTGCAGCCATTTGCTTGCCTTTATCCAGCCCTTGGAGAACTATTCCTCCCACTGATGAGAGGCACTGTTCCTCTTACTGACACCAACAATAGGATTCCATTCCATTTACTGACACCAACAGCAGGGCATTATTCCTCCAACTGACACCAACAAATGGGGCACTATTATTCCCATTGATTCTAGCAATGGATCAGCATTCCTCCCTCTGACACCACCAGTGGGGCATGATTCCTCCCACTGACACCTACAAAGGGGCACTATGCCTCCCACTAATATCAGTAATAGGGCGCTATTTCTCATTCAACTGAGCACAGGTGCTATGTCATTTTGTTACTCCCGCAGACCACCAAGCCTGAGGCATTGTTTACTCTAACTGAAGCTGGGGAATTTTCGACTTCCACTGGCCATAGTCCAGCCCCCCCTTAAGTCTGAAGGACAGTTAAACTGGCCCTTTGCTTAGAAAGTTTGTAGACCCGTGATCTATATCATTGATGTAATGCTGCATTATTTTGCTGTGTTCCTTTTAGCATTAAGATTAGCTTTAGTCTGCTTGGTTTCTAATTGTTCTGGACATTGGGGCATTAGGTTCCATGATAATTTATTATGTTTTCTAAAATGTAAAATAAGGTCGAGTCAATACAATATCATATGGTTACTGATAAATTTGTTTAGGCATGACTGTCCTCTGATCTGCCTACTGGGACTCAGGATTTGTGGTTACAAGTAATTCAGTGCAAACAGAATTAAGCTAACTACACACGTAGTATTTCACTTGCTCAATGCAATATTTTTAAAGTAATTGCATATCATTTAAAGTGTGGTCAGAGAGAGACCAATAAAGATCAACTGCAATTGAAAATCATTCCTGGATGTCATTCATTCAGATTGGTAGTACCTATCACTTAACTGCTATGAAATATATGTATATTGTCATGGTCATTTCTAGTAATGGAAAAAGATGACTACAACCAAGTAAATTGCATTTGTCAGCTTTTGCCGGTTGCACAAAATATTTACAGTTTAAAGCCGAATGTCAAACCAACATCTAAACCCGGGCTGTAGTTGACATTCATATATGTGAACTGTTAAACGTGCTAAGAGGTTTGAAAATTCTGCCAAGCCATTCTTGGGATTCAGATGCAAAGTCACCTGCACTGCAAATAAATTCATTTCACTTGTTTACTGTGAAGGCAGTGCCACATAAGGTGCAGGAAACCAATGTTTTGGGGCCTTGCAGGTTCCCCGTTTGCTAGGCAACATAGTTCAGAAAGGGACACTGTGAGGCCCAGAAGCATTGGTTTGATGGGGAAGTGTATGAATTATCCAATGTACAAATAACAAAAAACAAATGTTTATGTTGGATCTGTTTCCTTGATAGCCAGTAGCGCTCCCTAGCTAAGAGTTGCGTTGGGGAAGTGTACATTCAGGCACCTAGGATACCAGAGTGATGGTCTGTGTAACTTTAAAGTGGTTGTAAACCTCTGAAATGAACAAGGCGTACCCCTAATTGTGTGTACTCATCTCAATCCGAGCACTGAGCATAATTTCTGTCTGCTGCCTTATTCTTCTGCTTTCTGCATAAGTCATTTGTGACAGGTTTTCCTGACACCGAGAGATGGAAAGGTAACATGGTAGGGAGCTCCAGCACACAGCCTGTGACTGACAACATCAGCTCTGTTCCTGTGGGAAGGGGGTTGTGTGATCCTCCAATCAGCTCTGGATGAGCTCTGTGGAATATAACTTCAGCTCCCCGCTGCCTGCTTTTTGAAAGCTCAGACAAGCTGTAAAAATTCTGCACTTTGTACTTCTGTAGAGAAGAGAAGACTGCATATAAACAGGTACAACTTATGTAGGAGGATTTGTGTCATCTCTGTGTATCACCTAAGGCCAATCATTTCACTATATATATGTAGGGGTTTACAACCACTTTAAAACAGACGCAATGGAGTTGATTTACTAAAACTGGAGAGTACAAAATCTGGTGCAGCTGTACATGATAGCCAATCAGTTTCTAACTTAAGTTTGTTCAATGAAGCTTTGACAAAAAAAACTGAAAGCCGATTGATTTCGATGCAGAGCTGCACCAGATTTTGCACTCTTTAGTTTTAGTAACTCAACCCCAATATGTTCTCTAAAATTATGTTATTTTCCACCTATTCATTACCCTGCTACTTTATGTGATAGGAAGCTTCTTAGCTAGCTTCTCTGGTCAGCCAGCACATTTTATTTGACTTTTTAAAAAAAAAAAAAAACAGAAGAGGCCAGCATGCTTTGAAAACTTGAACTACAATTTATTTAGTTAGCCTGTAAAGGTGAATGCCAGTTTTTATATAGTTTCCCAATATCTGGCTCCTGTCTAAACCTAGCTTTACTGCAGAATTAACTGATAACTGTAATTTTGATCATCATGTAGTCCACACTGATAGCTGATAATGTTCTTAAGGAATAATTATGTGAGTGTTGCTTGTTTTTTAGTCAGTTTATGTAGGTTTTGGGTGTTGCTTTATCTTTGAACAAGTTTTCTGCTAAACTTTTTTTCCAAGCATTTCATGTCTGTGAATTGCTTTTTTTCTGTAGCTTTGACTCTTAAGCTGGGTGTACACTAGTAGAATTTCAAATGAAAATTTGCATGGAAATTCTAAGTACATTCGAATGTTGTTCGAAAGTAGTTCAAAATTTAATTTGCTTTTAAAATTACATTTGGGAATAAGTGAACTTCACCAAATGAAAACATACTTTATTACACATACGTTTCCTAGTGCAAAGTGTCTGCAAAAATGCTGAGGTCAATATTTAGCTTTCACAGGGATCCTCAACTAGTAGCTTATGAGTTGCATATTCCTTTTTGCACTCTTTGATGTTACTCCTGGAAGCCTCTCAATGGGTCCTCAACTTCAAAGTAGTTTTCTGTTTAAATGTCTGCTTTATATACATTTATTTTGATCAGTGCAGTTTCATTAAAACAATTAATTTTATGAGTTTACCTTGAGTAAGATTTTCTAATACCCTTACAGGTTGTTCAATCGATGTTTGTTTTAATAGAAAACTGTAGTCTTTTTCAACTTTGTTAGATGTCAATGTGATCAGGTTGAAGAGAAATTCAGGGCAGCAAATATAATCAATAGTAAACTGCTAATTTGATTAAGGAAATGTTCCACTTGTGCTAAAGAGTAAATGTCAACTCCACTTATGATTACTTAAATTCTGTCAAGTTAACTAGAACCTAGACACTGCTGAGCCCATGGCTTCTGAGTGGAACATCTGCATTATAAAAAGGCATCATGATGACCTATGAGTGAGAGTAGAGGGATCCAAGCATATAGTGGAGGCGACAAGAACTGAAGAAAAGACCAGTTGGGAAGGCAAAGGCCCCTTTCACATGGGCGATCCCATCTGCCTGTCAGTTTTTCAGGTGGACCTGATTGGAAGATCCATTCATTCCTATGGATGGACGGGTGTAAATCGACTACCTCCGGGTCTGACCAGGACAGCTAAACAACAGAAAAAAAAAGGAAGCGGATCTGTTGTCTTCCGCTAGACAGCAAAGTCAATTTACTTCCGGCCGCTCAAAGAGCAGAGTGGGCTCTGTCCATGCCTGCTCTACAGAAACTGCTGCCTGCTCTGCTCAGATCAACAGGGGATCTGTGAATCCACCCCATGTGAAAGGGGCCAAAGGGGGAATGTTGGAAAGTGGCTGAAAACATTGTAGAGAGCCCTACATGAACAGATCACCCTGGGTCAAAGTGTCTAGTGCCAAAGAAATACACCATATCCCTTCCAGGAACATTCAGAGTAGGATAGTAGGCCCTTTTGCAAATATTGCAAGAGTTGATGTCCCAGAACAGTGTTTTTCAACCTTTTTTTAGTCAAGGCATCCTTTAAAATTATGGACAGTCCTGAGGCACCCTTTAAATTTATGCACAATCTTGAGGCATCCCATTCTAAAATGGGGTGCCTCAAGACTGTCCATCATTTTAAAAGGGAACCCCATTCTAAAATGTGAAAAAACTTTTCTAATAGGACACCCAACATTAGAGGTGATTTATTCTTCCAAAGCAAATACACTTTTGCATACTGGTACTGACTAGTATTCCATTGTTTCTCTTTTCCCTCAGTTTTCATCCATCACTGAGCTCCCAGGACTGATGGAGAGAGGCAGAGGAGGGTCAAACTAGGATGCTGTGCAGGCAGCTGACATCCTCCTTATCAACTGATGATGTCATTGGTTGTCAGGATGCTGATGGGTAGAAGGTTGTAATGGTGCACAATGAAAACCTGTGGCCTTGTGTAATTAAAAGGCAGGCTTGTTTCACTTGTTAGCTTGTATACAAGTTTTGGGCACTTTTTAGACAGTTTGTCAAGGCTCCCCTGAAGAAACCTAAAGGCACCCCAGGGTGCCTGGGCATCCTGGTTGAGAAAGGCTATCCCAGAACACCAGGCTAATGCCAGCAAAGGGTGACCTAATGTACAATGGCTATGTCAAGAAGAAAACAAAGGCACCCAGCAAACAGACTATATAAATAAACTATCTTTTTGAGTATTATAAGCTAGGGATAATCAACAATGTTTAACTAGGACCCCAATTATTAATTTGCCAATATGTCTGAAAGCCAGATATCACAGTACAAAGTTTGTTCTTTGCAAAATCGATATTTAGAATTAATAACTTGGACCACAACCTCCTACATTTATATCCTCAAGTCGACACCAGTGTGCTAATCTGTTAAAGCAAAGAACCTCAGATTCGTGTATACTCTATTTCATAATTCCATTTTTATGTATAACTTTAATGATTCCCTCTATCATGAATGCAGAATTGCAGCATATATAAAATAATAAATTCTATTATACATCTGTCTTGGTCAGCAGACCAACCCAGTTACATTTAAAAAAAAAATAAAAGCACACAAAAAAATCGGTAAAGCATGGATTTTTATTTTGTCCACTGGTCATGTTTTTTTTAAGTGTAGTTAAAACATTAGACGACACCCCATGTTTTAATAAAGGATTACAGAAAAATGTATGAAACATTTATTGCAATATTTTTCCTTCTCTGTCTTTGAACAAGTGCAATGCTTTTTATTCCTTCTTCCCCTCTTCTTCTCTAGAAATAAATCAACTTGTTAAAAGGGCGCATTCTCCTCTCAGCTGCACACCCAGCCAAGGCAGAATCCAGAAAAAAAGCTGTTAATATACAAGCCACATATGAATAAATCTGTTCCAAGAATTCACACGGCATACCTAAAACCCAGGCAGAGGACACGATGCTCTTGTTAAATAAATGATAGGTGTGTAATCCTTTTTAGCTAGATTCATCTTCACTACATCAAAACAATGCAGAGGCACAGAGCCGAGCCTGCTCGAGAGATACCCACGCTCCCTATGTGTCTGCTGTGTCTTATTACCCAGGCTATTTGCATTGGCCAAAATGTGTTACCAAGAGAGATGTGCGATAGACTAATCCTCTGTATCATTTTATTTATACTCTGCCTGCAGTATAAGCATTTCTCTTATAATAAAAACGTACAGTAACAATAGTGATAAGAGCACTGCTTTCTTGCCAGCACAAAGAGAAAATACTATCAATGGAGCTTTGCAGGGTAACACAGTGGAAACAATCCAGTTTGATGACCCAGTACCCCAAATTTTCCATAGATAAAAAGAGTAGTCTGTGTGCTTTTCAAGAGTTATTGGGGTATATTTAGTTGAGGTTTTCATAAATCCAGCCAAGAGAAACCACATCAACCAGTCCCAAGACTTCATCTGGCTTTGGTGTGACTACACTAAGCTACTGGAATCTAGTTGGTTACTATAGATTATTGCACATGACTCAAGAAAAGCTAGGAATTGTCTAGGCTCAATCCTCCACCTTAGCTTGTCTCAATACTGGGGATCAGGTATGGGACACAGCTTGGCTCTCTTTGACAGTCAGCCATTGTAAAGAAATCCATGATTTACTTATTCAGGTTAGCTTTATAGCTTGTCCTCAGTTTCAAATACATATCTTTCTTATACTTACCTTGCTGTCCCGTTCACCCAGCAGAGCTGGTGAAATGTCTTAAGTTTCCAGGTATTGTGAATATTGTGACACGTATTCATTTGTTTTACAATGCAGTGCTGGGTACCTTAGTGCTCAATTGCCAGGTCCATGCACTGTCAGGTTAGGGTTTGAGGAAGGTCCTAAAATCTCTTTATTCCCCCATCAACACAGTGGAGCTTATTTACTAAAGCTGGAGAGTACAAAATAAGGCACTGCATTGAAAACAATGAGTTTCCAGGTTTTATTCAGAATGCTTAATTAAACAAGCTGAGGTGAGAAGCTGATTGGTTGATATGCAGAAGTGAGCCTGGTTTTGCACTCTCCAGCTTTAGTAAATAAACCCCAGTGTTGATGAGGGAATCTCTCCCGTGAAGCCAATGTGTTCCCCCGGCAGGGGGGCGGGAGCCGACCCTGCCGGGAGAACACAGTGATTACTGCTAGCTGCTATAAAATCTGACAGGCTGGTTATACCCAAGTTGATCATTCGATCAACTTGGTAACATTCAGCCTGCCCATATAGGGTTTGAATCTCGGCCAGTCCCTGCTGAAGCCACCAAGATTTGAACCATCTATGGCCGGCTTTAGTCTTTTGTTACTTCTGACTGGGACAGGAGGAGCATATGGAAGATGAACATTGGGGGTGGTAGTCAAGTTATGTTTTTTGTAAACCTTCGATAGGTAGGGGACTGGTTAAAACCTTTGTAAAACTGTCTATTTCCCTATCAGAGAGATCACCCTTCACTTTCTGTCTCAGAGACATAATAGGAAATGAGTGCAACCTTCCAAAAGTAGGGGTACCTTTCACCTATAACAGTGGTCACCAGAACAAGTTAGTCTTTTGTTTTTTCTGACTGGGATAGGAGGAGCATATGGAAGCTGAACATTGGGGGTGGTAGTCAAGTTATGTTTTTTGTAAACCTTCGATAGGTAGGGGACTGGTTAAAACCTTTGTAAAACTGTCTATTTCCCTATCAAAGAGATCACCCTTCACTTTCTGTCTCAGAGACATAATAGGAAATGAATGCAACCTTCCAAAAGTAGGGGTACCTTTCACCTATAACAGTGGTCACCAGAACAAGTTAGTCTTTTGTTTTTTCTGACTGGGATAGGAGGAGCATATGGAAGCTGAACATTGGGGGTGGTAGTCAAGTTATGTTTTTTGTAAACCTTTGATAGGTAGGGGACTGGTTAAAACCTTTGTAAAACTGTCTATTTCCCTATCAAAGAGATCACCCTTCACTTTCTTTCTCAGAGACATAAGGGGAAATGAATGCAACCTTCCAAAAGTAGGGGTAACTTTCACCTATAACAGTTGTCACTGGAACAAGTTTCTTTTTAAAAGATTTCCTCTTCACTCCAGAATCTGTAATAATTACAAAACGTTTCAGTTGATGTCCTGGTGACAGTGGTCATCATGAGACATGTTGAGGGTAGCTCTTTCCAGTAGAGACACACAGAGCAGTTAAAAGTTGACAGAGGTTCTAACCCTTCCACAGTTTGTCCAAAAACAAAGTTCACAATAGAAGCAAAAAGGTTGTTCAGGTCTTGGCAATTTCTCTCTTCCTAATCCTTTAATTTGTATTTACATTAGAAATAAGAATGCTAATAGACTGCCAACTCACTGCTGGCTGGGGAAGCGGAGGTTGGAGAGAATGTGGGGAAAAACTGAGAAGCTTCTGCTGTAAATTTTAGCATGAATTGCCCCACTGTGCTGGCAAATACAGAGGCTACTGAGGGTTTGTTTTGAAGTTTATTTACTGCATGTTAAGAATATTGAAATATTTGAATGTTCTCTAGGTTTAGCATTGTTGTTACTTTATTCAATGAAGATATATTAATTGAGCCTATTTTACTCCTACCGGTATATTTAAAATGGACAAATGATACTCTGTTACTTGTCAGCAAGATGGAGATACTGTATGTTATATACATTGGCTTAGACCTTTCTGGTTAGAGAATGCTGATTTCATTTCTCAGAACGTTTGTTGTTTCCAATGTACATGTATTCCAGAATTGTTACTTTTATTTCTGGTGAGCTGGATCTTATCATGTGCAAAAAAAAATCTTATGTTTACTTCTCTTTTATACCAGGAAAATGGTAGTGCGCTAAACTGGATATCCACTGTGCCCATAGATAGTAAGGCTTGGAAGTGAATAGTTAACAAGGATTGACCGCTTTGTAGAATAACTTAAGAGGTCCAAGTACAGACTGAAACACAAGACTTGTTTAAAGTTTATCTGTATTGCAAAAATATTGTCCATACCATCAACCTTATGTCACCGCAAAGTAGCTTTGGTTTTTTTCTTGATTTAATTTTTATTAGTTTTAGTGTACAGTTTGTACTTTTTTCATACTAGAAAAAAAATATTATATTCTTTATTTCATTTTGACATCAGTGCATGTTTGTATCAGTTTTAATTAACTGTCTACCGTGTCTCTGTATAACGTGTATTGATGAGTCAGACCATGTTCAAAACTTCCCATAAAAAAAAAAAAAAAAAAGATTATGTCCACAACCAGGTCACAGTTCTACTTTAAAATAAAAGATACAATTAACTGCTACTGACAGCACAGATCTTTCTATTTTTTTGCAGTTTTTGTGCGTTAGGTTCACTGTGTTTGAAGCTTAGATTTAGCACTGTGAATAGCTGTGTATGTGCTGCGTAGGTGCTGTGGCTGCAGTGGATTACTGAAAGCAGAGATAAGGTACAGACCTAGGCCAGAATGACATTGCGTCGTCCCCCCCTTCGCCCCTGCATGCACAGATAGACCACATCTAGCTGCCAATTCTCTGGCAGACATCCCTAAAAGCGTGTGTGCTTGTGCAACATCTTTCAAACTGCATTTTGGGATGTGCTACATTATAGCCATCCCAGGAACCATTTGTGAGATGTCACAAATGCACATACGTGCTGCTTGGTCTCTGCTAAAGAACAGGGTATACGCACATGCACGAGGGGATCTGGCGCATGTGCACGCATGTCACAGGCATCTCTGTCACGTCCCATAGGTCACAGATCCTCATGGCGTGTCTGTGCATGTGCTGGATCTCAAATAAAGATGGCAGCACTAGAGAAGAGAGGCGGAGGGAGTGCTTTTGTTTCAAACAAGACCACACTGGACTTCATGGTCTAATAAGTATGTTTTTTTATTTTAAGACATGGACAAGTATTGGAGAGGTTTTTATAGGGGGGTTAGGCAAAGTTAGAGAGTAACAACAATTGTGTTGAGAAATAGCAATCCCCTCTAGGTGATTGATGTACAGTGAAAGGGTTTTTTTTTTTTTAAACAAACTTTGGTGCAGAGTCCAACCTGTTTCTGTTCTTAAAGTGGTTTTAAAGGCAAAAGCAAAGCGCAGTGGCTAAATGGTCAGCACTTCTGCAAGGCAGTACTAGGGTTGTTGGTTTGAATCCCAACCAGGGCACCACCTGCCTGGAGTTTGCATGTTCTCCCCGTGCCTGCATGGGTTTCCTCCCACACTCCAAAGACATGCTGGTAGGCTAATTGGATCCTGTCTAAACTGGCCCTAGTATGTGTATGTATGAATGTAAGTTAGGGACCTTAGATTGTACGCCCCTTGAGGGTTAGGGACTGATGTGAATGTACAATATTTATTTATTTATTTCAGGTACTTATATACAGGAATCAGTACTCAGAGGATTTGATTGTAAAGCTTCTTCTTTTAGTCAAAATAATAAACATGTTATACTTACCTGCTCAGTGCAATAGTTTTGCACACAGCATCCCCAAACCTCCTCTTCTGGCGTTCCCCACTGGCAATCTTGGCTACTTCTCTTCTTCAAGTGCCCCCATAGCAAATAGCTTGCTATGGGGCACTCATGCGGACTCGTCCCATCCCCTGCTCCCTAACAGGATTTGTCTGACAGCAGCAGGAACCAATAGCTCTCGATGCTGCCAAGTCTCCTTTATTTTATTTATTTATTACAGGTACTTATATAGCACCGTCAGTTTATGCAGCGCTTTACATATATATATTGTACATTGACATCAGTCCCTAACCCTCAAGGGGTGTACAATCTAAGGTCCCTAACTCACATTCATGCATACACATACTAGGGACAATTTAGACAGGATCCAATTCACCTACCAGCATGTCTTTGGAGTGTGGGAGGAAACCGGAGTACCCAGAGGAAAACCACGCAGGCACAGGGAGAACATGCAAACTCCAGGCAGGTGGTGCCATGGTTGGGATTCGAACCAACGACCCTAGTACTGCCAGGTGGAAGTGCTAACCATTTAGCCACTGTGCTGCCCCACATTATGTAATGTGCTGCATAAATTGACGGCGCTATATAAGTACCTGTAATAATAAATATAATAAAGGAGACTCGGCAGCAGCGAGAGCTATTGGTTCCTGCTGCTGTCAGTCAAATCCTGTTAGGAGGAAGCAGGGGATGGGACGAGTCCGCATGAGTGCCCCATAGCAAGCTATTTGCTATGGGGGCACTTGAAGAAAAGGAGTAGCCAAGATTGCCAATGGGGAACACCAGAAGAGGAGGTTTGGGGATGCTGTGTGCAAAACTATTGCACTGAGCAGGTAAGTATAACATGTTTATTATTTTGACTAAAAGAAGAAGCTTTACAATCAAATCCTCTGAGTACTGATTCCTGAATGGGAGTGTCTGTGTTCAATCTAATCAGCTGATACACTTGCAGTCTTTCAATAAGGTTGCAGATTGAGAGGTCATTTTTAATAACATTAAATTACAATATGGCTTGTGTAACTATTGTATATGCCATCATATTTTTTTTAATTTGCTTTTTTTTTTTTTTTCTTACCATTTAAGTTACACTTTATGTGAACTTTCTCCTATTCTGTAAAAGAACTGTAGTACTTTAATAGTAAGAAGTGAAAGATCTTCTGATTTTCTTGCTATTGCACAAACGCAGCTGAACTGTTATTTGGATGCGTGCACATTTGGAAAAGTGTCAAACAAGCCTAAAGGAGAAAAGAAAGCAAATTCAACATTTGACTGTTTTGTAAGAATCTACAAACATCCTAATTAGAAGAGATTAAATCTAATGTGTAAATCTCTTAATGGGTTTGATTTAAAAAGAGACACAAAGGAAATGGCATTATCAGGGGTATCTAGGAGGGACTTGATACAAGGGATGGGCACCACACTGTTTTGTTAACCTATTCTCACTCTAGTCCAACAAATGGATGTAGACACAAGTTTTTTTTCTAAGTGCTGTATTGATATTTAGATTTATGGGATGAATTTGCATCATGGGGAATTTGGGAGACAAATAGATTAGCAAGATTCAAGTAAAGAAAAATCAAAACCGTCTGTTACTCTTGCTTGTTAAATTTAGGATTATTGAAGAATGCTGGAACAGTCCCAATTTGACTGTGAAATCAATGCAGCTCTGTTTCTGATTGATGAAAATGCACTGCTTTCTTCCTATAACCCTTACATCATTGTGAATTGAGATACAATAGAAGAAATAGAATGTACCCCAATGCATCCTTCACAGTTCTAAATAGGCCATTAACCTATAATCAGCAAAAAATGTAGTCTATGACCATTTCTCCTCCATGCACTGTACTATCGGAGTAGGTATAAACGGGATTTTGTGTGTCTAAAGGTAGAATTTGGTTTTAGCTTTGCATAGAGTAGTGGGAATAAGAACTCGGGTCAGATTTTTATTCTTGACTCTGTTTCTGCCGGGGAGCTTTGTTCTTTATCTGACTTGGTAACCATTGCCACTGAAAGTGAATGCAGTTCCACAATTTTGACTTGTCACCAAAGCAGAAAAAGAAGGGAAATATTCCAGTTGGTCATTTGTCTAGGGGGGGTTCTTCATTTTAGGGAGATTTCTTTGTATTTCCTTTTGTGGGATGTGAAGGGAAATCTCCCTACTAGGACCCAAATGGCAAAAATACTAACCCGGGGTTTTGACTATTCCCTACTATGTCCAAAATAAGTAAAAATAAAAATTGGCTTTAGATATACTTAAAGTATATGATCAAATTGTAAATCATTCTATTCATTTCCAAATGACATTTCAGTTATTTCTAGCCTAATTCCATTAATGTGAATGTTCCTGTGGTTTGTAAACTTGCTTTGTGTAAAATCACACCTTTAGGTGGAGTTAGTATGGGAATGTACCATGGAATTTGTAGTTCTTAGGGTACACTGCAGCTGATAAACTCACGTTTAGGAGCTGTTCAGCGTTTTTTTTAGCAGCCCCTGAACACACCTCAATGTTTTCCTATGTGGCCATGTACACATCGTGGGCAGTTGAGTTTACAGTCTTTTTTTGAACGCAGAAAACTTGCATTCAGCAGTAGATTTTATCTGCGTTTCAAACGCAAAACACTTGTAAACGAGGCTAACCGCATTTATAGGCATTTGCAAATTTTTTTTAACTCTTCCATTTCCAGATGCTGTCCAGAGCCTTTTTTCATCATGAAAAAATGCATGCAAAGCGTCTTCCCAGTACTCAAATGGACCTGGCACACCCTACTTTGAGGTTTTGCATGAACAAAAATATGTTAGACACTGCTGCAATAATTTCTGCACAGAAATGAGCTGGAACACATCTAAACACCACAAAAAAAAAAAGACTGCCAATCTCAACAAATACTGCTCTCGCTGCTTCTGCTCTCTCTACTTCTCTCAAAATGTCTGAAATGGTTAATTGTTTACTGTTTTTCAGTGCATTCTGGGCATTTTGGAAGGTCTCCAGAGGTTATATTTAAAAAACGCTTCTAAACGCAAACGCTCCTAAACGCAGTATGCAAACGTGGCTAAACAGACTTTTTTTAACCTACGTTTTCCAGCAGTCAGTTTCCATCGTTCAGAAGTGTCCCGTGTACATGGAGCCTTAGAAATAGAAAGCATTTCAAAGGAAGAGAAGAAGCTGTAAGGCATATATAGAATCCAGGTAGTTGTGGAAGAAGACAGCCAGAAGACAGGCAGCACTCACAATATAGTTACATAGTTAGTCTGGCTGAAAAAACACAAAAGGCCATCCAGTTCAACCATTAAAAAAAAAAAAAGTTTATAATCCTACACCCACAGTTGATCCAGAGGAAGCCAGTGGAGGTTTTCACATAAGCAACACATAAGCAAAAGTAACTGTTTGTATTGCTATTACAATGCTGATGTTATAACATGAAAGCGTATGCTATGACCATAGAACTCTTTAAAAAAGTAGCTTTTTAGTATATCTTTCTATAGCAAAGATCTAAAATATTACCTGTTACATCTGCCTTTTTTTTCCTGGCGCTTGTCTTTACAAGCAATGCATTGCGTTGCTTACAATCAGCTTGTCTGCATTCTGCATTGTAACTGCAGACCAGGATTGTGAACAAAGAACGTGTCTGCTCCACATACCTGTTTGATTCAATATCTTCAGTGCCGGAAGCTTTAAATAATGATTTAGATGCTGCTTTATACTTATGTAATGTTACTGCTTGAAGCAGACAGATCAAACATGTGTTCAGCAAAGCCTTACCACTCCCCCCCCAATCTGATGTGATTCAATCAATTGTAGAAAGCAAAATTTATATCTGGAGTGATGCAATGGGATCCTTGTTCTCATTTGTGGTATGGAGACATGCTTGTCAGATACTTGTATCCTTACTAGGTAATCATAAGCTGATAATTGCTGTATACTATTCCAGAATTACACTTATATAGGGCAGCCCTCTCAAAATTGACCTGAGTGACAGTGCAAATGATTCTGCTGATCACTTCAGGAAATCTAAGAGGTACTCACCTTGACCTCCAGCCCTTGAGATAGTGACATAGTTGATGGGGTTTACATCAGTGGTGCACCAAAATGAAAATTCTGGTGCTGAAAACCAAAATTCAAAATGCACTTTGCTGAAAACGAAACTGAAATGCACAGTTTTTAAAAATGAATATATATTTTTTGGAAAAAAATACACTTTGATTAAAAAAAACAACATATACCCCAATTTCTTTGTAAAATATGAAAGAGGATGTTACGGCGAGTAAATAGATACCCAACATGTCACGCTATAAAATTACGCACGCTCGTAGAATGGTGTGAAATCTCCATGGGTGATGCTTTCAAAATTTCTACAGGATAGCAGTATAAAGTTACAGAGGAGGTCTAGTGCGAGAATTATTGCTCTTGCTCTGACGTTTGTAGCGATACCTCGCGTGTGTGGTTTGAACACAATTTACATATGTGGGCATGGCCTAAGTATGCGTTCACCACTACATGGAGCACGGGGGGGCGGGGGCACTTTAAACGTTTTTTTATTGAATTTTTTTTTTTTGCACTGTCCCTTTAAAATTTTTTTTTTATCACTTTTAGTCTTATCACAAGAAATGCATGCATTCCTTGTGATAGAAATAATTAGTGACAGGTCCTCTTTACGGACAGATATTGGGTCAATAAGACCCAACATCTCTCCTCTGCAATGTAAAGCATTGAGATAAAAAAAGCATTGATCTAGTGCTTTAAAAAAAAAAAAATGGCCGGAACCAGAAATGACCACTCCGGTCCTCCAAGGGCATAGAGATGAGCGGAGGCCGTCTTTCCTTCACTAATCTCTATGCCCAGCGCTGGGATAGTTCGATGGTTTTTCAGGTAAAGCTGAGAGCTACCAGGTGACGGCAGGTGGGCAGCGGCGAGGGGTGGGGTTTTTCTGGCACCTGTATCGGTGCTTTTTTTTCCATATCGGCCGAAGGCCAAAAGGGGTGCTTTCGGCCGAAACATTTCGGCCACCAAAATTTCAGTGCATCCCTAGTTTACATAGTAAAGCAGTGGTCTCCAAACTGCAGCCTTTGGGCTGGATTTTGCCCTTTTCTTGCATTTATCTGACCCTTGAGGCACCATTCCATCCCTAGACATCAATGATGGGGCACCATTCCTCTAACTCGCCACAAAATCGTTCAGTTCACCTATCAACAGAGTTGTGTTCTCCCTGCTGAACCAGCTGAGATTCAAACCATCTATGGCTGCCTTTAGTCTTCTGAGTAATGGTTTGTTTTGGGATATATGATAAATGCAAAATCGATATCCAAAAACAATAACAAACTGTGATTAAATAAATATCCTATGTATTGACACTCAAAAGTTACACTTTCACCCTTGAAAGTCCAAAATTATAAATCATAAACCTTTTTAGTGTCAGTGAAATAATTCCAAATGTATTCTTCGATATAATACTCCCAAATTCGAATCCGTAATCGCCGTGGGCCTCCAAAAATGCCGTATAAATCCAAAAAACGAAAAATAAAACTAGTTAGTGTATTATCCTCAGTATAGCAGTGATTAAATCATCATATATATATATATATATATATATATATATATATATATATGTGTGTGTGTGTGTGTGTGAATAAATTGTGCAAAAACACACAAAAAAACAAAGTTTTGAGGAAGTCAGGAAGCGACGAAACGCGTCAAGGGATGGACAGAAACCGGAAGTATGTAAGCATACTGAATAAAGCCTGGATCTTGTTGATTTGATATACTACACTATATGGCTATTTCTCTTTCTATGAATGAGTGCCTATGGATGGCTCCGAGGAATATTAAGGTATGACTGGAAATAAGGGTTAACCCGGCATCTGATATAAAGTCTGTGGGATAATTCTGATGATTGATGACCCACTGGATTATACTCTTAGAAGGCCTCTATATCACATATTTAGGGTAAGGGTATTTCATTTAGCCACATAGAAGTGTCCACGGAAAAGTGTGTATATAGGAGTGTACACGGAGTGCTTCACTATTTCACCTGTTTCCACGTTGTTTTTTGTGTGTTTTTGTGTTTGCACAATTTTTTCACACACATATCCATATGATTTAATCACTGCTCTGCTGAGGATAATACACTATTTAGTTTTATTTTTCATTTTTTGGAGGTATACGGCGTTTTTGGAGGCACACGGCGATTATGGATTCGAATTTGGGACTATTATATCGAAGAATACATTTGGAATTATTTCACTGACACTAAAAAGGTTTATGATTTATATGTTTTGGGATATACTGCAAAACAAGGAAACTTAGTGTTTCTGTATGGCGGTGACGTTATATGTGCTTTCCGTCTTTACAGGCTGAGAGAGGTCATGTACCTGTCAGAGTGGTACACCATGGTATGACTGTCAAGATCCCGGAGTGGAGAACAGGTTAAATTTGTGTCCACAACAATAGCCATGTGCCCGTTTCATCCACACGCAAGAGAGTGTAGGTCAATAAGGATGATCACATTTAGAATTTCATGATCTGTGTACTGGAACAAATTGAAAGGCAACGCTGGTATCAATCACAATGAAAGAAGATGGTGAAGGAGGGGGCTGGGGATGTTAATTGTTACTGCTTCTCAGGGTACCGGACAGATAACTGGTAATGAAATACTTCTGGCTGTGATATGGAAAAGAGAATAAGACAATAGGAGGCAGATAAGGGTGGAGGTGGGGGGATAATACTCTGGAGCATTGTATGCAGAATGTTCGGAAACTTGTGTAGAGTGGGTTATGTATTCTAGTCTGGAGAAGAAGACCTTCCCGTCTGGCTGCAGACTGAGCACTCTGCAGAATATTGCTTCGTTACAGCGGGGCCTGATGATTTCTGCACGGTGTTCTACCAATATCAACCTCTTCCAACTGATATGGATATAAACTACATGTGGATGCCCTTAATTATATAGCAGTGTACCCTTTCTGGCAGCCAGCACTGTCACCCCTCAACCCTTGCACAAGAATATACATAGCAAAACAAATTGGAAGTCCGAGAGCCCATGACAATCAGTCTCTTGCAGCAGCCAGCTCTGTAAATTACCGTTCCGGCCATTGCCCAGACCTGCTAAACAGCGCGATTGCAAAGCAATGCAACCTGTTTTGAATAAACTGTTCACTGGAAGGCTTTCTATATGTTAAAATAAAAATTGCAGTGGCTCAGTCTGAGCAGAACATATATATGAACATCCCCTTAATAATATGAGCTCCTCCACACTCAACACTTTGTAAGTGTGTGGGGGAATAAAACCTAACAAACCAATGGACCATTTTAATGTTTCATAAGGAACGATTTTCCATACATATGCATCCATTCAGTTATAAATAAACATACCAACAGGCTGTTTATGCTTTGTGTATCTTTTTTAACAGTGGTTTAGCACTGTTTCAAACACTTTGTTGATGATGATGATGACCTTGAGATAGACGGTTCTTCATTCTTGAGCACTTCTGTACTGGCATGTGGTTCGGGTGGGACAGCAGACAATGCTTGATTTATCAAAGATATATGATAACATATAATTACATGATTTTATGTAATAAGACATAAAATACAGTAGAAAAGGAACCAATTGTAGCTTTGATCTTGTTTTACCTAGCACAGTGGGGAGCAACCAGTTAGGTATCCGAAGCCTACCCTGAAATTCCCAAATTTGGTTAAACAGTACAGGAAAACGGGAAGAATTAAAGTGGTTGTAAAGGCTCAGGGATTTTTACCTCCATACATTCTATGCATAAAGGTAAAAAAAACACTTCTTTTTGCAGCAGCCCCCTAAATGCTTGCCTCCAGGACTTCTCCCGAGCTCCCATCCTATGGAACTCCCTACCCCAATCTGCCTGGCTGTCTCCTAATCTATCCACCTTTAGACAATCCCTGAAAACCTTTTTTTTTTAAGAAGCCTATCCAGCTTCTACCTAGTAAACTGCAATTTATTTCCTCCATCAGCTCATCCCCCACAGCTATTACCTTTTGTATCACTCAACCCTTCCTCCTAGATTGTAAGCTCTAATGAGCCGGGCCCTCTGTTTACTCTTGTACCAAATTGTATTGTAACTGTAATGTCTACCTTCATTTTGTAAAGCACTGTGCAAACTGTTGGGGCTATATAAATCCTGTATAATAATAATAATAAAACCTTTGTGGTCCAACGATGTGCACTAGAGCCTATCGGGGCACTCTCTCCTCATTAGCTGAGACAGCTCAATCACAGCCAGTGAGCCAATGAGGAGAGAGGGGGGTGGGGCAAGCCACAGCTCTGTGTGTGAATGGACACGCAGAGCAGCTGCTCGGGAGAAAGCCTGTTTGGGTGCCCCCATAACAAGCTGCTTGCTCTGGGGGCAGTAGACAGGAGGGAGAGGCCAGGAGCACTGGCGGAGGACCCAAGAAGAGAAGGATCGTGGCTGCTGTGTGCAAAACCACTGCACAGAAAAGGTAAGTATGATATGTTTGTTATTATAAAAAAATTGCCTTTTATATCACTTTAATCATCAAACCTGGAACCAGCAGTGCCAGTCTTGCTCCAGCAGATTGATAGGTATGGTGTTGCTATCGTCTCAGTTCATTTTCCTTTTCTCTTGAAAAGATAAAGAAAAGTAAATCATATTTAAAGCACAAAGGTAAATGCACAGATTTTATATATATATATATATATATATATATATATATATATATATATATATATATATATATATATATATACAAAAGCTATTTTACTTGCCAAAATTATTTACATTTCTGTCCATCCAGTCCTGGGATTTACACGGCTCTACCTATCGGGAGGGGACCTGATTTTTCTCTGCTGCAGTTTGACTTTACCTACAGGTCTCCTCCTCACCACCCCCCTGTGACTGGACATTGAAATGAGAAGTGGCACATTAATGAGCTTATCACTCAGCCACTCTGCTCTTCTCTCCCTTTAGCATGCTCCCTTGATGGACTACTTGTGCTGCTTCCCCTTTCCCTCTATGAACTTTGCTGTACAGTAGGCTGCAGGAGGCTGATGCCAAATCAAATTCAGGTTCTTACAAAGCTTGTGTTTTAAAAAATACACTAAATGATTCGTTAATGATTTTAGAGCTACATTAATTTGCATCCTTTATATCTGACTGGTGTTTAACTTTAATGTGATTGTAAACAATTAAGTGAATGGCCATGTCTTGGTAGGTTTGCAGTTGTGCTATGCTCTTTCCATTTTTCAGATGATGGATTGAACAGTGCTCCATGAGATGTTCAGAGCTTGGTATTTTTTTTATAACCTAACCCTGCTTTAAACTTTTCCACAACTTTATCCTTGACCTCTCTGGTGTGTTCCTTGGCCTTCATGTTGCTGTTTGTTCACTAATGTTCTCTAACAAACCACTGAGGGCTTCACAGAATAGCTGTATTTATACTGAGATTAAATCAGCCTTTCACAACCAGGGGGTGCCTTGAGGTTTCTTCACAGGGGTGCTTTGGCAAAATGTCTAAAATTTGCCCATAACTTGTATGCATGCCAGTGGGTTGAACAAGCTTGCCTTTTAGTTACAAAAAGCCATAATTTTCATTGTGCACCATTACGACCTTCTAACCGCTGGCATCCTGACAACCAATGACATTGTCTGTTGATAAGGAGGATGTCAGCTGCCTGCACAGCATCCTAGTTTGACCGTCCCCTGCCCCTCTCCATCAGTGATGGGGTCACATTAGCTCAGTGATGGAGAACAACTGAGGGAGAAGAGAAACAATGGATACTAGTCAGTACCAGTGTGCAAAAGTGTATTTGCTTGGGAAGAATAAATCACCTCCAGTGTTGGATGTCCTACATGTGTGGATGTTGCTGCATTATATAAAACTAGTAGAATGGTTTTAACATTTTAGATTGGGGTGCCCTTTTAAAATTGTGCACAGTCTAGAGGCACCCTATTTTAGAATGGGGCGCCTCAAGACCATCCATAATTTTAAAGTGTGGCTTGACTGAAAAAAGGTTGAGAAACACTGGATTAAATTACACACAGGTGGACTCTTATTTACTAATTTACTTCTGAAGGAAATTGGTCCCACTAGATTTTAGTTAGGGGTATCAGAGTAAAAGGGGCTGAATACAAATGCCACGCCACACTTTTCACATATTTATTTGTGAAAAATTTTGAAAACCATTTGTCATTTTCCTTCCACTTCGCAATTGTATGCCACTTTGCGTTGGTCTATCACATAAAATCTCAAAAAAATACATTTACGCTTTTGGTTGTAACATGACAAAATGTGGAAAATGTCAAGGGGTATGAATACTTTTTTAAGGCACTGTAGATAGGTAGATGGATGGATATTTAGATAAGATACATAGATAGCTATCTGTCTAGTGGTCCATTACTGTGCTAGTGATATGGCTGACAGTGGATATGATGTTATGGAAAGTACAGTTTAATTTTTTGCTGTTATCGAGAAGGTTTCAGCCACCCTGCGATTGAATGCACTGGTAGGAGGAGAGTCCGGCCCGGAGCGCTTGGTATAAATCGCCAGGGACATCTTCCTGCATTACAGTGTTAATGTGGACGTGTTAATCATAAATGCATGTTTCAGAGTTGACACACGCCGGGCTTGTGCAGTGGCAGCGGCTCTGTGAACAGGCAGGAAAACAGCCGAGGTTCTTGGAGAGGAGGCAGAAAGAGACAAGACATCAGCATAACACCTCCGTTAATGAGACTATACAGACAGATGAGAGCTGATTGCCCAGTTCCAAGGTCGGATTTACATTCTTTGCTGCTTTAGGTCATATTCAGACTACTTCTGTTTACCAGTAATGTCTCCATCCGCAAACTAATCTCCATTTGCTAATTTCTGCATGGTTTGTCATGTTATTATCTATGTAGAATTTAAAGGGTCAGATGTGTGCACAGCATCAGCAATGGCCAGTTTCTAAAGGTTTTCACCTGGTTTTTCTGACCCTTTCTGGTAAAATAAAGCAGAGAATTGGGAAAGTCGAAGTAAAAGTTCCAAATTTTATAAATAGTTTCCACAGTTCATACATTTCACAGGACTAGGGATCATTGGATACACAGAAGTGGAGTAAAATAGTGTATGTTAATAGAGCAGGGGTCTCTAAACTTTCTAAGCAAAGGGCCAGTTTACTGTCCTTCAGACTTTAGAAGGGGCAAACTGTGGCCAATAGGAGTAGTAAATGACCAGAGGTCATTGGGAATCAACAATGCCTCAGGCTTGGTGGTCAGTTGGAATAAAAAAAATACACAGTGAATGTGTTTACAAGCAGGGGGAATAGTGCCCCATCATTGGTGTCATTAGGAGGAATAGTGCTCCATCATTGGTGTCACTGGGAGGAATAGTACCCCATCATTGGTATTAGTGGGAGGAATAATGCCTCATTGTTGGTGTCAGTGGAAGGAATGGTGCCTCATCTTTGGTGTCATTGGAAGGAATGATGCCTTTTATTGGTAGGAGGAAGGGCTGGATAAAGGCAAGCAAGGGCCTGCGGGATACAGTTTGGAGGACACTGTTATAGAGTATCCACTACTTGGTGGGCACAGAGATGCACAGTAATGGGCACAAGAATGCACAATGGTGGGCAGAGAGATGCACAGTGGTGAGTACAAGAATGCACAATGGTGGGCAGAGAGATGCACAGTGGTGAGTACAAGAATGCACAATGGTGGGCAGAGAGATGCACAGTGGTGAGTACAAGAATGCACAATGGTGGGCAGAGAGATGCACAGTGGTGAGTACAAGAATACACAATGGTGGGCAGAGAGATGCACAGTGGTGAGTACAAGAATGCACAATGGTGGACATAGGGAAGTACAGTGGTGCGCAGAAGAATGCACAATGGTGGGCACAGAAATGCACAGTGGTGGGCACAGGAATGCACAATGGTGGGCACAGAGATGCACAGTAATGGGCACAAGAATGCACAATGGTGGACATAGGGAAGTACAGTGGTGGGCACATGGATGTACAGTGGTGGGCACATGGATGTACAGTAGCACAGGGATGCACACTGGTAAGCACGGAAATGCCAAGTGATGGGCGAGCACAGGGATGAACAGTGGTGAGCACAGGGATCCCACAATGATGGGCAAAGGGAAGCACAATAGTGGGCACAGGAATGCAAGGGTGTACAGTCTTTGGTTACATAAAATGGTTGAGCGTATTATGGCTTTTACCCTGTGATAAAGCGAATGAGCACATATGAACATGTCCAACACTGTATGTTTGTATTGTCCAGTACTTCTGTGTCAGTGACTGTAAACATGAATATTTCTACATGAGAAATCAAGGTGTCTGACCAGTATCTGTTTTGATCTCTTTAAATCTGCATATTGTTTGAAATTAAGTATTGTTAAAACTAGCATGTATAACAAGGAAAACAAATTGCAGGTGTGATCAGAGCACTCATAAAGTGGAACTAAAGCCATCAATTTAACTGTTTTCCAAAACACTTAAATTCTAAGCATGCCTTCAATGATAATTTTCACATTTACTTTTTCTCTCAATCAAACTGTCAAACCATCAAATGGCTGGTGTCATAACTGATCACATGGGAAGCACCATGGCAAATGCAGATCATACAGAGGCTACGATGGCAGCTGCCTTGGCTGTAAAATATTGGAGGGTTTAGCTCCACTTTAAAGTGGTTGTAAAGGGTCAAGGTTTTATACCTTCGTGCATTCTATGCAAGAAGGTAAAAAACCTTCACTGTGCAGCATCCCCCCAGCCCCCCCTAATACTCATCTAAGCCCCCTCTCGATCCAGCGATGGGCACTGGAGTCTCGGCTATCCCATTGGCTCCCACGGCTGTCAATCACAGCCAGTGAGCCAATGAGAAGAGAGAGGTACTGAGCCACGGCTCTGTGTGTGTCCATTCACACACGGAGCCGTGGCTTGGCCCTGTCCCCCCTCTCTCCTTATTGGCTGCCTGGTTGTGATTGACAGCAGTGGGAGCCAATGGCCAATGAGGAGGCAGAGACCTGGGACAGCTGAGGCTGTTGTGCACATTGCTGGATCATGATGGGGCTCAGGTAAGTATTGAGGGGGCTGGGGGCACTACTGTACACAGAAGGTTTTTTTTACCTTCATCCATAGAATGCATGAAGGTAAAAAAACCTTAAGCCTTTACAACCACTTTAAACAGTTTTTTTACATTTTCTTAGTTACTTTCTAGTTTCCAGGCCTAGGCAAATGATGTCATACATCCCAAGAGTCTTCTGGAGGGGAGGAGGGGTTTTCTCAGTTAAGCACACCCTCCTGCCTGCATGCCTGAGCTAAGGGCAAATGGATTCCAGGAAGTAATTGTTACATGAATCATCTGCTCTTACTCAAAATGACCACGGTCAGAAATTATTATTATTATTATACAGGATTTATATAGCGCCAACAGTTACAAAATGAAGGTAGACATTACAGTTACAATACAATTTGGTACAAGAGGAAACCGAGCTTACAGAGCTTACAATCTAGGAGGAAGGGTTGAGTGATACAAAAGGTAATAGCTGTGGGGGGGGGGGGGGATGAGCTGATGGAGGAAATAAATGGCGGTTTACTAGGTAGAAGCAGGATAGGCTTCTTTAAACAGAAAGGTTTTCAGGGATCGTCTAAAGGTGGATAGATTAGGAGACAGCCGGACAGATTGGGGTAGGGAGTTCCATAGGATGGGAGAAGCTCGGGAGAAGTCCTGGAGTTGAGTATGGGAGGAGGTGACACAGGAACTAGAGAGCAGAAGGTCTTGGGAGGATCGAAGAGAGCGGTTTGGTTGATATTTAGAGACCAGGTTGTTGATGTAGCAGGGGGCAGAGTTGTGGATGTCGGGGGATTTTTCAAAGTGATTTCTCAGCAACATAAAGCATGGAGACATGGATAGGGGAGGTTGCTTTGAATATTAAAAATTAAATAGCATTTTGGTTTGTGGGGCACAGATTCAGTTTAAAAGAAGTAAATATGATATACTTTCCTATTTATTTATTAATGCTAGCTGCATAAGGATTCAAATGAGTAAATTGTGACGTTCCAATTTAATAAATAGCCCCTTATATGTATTTTTTTACAGCAGCATAAGTCATTGGAGCTTAGCAGAGTATTCCTTTAAGTACTTTTATTTTGTGTACAGTTATGGATCCGTAGGATTTCTGCACCTCCTAAAATTCAATATTTAATGCATGGCTCTGTGCGTAGTCTTGTACAGTCTTGCACAATGTTGCAGTTCAGTTGCTTCATAACGAACTGCATTGCATTAAATTCAGTGAGATATAATCATGTCTACTATTGGCCCTGTATGGCTGTGTGTTTAGTCTTGTGTGATTAACGGCACAGCAATCATCTCACAAAAATCACAGACAGGTGCACAAACATGCAATCTTCCATTTGCACAATCACTGAGTGGAAAGGTTTGTGTGTCGCTCAGTCTTCATGATTTCATGTTAACCTGTTAGGGGATGTTTTACAACACAAGCACAGCCTTGCAAGACCAATATTCTGACTTGTTTTATAAGCAGTGGCACTACTTACATCTATTACCTTTTCTACAACATAGACTCTGTATTCACCCGCCCATCCCAAACCTTTACACCCATTCTTCCAACCCCTTCCCCAACATATAGTCATTGTCCATCTCCTTATGCAGGCCATAGACGGGTTAAAAATCGGCCCATTTTTCGTCCGAAAAAAAAATCGGCCGTTTTCCGAGCCGTTAGTGGGTTAATTGGTCGGCCGTTTTTTGGGATTTTGGCACATTTTTTTTATTGGTGAAGTTGGAAAAAAATCCGCCGACTTTGCCGATCGGCCGATTTTCCTGGCAATGATGGGCAAATCGGCCGGTCTTTTTACCGATAAAAAATCTGCGCATGAGCCAGGACCTACAAGAAGAAGAAGAAAAAGGAGAAACAGAAAAAGAAGAAGAAAAAGAAGAAGAATAAGAATTCCAGTCTGCTATTATATTTGACATTATTATTATTATTATACAGTATTTATAAAGTGCCAATAGTTCGCTCAACGCTGTACATTACAAAGGGGGACAGAACATGTGACAGAATACCAATACAATGCAAAACATGAGGGGATTGAGGGCCCTGCTCTTTCGAGCTTACAATCTAGGAGGGAGAGAGACATGAAAAAGTATTGCGGTTGCAACAATGTATCTATTTGTATCCGAATAAAAACATCTGTATCCGAAATGGATACAAATAGATACATTGTTGCAACCGCAATACTTTCATGTCAAATATAATAGCAGGGCTCTCTGCAGGGACAGAAGTAATTAAACGCCGGCCGTAGACGGGACGAAAATTAGCCGATTTTTTTTACCGTTGGTGGTAACGTCGGCCTATCGACCGGCCAATTTTTTTTTTTTTTTAAACGGACGGGTTTCGACCCGTCTATGGCCTTCATTAGTCCTCATGCACACTTGACGTTTTTACAGCGGCTGTTTTGACTTTTGATGTTTTTTTCTACAGCCAGTAAACCCCACAGCATGTTATCCTATGTGTCCATGCACACATAGACTCTAATCAGCGTTTTTTAGCTGGAAAAAACCCAGGACTAGTGGGTTTCTAGGGGAGTTTTTTAGCTGTAAAAACTAATGCTGAAAAACGCGGTAAAATGCAGCAAACCGGAGTTTGTATGCTTCTCCCTGCAGCAGCTGAAAGCTGTCTTCTTCTCTCCCCCCCACTGACTTTCAGCTGAAGCAGAAAGAGTCAGACAGGGGATCTGTCCTAGTAATTGCCCCTCCTACTGCACACATTACCCTCCCTGTCCTCTATACATTTCCCCTACTGCCTAGGCCCCCCCGTGTGCCCCCCACAGTACTGCCACCTTTCCTCCTCTCCTTCCCACCGTCAACTGCAAGCACGCAATAGGATTAATCAGGATGGAGAGTGGGGGAAGGGTCTAGTAAATATGTCACATTTACCAGCCCTTCCTTTCCTGAATGAACACAATGAGCGATCCGTACCGATCACTCACTGTGTTCATTCATAACTCTTTTTTTGGGGGGGGGGGGGGGGGTTTCAGGTTAGCTGTATGGGGCCCTGTGGTTTCTAACAGCAGCCCTGCATAGGCTTTTAGAGTAGTTTAGAGGCAGGAGTTTTTAATGTAAGAAAAAAAAAACATTGCCAGCGCATCCAGGAGTAGCAGTGTTTTGGCAGAAAAATGCATCTGACCGCGTGTTAATACTAAATCTGTAAAACCTTAATGAAATCAGATTTTTAAAAAATGCCCTCGAAAGCGACAGTAATGAATTAGTTTATATGTGATGACACATGGCACAGACAGTATGTAGAGATTTACAGCCATGTTGTCTCATGTATGTTCATTTATAGCCTCATACCTTATGTACCTTTACACTGGAAGTCCTAATTCCCTTGAAATAAAAGGTGTCTCTGTGTAAGTAAAGCTGGCACGTCTGTGCTGTGTGTTATTGCATAAAGGGTGTCTGCGCTCTCCGTGTAACTGCAGGATGACGATCTGTACACGGTATGTATCTGCAGGAGGCAAAGCGTTTGGTTATGTAGCAGTCAGTTAGATGTGACCTTGTCAGCATGCAGACAGAGAGGGCCGCTGGTTCCCTGCCCTGCCTCTCTGTGAATGACGTCCTGTTAGTTCCTTTCCTGGAAGTGATCTCTTTAGAGAGGCTTTTCGCCCCACGGAATAAAACGTTGTTCATGAAGCTGAAGCAGCAGAGGTGAGACTCCAGAGCTCCAGCCAATTCATACACCTCCATCGCATGGTACTCTTGTAAAACTGATTACACACACATATTTATTAATGTGGTTGTCTTGTCTTCGAATCGCCAAATTTTCAGTATCGTAGTACTACTGCGATATTGCTTGGTTCTCAATGAATACATTTTATTCATTAATGATCCCGGTCTGTCCTGTGGAATTGTGGGTGAAATAAGGTGAGCTGTGTTTGTAAATTAATCTCCAGAAACGTTTAACCACCACTCTTAGATAATATTGCTATAAAATAATTTTTTTTGCCTAAATACTTTAAAAAACTTCTGAGATTCTATATAATAAAATCAGTATTTATCCCATAATGATATTACACCTCTATGTATTAGAATTCCATATACTGATGATCAGCTATCACTATTGCAACCTTCTTAAAACCCTCACCTTGGAAAACAGCCCATTCAGTTTAAGATAGAAATGAAAGGCAAAACATTTGTGTATAGACATAAAAACTGTATAAATACCTTTTCCCCCTTTTTTATAAGTGATCACATTCCCTCTGTTCTCAGCTGCATACGAGCTGAGGGAAGAGAAACAGCAGCACACTGATCTTCCCAATGAATGGCTGTGCAGGGGGAAAGGGGGTCTTGGTTCTCAATGAATACATTTTATTCATTAATGATCCAGTCTGTCCTGTGGAATTGTGGGTGAAATAAGGTGAGCTGTGTTTATAAATTAATCTCCAGAAACGTTTAACCACCACTCTTAGATAATATTGCTATAAAATAATTTTTTTTGCTTAAATACTTAAAAAAACTTCTGAGATTCTAAATAATAAAATCAGTATTTATCCCGTAATTATATTACACCTCTATGTATTAGAATTCCATATACTAATGATCAGCTATCAGTATTTCAACCTTCTTAAAACCCTCACCTTGGAAAACAGCCCATTCAGTTTAAGATAGAAATGAAAGGCAAAACATTTGTGTATAGACATAAAAACGGTATAAATACCTTTTCCCCCTTTTTTATAAGTGATCACATTCCCTCTGTTCTCAGCTGCATACGAGCTGAGAGAAGAGAAACAAAAGTACACTGAACTTCCCAATGAATGGCTGTGCAGGGGGAAAGGGGGTCTTGGTTCTCAATGAATACATTTTATTCACTAATGATCCAGTCTGTCCTGTAGAATTGTGGGTGAAATAAGGTGAGCTGTGTTTGTAATTTAATCTCCAGAAACGTTTAACCACCACTCTTAGATAATATTGCTATAAAATAATTTTTTTTGCTTAAATACTTAAAAAAACTTCTGAGATTCTATATAATAAAATCAATATTTATCCTGTAATGATATTACACCTCTATGTATTAGAATTCCATAAACTAATGATCAGCTATCACTAATGCAACCTTCTTAAAACCCTCACCTTGTAAAACAGCCCATTCAGTTTAAGATAGAAATGAATAGAAATGTATAGACATGAAAACTGTATAAATACCCCTTCCCCCGCCTTTTTTATAAGTGATCACATTCCCTCTGTTCTCAGCTGCGTAAGAGCTGGGGGAAGAGAAACAGAAGCACACTCATCTTCCCAATGAATGGCTGTGCAGGGGGAAAGGGGGTCTTGGTTCTCAATTAATACATTTTATTCATGAGGGGGGGTTTCAGGGCAAGTTTGATCATTGGAGGAGAGCACACTGAATTTTCCGCACAGCTAAAGAACTGACCACGCTGTATTTTCATGCCTTGCGTGGTCAGTTTTTAATGGAAAAGCAGAGGGACTGTCAGGAACACCAGGGATTCTACACAAAGGAATCAATACAGAGATCAGGATACATTTTCATACAAGTACATGGTACAGCAGACATCTATTAGGGTTTACATACTCTTTATTTCCATGATATGGTTTTCTTTTCCTATCTTTGTGCTGGTCCCTGGGTGGATGGGTTATAACTCAATACATTTTGCAGCTGGGTTGTAACTTGACTGTGAAACAAATTGAGTTCCACTGTGGAACCAGCATGAAGATGTGAAAAGACAAAGAAGATTGCAATAGAGATAGCTGGCCAGTGGTAGAAGGGATACTAATATATAGAGGTGTAACATTTTGAGATGACCATTGATTTTATAGTGTGGATTCTTAAAAGGCTTTTTACGTAGCTATGTACATTGTATTGTATGCACTATTATTATTATTATACAGGATTTATATAGCGCCAACAGTTTGCGGAGCGCTTTACAATGTAACAGAGACAGTACAATTACAATACATTTCAGTACAGAATGAACAGGAGGGCCCGGCTCATGGAGCTTACAATCTAAAGGAAGGGGGAGGTGATACAAAAGGTGATAGCTGCGGGGGGGATGATCTGGTGGAGGTGATTCAAGTACAGTTCTTAGGTGGAGGTGGGTAGGCTTCCCTGAAGAAGTGAGTTTTCAAAGATCGCCTAAAGGCAGACAGGGTGGGGGCTGACCGGACATACTGTGGTAGGGAGTTCCAGAGGATGGGAGAGGCTCTGGAGAAGTCCTGGAGGTGAGCGTGGGAGGAGGTGATGAGGGAGCTAGAGAGGAGGATATCATGGGAAGAGAAGAGTGGGCGATTTTGGGCGGTATCTGTGGATGAGGTTGGTGATGTAGCTATATAAAGCATGTATATTTAGATTACTATTGTCTATGAGTGGTGCACTAAAAGTCTAGCTTACTTTGTTTTTGGATATTTTCTTGTGCATATGGCACCCCTATATATCATATATTTGAAGATCTTTGTAATGTTCCTAATGCTTTTTGTATAGCCTGCACACATGGCCTAGGCGGGTCTTGGGGGAAATCTAGGCTTGGTCAAATAATGTAGACATAAAGATAGACTGTCAGTAGTATTAGCAGGGTTGTGGTTATTGGAAGTGGAGGGTTTATTATGGTTTTAGCCTATTTTTAGTCCAACTGTATCTAAAGCTTTTATTTTTACAGATGGACTTCCAAGGTATTCGCTGATCCTTCATTATAGAGAATCCATGGGGAGAGTGTGGCATACTCTCATTTGTCTTTGTAATGTGGGCTGCAGTTGGGCAGAGATGGAAAATCTATGGGATATATATCACCCATGCAGAGCCTGAGAGGTATATGAAACCCGCTTGTGATTTAACTTGCTAGCAAGTATGCAAACTTCAAATATCAGTTTTGGTCGGAGTCGAGCTTTAACAATAAAATTGTTCCGTTATTGCAGTCGCATCTCTTTATGGTGATTATATTTCCAAATGAGGAATGACCTCTTCTGCCATCATCAGCGTCTGGGGTGGGCAAATTACTCTAGATGCAGGTGGTTTAATCGGGTTGCCCACTGGCAATTTTAATGAATCAGGGAATGTGTGCTCTTATTAACAACTGTATAGAATAAAAATGTTAGGCACCATTTGTCATTTTAAGGAGCATGGCTGCTTTGATTTTCAGATCTAGTCAACTTTCATTTATATTAATTTATTGGTTTATCTGAACATGAACTAATAGAAAAATCATTACTTCCTTAGAGATTGGGTAAAGTGGCCAGGTACTGGTGTTATCAGTAGCTGCAGTCTCCAGCGCTGTGAAGGCCACACATGGCACAACAGTCATTACAAAGGAGTCTTGCTGTCACTGCAGCAGTCTGTGGAGTTGATTTACTAAAACTGAAGAGTGCTTAATCTGGTGCATAGAAACGATTCGTTCTGTTAGTGGGGCAATGGCACCGGCTGATTTTCCTGGTTCCTCTCCATTTTGTTTATCGGGCATGCTGGAAAATTCATGAAAAACGGCAGATTTTGGAAATCATTGGTGGCACCATCGGATTACAGAACGAACAATGTTTTAAATTTTCGACCGAAAAATTGTTTGGAATTCGACCCATGTATGGGCTGCTTAACCTTGTGTTTAGGATTACATTTGGCATACAAAATGATACAACAAAAGCAATGGGACTCCTTTCTTGGTATTGTAAAGACTCTGACTCAGTGGTGTCCAAACTTTCTAAACAAAGGGCCAATTAACTGTCATTCAGACTTTAGGGGGGCTGGACTGTGGCCAGTGGAAGTAGAAAATGTCATGGCATTAGTGGGAATAAACCGTATTCCATCTTCAGTATTAGGGGGAGGAATGGTGCATCATCATAGGTGTTAGTTGAGAGAATAGTGCCCAACCATTGGTGTCAGTGGAAGGAATAGTTCCCCATTGTTGGTGTCAGTGGGAAGTATAGTGTCCCATTGTTGGTGTCTGTGGAAGGGATAGTGCCCAGTGGTGTATGTAGGTTTTGTGCTGCCCTAGACAACACAAAAATCAGCCACCCCCCGTGGAGAGAGCCTGACACCAACCAACACCACCCAACGCTACCCCCGTGGAGGAGAGAGCCTGAGACATTGACCAACAACACCCCTGTCCCCCCCCCAAGAGAGCCTTCCACTACCATTGCCCCCATACACCACCTTCCTCACCCAGTGAGAGAGAAAGACACTCACCTTCACAGCTCTGGACATCCTCGGGAATGAAGTCAGGCTCTGCATATACCATCAAGCAGCCCGCAGTCTCTGTTGGATGCGACCTGACCCCCATGCCACGTGTGTCCCTTCTTCAGTCCCTTCTTCCAGGGGACAGTGCTGCCCCCCTGAAAAATGCCACCCTAGGGAAATGCTTTGTTTGCCTTGTGGTAAATACGCCCCATCGTTGGTGTCAGTGGGTGGAATAGTGCCTCATATCAGTGGAAGGAATAGTGCCTGAAGGGCCAGATAAAAGGAAGCAAAGGACCACATCCAGCTCCTGGGTCAAAGTTCGGAGACCATTGCTCTAACTCAGGGGTGGGCAACTGTGGCCCTTTAGCTGTTGGTGAACTACAAGTCCCACCATGCCTCTGCCTTTGGGAGTCATGCTTGTAACTGCCAGTTTTGCAATGCCTCATGGGACTTGTAGTTCTACAACAGCTGGAGGGCCACAGTTGCCCACCCCTGCTCTAACTGAATGGGATAAGAGACTTGCCATGAGGAAGCAAACAAGGAGAACTTACTCTCTGAGTACGTGAAAGATATTTGCATCTAGTAGGTCAAATAATTTTTATTAGGATGTTTCATTTTTAGAAGATTGTTTAAGCATTTCATACGCGGCACACTAATAAAAATATATCTTCCATTAGCTTTGCACGTGTTTATGGAATTGCAGTCTAGCTAACAGATCAGAGACATTTTTCGATGTTAGATTTTTACAGTAATGTCACGATGGTCCTCATGTTCAGCTGGTCGCCACCATCCCATGGGATGAGTGCTATGAAATGCCACTTATTCGTCATCCCTGCCCATGATAAGATGGGGTCTGAGACACAACTCATCCACCCCTCCCTCTGTTTTGGTGCTAGTGGAGCCCTGAACTGGAGCCAGGTCTCACGAGTAACAATTAGAGCAGTAAAAGGCTTATGGTATGTTGAAAAGGAAATCCCTTCCATCGGAGAGCTCGAGCATTGATACTGGCCAGCAGATTGGGAGCAGGTCCCATTAGTTGTGTTTTATATCCACTGACTAGGGACTCTTCTTCTCATAAGCTTACAAATATCCCCGCTCTTTTCAAGGCAGCTGCACTGTTTAACCCATTCAATTCCAGAGAGAGAGAGAAAGAGAGAGCTTCCCGCACCACCATGATGTCACTAATGCTTAGTGAACTGTTTGAATGGATGTACAGCCAGGGATATGGCTGCCTTCCATCAGTGTGGATTATACCTATAGTTGTAATAACAGCAAATATATCCTTAGTCCTAATTCATGTGACATAATCACTTATGCGTAATTATACCATTTCCATCAGATATCAATGACTTGCACAGAAATAGGCTGTGCTTAGTGTGCAGTACATCACACTCTGTAAATGAACAGTTGCTGTTGAATTGAGATGGTTATTTCAGAGTAAATGTTTCATACATTGAAGGTGTGCCAGCACACGGGCTGATTATTATCGGAGAAAGGCAGTTGTAGACCTTCTCTGCCTATAAAGATTACGTGGGACATTTCCATAGTAGAGTAGAAAACAGATCCTAAATCAGTCTTTCTCGGCCATTTAACATGGAGGAACCCTTGAAATAACATTTCGGTCTCAGGGAAACCTATGACACTATATCTACAGCTTAGGGTAAGATGACCTTCATCAAAAAAAAAAAAACATTTTCTTCTTCTCTGCCGCAGCTTACCTTCTGTTGTTCTAGGCAGAGTTTGAATACTCACCCAGCCGTCAGATTCATCGTTGTCCCGCTTACATCCTTTTATTAGCAGACACATGATGGGTCCCATGCCACCATCTTACTTGTGACATCATTGGGTTCAGCCGGCGGGGCTTCGCGATGATGTGCTGTTGAGCCTACCCCCTCTCCTACATCTCAATGAGTGATTGAAGTCCTCCTATGTGACGTGCATATCTCAGGAGGTCAAGCGAGCACTATGCACATCAGTTGTCTAGGCTAGATGTCTCCAAACTTTCTAAGCAAAGGGCCAGTTTACTGCCCCTCAAACTTTAGGGGGGCCAGACTGTGGCCAGTGGGAGTAGAAAATTACCTGGCATCGGTAGGAGTAAACAATGCCGTAGGCTTGGTGGTCAGTGGGAATAAACAAAATTTACATAATTGGTGTCAGTGGGAGGAATAGTGCTCCATCATTGATTTCAGTGGAAGGAATAGTGCCCCATGATTGGTTTCAGTGGGAGGAATAGTGCCCCAGGATTGGTGTCAGTGGAAGGATTAGTGCCCCATGATTGGTTTCAGTGGAAGGAATAGTGCCCCATGATTGGTTTCAGTGCAAGGAATAGTGCCCCATGATTGGTTTCAGTAGAAGGAATAGTTCCCCATGATTGGTTTCAGTGGGCGGAATTGTGCCCCATCAGTGGTTTCAGTGGAAGGATTAGTGCCTCATCACTGGTTTCAGTGGGAGGAATAGTGCCCTATCAGTGGTTTCAGTGGCAGGAATAGTGCTTCATCATTGGTTTCAGTGGGAGGAATAGTGCCCCATCATTGGTTTCAGTTGGAGGAATAGTGCCCCATCAGTGGTTTCAGTGGCAGGAATAGTGTTTCATCATTGGTTTCAGTGGGAGGAATAGTGCCCCATCATTGGTTTCAGTGGGAGGAATAGTGCCCCATCATTGGTTTCAGTTGGAGGAATAGTACCCCATCATTGGTTTCAATAGGAGGAATAGTGCTCCATCACTGGTTTCAGTGGGAGGAATAGTGCTCCATCACTGGTTTCAGTGGGAGGAATAGTGCTCCATCATTGGTATCAGTGTAAGGAATAGTGCCTCACATCAATGGAAGGAATGGAAGGGCCAGACAAAGGCAAGCAAAGGGCCACATCTGGCCTATGGGCCTCAGTTTGGAGACCCTTAGTCTAGGCGCTTGACATGCATTGAGGAGCATGCCGCTATCTTTTTCCCAGAAAAAGGTATTTTAAAAAGCCCAATTTCTGCAGTGAATGGGAGGATTGGTGGAGAGGGGGAAAGTTCATATAAAGAGTGAAGGTCTGCTTTACATTTGTGGTCAGTCGGAAGATCTCCCATAGATCTCATTTACATGTATGGTAGAGTTTACTGCCCTTCTCAAAAAGTTATCTGCAGTGGATTGCTTTTTTGGAGGCAGTTGACAGGTGGCTTAAAGGCAATATGTCACTTCCTGAGCTCCTGTTTTAGCCTGGATTCACACTTGTGCGGTGCAACATGCCGCATGTGATTCGCACAGGAACCGCACTGCATTCCTGTGCAATTCACATGTGAATTCTGTGTGGTGTGATTTGAGCCATACATTTTGTGTGACTCTAATCGCACCACATTTGCTTCAAAAAGGTGCAGGACCCTTTTTTTGTTCCTCCCTAGAATCAGATTGCATGGCTGTTCACACCCATGCGATCCGATTCTGCACATCGCACCACGTTTTGCGAACTGATTTAAGGGTGTCGTAAACGTAAAATACACACCCGCAATGGTTCGTGTAAATGGGGTGCGATTGTGATGCGGTTCGGAAATCGCACAGAAACCGGTGCAAATTTTGCACCGCATCAGTGTGAACCCAGGCTCAAAGTGTTACTAAACCCACAACAGTAAAATCAGTCTGTACATGCAGTAAAGCATGCTTGTTATACTCAGTATGTAACCTAAGGGGTTAAGTTTCCGCATTATGTAAAAAGGCTGCTTGATCCTATCTGCTGTGATCCGCCCCTTCCTCTACTGCCCCCAATCCATTTCCTGATAGTTCAAAGCCCTAGGAGGCACTCTGCACATGCATAGTTTGATGTGTATTGCTAGAAAGGGGGGTGGGACAGAATGCATGTGATCGGCACAGGGCTAATTAGCGCTGTCCGGACAGAGGTTCAGGGGTAATGCAGCCTCATAGGACAGCCAGAGGAGAATGAAAACTCCTCCTACAAGTTTAACCAGTGCTCAGCCAGACACTGATAGAAGTCACTAGACTGCTATATACTGCTGATGAGAAAAGGTATTCAGTTTATATTTACAAAAATAATTGCATTTCCCTGTTCTGTGTACTGTGGGAGACCAGATATATTGAATGCAGGGTCCTGGGTTTAGTAACACTTTAACCACTGAAAGCCCACCACACCATGTGCATTGTACTTGATTGCATTGTGGTCCTATTCACTTGAATAAGTCAAGTTTGGCGTCGGTTCTGAGAAAAATGTTGTATATATTTTACTGTGCCCTGACTGACACCTTACAGATAGCTTAAAAGCTCATTGAATACTTACCCAAGAGGCAGAAATGACTCAAGGACCCCCTAGCGACCTCTGGAGGAACCCTGATGGGCAAGGCTGGTCTAATGGGTGAGATTTTTGGGCAATATACTTTTCTGCACACAATCCGGTTTCCCTGATACATAATCTTGTTCAATGATGATTAACTTTGTCTGCCGTTTTATTCCATAGATTGTGTTTTTGGAAGTGCATGTATCTGTATTGCGTGTTTTTCTGCAGTTATAAAATGTATCATTGTCTTTCTGAGCTTGTGACCTTGTTGGCTTTCAGTAGAAATCAGATTCACACAACGGACTTGTGCCAAAGAGTTATTTATAGAAAAACTAATAAACAGAAAACTTGGAAGCATTTCCTTTCATTTGTAAATAAAACGCGCGATTATTAGATCGTTCCTGGTCTTCTGTGAAATTAATATGACATGAATCGAAGCCATTTTTAGAGGTGCAGCTATGCACATTACACAGACCCAATGTTTAGCCTTCCGTATGTTATTGCCTGTCACTGTATGGGCGCCTTTGACAGCCAGAGCTTTTTATGCTGCCATACTCTTCACAATCTTCTGGATCGTCAATGATTTAAACAGGGCTTGACATTTCCACTCGCCTGCTCGCCAATGGCGAGTGGAAATTATTGTGGGGACGAGTGTGTCCCCCAGGGCTATCTTGCTGAGCAGGCTTGGAGCTCAGGCTGGATCTGTCATTGGCACTGTGAGCCGTCAGAATGCTCAATAGCTGAGCGCAGTGAAAGCAAAGGAAGGCGTGTGTGCTGTGCTCTCTGCCTCCCCCTAGAGTGCAGTACCTGACTCTGTGAGTGAACAACGAAGTACTGCAACTTTTTAGGGTTGTGTTTGTGTACATGTGTATGTGTTTGTGTGTGTCTCTGTATGCATGTACAATTGTACATGTGTCGTATGTACATGTGTGTATCTGCACATGTGTCTGTGTGTGTGTACATGTGTCTGTGTGCATGTACATGTGTGTGTGTGTTTATGTATGTGCGTGTGTATTTCTGTGTATGTACATGTATCTGTGTGTATGCGTGTCTGATGTGCCTGTGTGTGTATACATGTGTCTGTATGTGTGTGTACAGGTGTTTCTGTGCGTGTGTGTACATGTTTCTGTGTATATGTGTGTATGTACATGTCTGTGTGTGTACAGGTGTCTGTTTGTGTGTGTTTGTTGGTGGTGAGTAACTCTAAGGCCTGGCTAGTAGCTCAGGACTTGAAATTTTAAGCCCTGAAGCTTTTGGAATCTTGTCATACACGATCAGAGATCATATTGCTGTAAAGCTGATCCAGAATTTTAGTTTTACTTTGAGTGCAGCGGTGTGATCAGCAGTGGAAGATCTGACATTTTTTTCTTCGTAAAGAGTTGCATAGAATGCAGTATGCTTTTCAGGTCTGATATATATGCTCAGACACATGGGAGTTATGCAGGCTATGCATGGTTCGAATACCGAATGATTTTTCCAAAAAATCGGAAACGTCGTTCGCTCGGTAATCCGATGGTGCCATCAATGATTTCGAAAATCTGTCGACCGAGTCATAAAGTTCACCCCATATAACAGGCAAAACTTCTGTTCCTTCCAGGTCACGGCTCATGTGCATATTCTTTTCAGAAAAACGATCGTACGATTTGACCATCATTGAGTAAAAAATCGGTCGTTTTCACAAATTTTCCAATATGCCCGATCACCGAAAAGGGGGGAACCACAAAAATCGGCCAGTGCCATTGTCCCACTAACAGAGCGGAAATCGGCCAATTAGATGAAAAATCGTTTGAATTTCAACCCATGTATGGCCGGCCTTATTCCATACAGGCCAAGTGGGAATCTGTGATTTCATTGTAACATAAAGACACCGACACATTTTTTCTGAGGATCTGTTTACACTGGTGGCAGGCAATGCTGCCCCTTTGAAAAGCAATCTGTGTGGATTGCTGACAGGTGGCTGGGAGGCATTATGTTGCCTCCTCACCTCCTGCTTTAACCCTGAAATGCCTGTACCACCACCGACTATAATTCATTGCATGTGGTTGCGGTACAGCCCTAGTCATTAAAGCGGAACTTCACTGCATCTAAGCACCACAAAGCAAAAACGCCGCTTAATTTATTTTTAATAGGCAAAGCAAACTCCCCCATCCATTCATGTCTCCATGATTTATTTTGCTGAGAAATCACTTTGAAAAACACCCATCTAGCATATCTGGTTGTGGCCATCTTGATTAGGGGCAGAAGATACATGTAGCATTTACTTCCTGGAATCCATCTGCCCTTAGCACAGGCATGCAGTCAGAAGGAGGTTGTGCTTAGCTAAGAAAACCCATACTCTCCTCCTGCCTAGACATGGAAACCAGGAAGTAACTGAAGAAATATAAAAAAATGTTTAAAACAAATAAATCTGATAAACTTGCCTATCCAATTACTAATGCTAGCAGCAAAAGGATAAAAAACAGTTGTTGACTGCGAGGGTGAAGTTCCACTTTAAAGTGGAACTAAAAATCTCAGTATACTCACCTGCACCTTCCAGAAATGTGGCAGTTGCATCCCTTGCCAGCCACTGTCATCTTCTCCCCAGGTGCCAGATTTTTAGCCTCTTGATTGGCCGTGAGGGATGACATCATCTCAGACATGGGCACAGGAGGCAGTCATGCCGGCACAGCTGAAATGTGCCGGTAATGCACCCTGAACTGTGCATGTGCAGCTCAGTGTACATTCTGTAGAAAACTACAAGCAGGCAGACAATTTCTATTATTTCAGAAGAAACATAGCATGTCTTTTCTGCAACAAAAAGCCTCCTGCTCACATTTTCCTAAGTCCTCATGCACACGGGACGTTTTTACAGCAGCTGTTTTTGGCTTTTGACGTTTTTTTCTACAGCTAGTAAACTATCCAGCATGTTATCCTATGTGTCCATGCACATAGACTGTAATCTACGTTTTTTAGCTGGGATTTTTTTTGGGTGGAAAAAAAACACAGGACTAGTGGATTTCTAGAGGAGTTTTTTAGCTGTAAAAACACTTTAATGATGAAAAACGTGGTAAAACGCCACAAACCGGCGTTTTTGGACTTTTTTTGACCAGAAAAAAAGCTAAAAAATGCTAAAGACTGCAAACGCGGGAAAACATGGGAAAACGCCACTAAACGCTGCAAAACGCTAATGCAAAATGCTATAAAAAAGCCTGAAAAACTCAAGTTTTTAACGTGACTTTACACTGCTAAGGTTACCAGTGTTATCAGACGTCCCGTGTGCATGAGGACTGTAAGTTAGGTTTAGATGCACTTTAAATGTGCTGCCTCCGGTGGCAGTAATGCCTGCCGAACAGAATGCCCCGCCCCCCCCCGGCTGCTCTGATTAGGTTAAGGGGAGTGGTTGGGGCAGCAGTAAAACTCAGTCCCATCCTATATGTACTGCCCCCCTGGCAACATGTGTGAACATGCCCTTGAAGTGGAAGTAATGGCTAAATAATAAACCAGAATTTAAAGCTGAACTTACATTGAACCAGCTTGGCACAATGCAAGTATGCACATGTGATCACCAACCAGCATCTGTGGAAGCAGTATGTCATTCTAGTAACCAGGACCATGCTCAGCCTTCCAGGTGCTATGATGAACAACTGCCCTTCTGCATAGTAACCACAGGGGGTGCTCACTTGACACAACTGCCACTTGGAGGCTGCCTTGCATTTTCTTAATGAATGCAAAGCATTCTCTGATTGGATGAGGTAGAGAGGAGGAGTGATGACATCGCAATCTCCTCCTTGTTTAATCTTCCATAGTGCAGTGACATCACCAGGAGGCAACCAGTTCTCTAGCCATTGTTGGAGAGGGTTCACTCCCAACAGTCACACCAGAAAGAGTGAGAGAGTGGAGCTTTGTGGTGACCATATAGAACAGTGGTCTGCAAACTGTGCCCTGGGGCCGGATGCGTCCCTTTACTTGCCTTTATCCAGCCCTTGAGGCATTATTTCTGCCACTGACACCAGCAATGTGTCATAATTCCTTCCATTGACACCAATAATGGGGCACTATTTCTTCCACTAACATCAATGATGGGGCATAATTCCATCCACTGACAAGAAAAATGGTAATATTCTCCCACTGACACCAACTATTCCTAATACCAAAGATCGGGCATTGTTTACTCCCACTGGGCACAGTCCAGCCCCCCTAAAGCCCCCCCTAATGTCTGAAGGACAGTAAACTGGCCCTTTCTTTAGAACATCTGGAGACCTCTGATATAGAAGAAAATGCTAAAAACGGTATTTACATTGTGATTTGTTATAAAATGTATGCAGATTAATACAGAGAAAGGAGGAGGGAACATTTAAATGTTGGTTTATTACTTAGGTGGTTGTAAAGGCTGTGTGTATGAAGGTAAAAAACCTTCTGTGTGCAGCATTCTCCCTAGCCCCCCAATATCACCTAAGACCCCTCTTGATCTAACGATGTGCACTGGAGTCTCTGCTATCCCAGGACTCCCTCTCCTCATTGGCTGAGCCAGAAGTGGGAGCTGCCTCCCACTGCTGTCAATCATAGCCAGTGAGCCATTGAGAAGAGAGAGGGGCGTGTAAATGGACACACGAAGCAGCAGGTGCCCCCATAGCAATCTGCTTGCTGTGGGGGCACCCAACAGGAGGGAGGGGCCAGGAGCGCTGGCGGAGGGCCCGAGAAATGGAGGATCTGGGCTGCTCTGTGCAAAACTACTGCACACGGCAGGTATGCACAGACATGTTTGTTATTTTTTCTTTTAAAAAAAATAAGCCTTTAAAATCACTTTAGCATTTCTTTTAGTTTAACCCTTTCAGTACATTTTTGTTCTTTTTTTTAGAGAGGCATTTTGGTGGCAAAGGGGTTAAATACAGCATGGTTTTAGAAGTCTGGAGAACAGAGAGATGAATAATACACATTGAATCATTGATTTCTTATTTACAAAGGCCTCACTGACTTGATAAGTAGCATTTCGCTCGAGCACCTCTTTCACTTTAATCCCGCATCTCCTTGCAGGCTGAAGCATCACATAAGACAGCTGTGCCAAAGCTCTGATATGAAACAAACGAAGCCAAAGGGACCCGGCTGGTATTTACTCCTGTAATGTACTGCACCTCCAAACAGCTCAGTGCACAGACATTGCTGGTGAGCCCACGCAGTCCGCTCACGGTTATCACAAGCAGGTGACACGCGCTCACATGAAGAGCTTTGAACGCACAGAAATAGATTGACAGTGCAGGAGAGGTTCGCTTCCAATGGTATCAAACAGAAGAAAAGATCATCTTCCAATTTCTCTGCCAGGATAAAATGGGGTAAAAATAAATTCACGTCTCCTGGTTAGATCTTTTAGGTTGCACAGAAAAGACCCTCCAATATAGTATGTTATTTTAAAAGGAGAGAGGAGCAAAAATAGAATTTTATAAGAGGATCAAAAATCCCTCTGACGATCCCATCCATTCATGTGATTACTTAGGGAACGTCTCTTTTAGAAAGTCCATGTTCACTTCAAAAAGACAACTATTTTTTTTAGGACCCCTTTACACTGTTTTATGTTGTTGTGTTGCAATGCGCTAAAACGCGTGTTCAGGTTCCCCATAATAAAGAATCTGGTCCCATCTCAGTGCTGCAGCACAGATTACTGCTAGATTACTTCATGCTGGCCCCTTTTGCAGCTATAGCTATGTAAAACATTTAAAAAAATTTTATATATAAAGTGCAGCGCTAAAACTATATAAAGTTGTCATAAATATCACAATAGATAAATGTGAGTAAAAATAGTCCCAGCAAAGGTGACTTGGAGTAAAAGTGCACACTAACCAGATGTGCACATTAAAAGTGCAATGTAGAAATCATAAGGCTCATGGGGTAATCATCAGAATGGAAATGGTGTTCCCTTGGTCAGAGAAGATCCCCGGGTGGTGCAGAGCTGGGCAGGAAGAAAACCTCTTGATAACAGGAAACAGAACGAGCGTTGATCCCTCAGAAGTAACACGACTCCTCCACTGGGCAAAAAACGTATCTGGGAAAGGAATTGCGTCCTGTCAGATGTAATAGACGCCGGTTCTTTCTCTGAGGATGTGCTTGGCACGTAACGCGTAAGGAGGAGCCTATGCACGCCGTGACGTCACGCCGTCGGAGCATCGTGGAGCTCCGGCCGCTATTACATCTGACAGGACGCAATTCCTTTCCCAGATACGTTTTTTGCCCAGTGGAGGAGTCGTGTTTCTTCTGGTGGATCAACGTTCGTTCTGTTTCCTGTTATCAAGAGGTTTTCTTCCTGCCCAGCTCTGCACCACCCGGGGATCTTCTCTGACCAAGGGAACACCATTTCCATTCTGATGATTACCCCATGAGCCTTATGATTTCTACATTGCACTTTTAATGTGCACATCTGGTTAGTGTGCACTTTTACTCCAAGTCACCTTTGCTGGGACTATTTTTACTCACATTATCTATTGTGATATTTATGACAACTTTATATAGTTTTAGCGCTGCACTTTATAAATAACTTCTTGTGAGGATTTTTGTTGGTTATCCTGTGTGCCTAGCTGCTCGAATTTTAAAAGCGCTCATTTATTTCTTTATTTTATTAAAAAAAAATGTGCCTATACTGTTTAAAATCCATTAATACACTGTCTCATGCTGTTCTGCACATGTTCAGTTGCTTTCTATTTTTGGCACTGTTTTGCAAATGTAGAGGCCAGTCTGCTGACAGCCTAAAGATTTACTGCTGCTCAGTGGCTCTGGGCTTCAGCAAAATGGCAGCTTCCAGCAAGAAGAAACAGGAACAACGCTGGAGGCAATTTACAGCACACACTTAGATTTGATAGCATAATCATTTATGTGGAATGTATGTTCCTTGCTAAAGAACATTCTTATTTATCAAGTTGTTAGGGGTAAAGTTCCACTTTAAGGTTTTTTTTGGGGGGGAAATTACGTAGGAAGTGAGTGAAATGTTAGAAAAAGGGTCACACAGTTAGAAGGAAAAACAGCTGACGGGGAAGAGTTAGAACGTCAGAAAGGTTGTTAGTGCTGTCTATGTCCCCGTTTTTGGAATTTTACCCTTAGTTCCTTTCCCGGTGATCACAAAGGAGACACAGACAGCAGCTCTATCAAAATGTAAACAACAAAAGATATATTTTTGGCCGAAGTTCAAGTTAAACTAAATTGAAAAAATATTCCCATCTCTTTGAGTTCAACCTTTGAAAACTCCAGCAAAACAAGACCCACTGAGAAACCGTGCCCAATTTTGCCTCACACAGGGAAACAATTCCTTCTTGACCAGACTAGGGCAATCAAATCATCTCCCTCCCTGCAACAAGGAGAACCGTTACAATACTTCAGAAGGTGGGAGGTAGAATACAAAATCGCGACTTAGATCAACTTCAGTGGCTTTATTTGGCTGATATTGTAATTGTGATATATGCTGTATGTTGGTAACAGTGTGTTTGTTATACTACAAATGCAATCGTTTGCTGTGTTTTTTTTTCACAGAACAGGAACTTTATGGATGCGGCTCCCAATTTGGGTTATTAAGGATTAACTCTTTGTGACCATGCTGTTCAAGATCATTAAGTTCATTTTGTATAATTTTTTTTAATTCGGTGTGCACTATAAAGGGAAGAGTCCTGAAACACATTGGGGTTGATTTACTAAAGGACTAGACCAGGGGTCTCCAAACTTTATAAACAAAGGGCCAGTTTACTATCCATCAGTGGGACTAAACAATGCCTCGTCATTGGTATTAATGGGAGATGTAGTGCTCCATTATTGACATCAGTAGAAGGAATAGTTTCCCATTGTTGGTATCAGTGGGAGGAATAGTGCCCCATCATTGGTGTCAGCGGGAGGAATAGTGCCCCATCATTGGTATCAGTAGGAGGAATAGTGCCCCATCATTGGTGTCAGTGGGAGGAATAGTGCCCCATCATTGGTGTCGGTAGGAGGAATAGTGCCCCATTTTTGGTGTCAGTGGAAGGAATAGTGCCCCATCATTAGTGTCAGTGGGAGGAATAGTGTCCCATCATTAGTGAGTGGGAGGAATAGTGCCCCATCATTGGTGTCAGTAGGAGGAATAATGCCTTATTATAGGTGTTAGTGGAAGTAATAGTGCCCCATCATTGGTGTCAGTGGGAGGAATAGTGTCCCATCATTGGTGTCGGTAGGAGGAATAATGCCCCATTATTGGTGTCAGTGGAAGGAATAGTGCCCCATCATTGGTGTCAGTGGGTGGAATAGTACCCCATCATTAGTGTGAGTGGGAGGAATAGTGCTTTATCATTAGTGTCAGTAGGAGGAATAGTATCCTATCATAGGTGTCAGTGGGAGGAATAATGCCCCATCATTTTTGTCGGTAGGAGGAATAGTGTCCCATCATTGGTGTCAGTGGGAGGAATAGTGCCCCATCATTTGTGTCAGTGGGAGGATAAGTGCCCAATCATTGGTGTCGGTAGCTGGAATATAGCCCCATTATTGGTGTCAGTGGAAGGAATAGTGCCCCATCATTAGTGTGAGTAAGGGTTAACTCTTTGTGCCCATGCTGTTCAAGATCATTAGGTAATTTTGTATAATTGTTTTTAATGCAGTATGCACTATGAAGGGAAGAGTCCTGAAACACATTGGGGTTGATTTACTAAAGGACTAGACCAGGGGTCTCCAAACTCCAAAACTCCAGTTTACTATCCATCAGTGGAACTAAATAATGCCTCGTCATTGGTATTAATGGGAGATGTAGTGCCCCATTACTGACATCAATAGGAGGAATAGTTTCCCATTGTTGGCGTCAGTGGGAGGAATAGTGCCCCATCATTGGTGTCGGTAGGAGGAATAATGCCCCATTATTGGTGTCAGTGGGAGGAATAGTTCCCCATCATTGGTGTCAGTAGGAGGAATAGTGCCCCATCATTGCTGTCGGTAGGAGGAATAATGCCCCATTATTGGTGTCAGTGGAAGGAATAGTTCCCCATTGTTGGTGTCAGTGGCGGGAACTATGCCCCACTGTTGGTGATGGTGGGGGGAATAGTGCCCCAAGGGCTGCATAAAAGAAAGCAAAGGGTCGCATCCGGCCCCCGGGCCACAGTTTGGAGACCACTGGACTAGACTGTTCTCTTATTAAATGAATGTTTATTTAGTTTAGTGACTAAGAGGAAGATGTGTTCACTTTATTTATTCAGTTATGTGCAAGTAAAAATGATGGCTTTTTTATTTCCCACATACATGACTTGGCACAAAGACATGAATAATCTTCACCTTATTCATTATTCTAAGTAAATATTCACTTTGCAGAGTGAACAGCCTACTCTTCTAGTACATCAACCCCAGTATGTCCTGAGGCATGACGAAAACACAAGGGGTGGATTTACTAAAGGCAAATGGACTGGGCACAATGCAAGTGCACTTGCCCCCATTGTCCCCAGAACTTAGTGAACGTGGTGAAGCCTTACTTTGTAAAGAATACCCAATCAGGTGCAAGGAAAATAAAAAAAACAGCAGTTTTGCTTGCACATGGTTGGATGAAGGAAATCAGCAGAGCTTTACCACATTCAATAAGCTCTGGGAAAAATAACTGCAAATTCAGTTTCAGAGTGCACAGTCTATTTTCCCTTAGTAAATCTGCCCCAAATGTAACAAGCTTCCCTTATGTTGTGTGTATTAATATGGGGCACATGCGGGGGGGGGGGGGGGGGGCATGAATGTTCTGGTGCTTGCATTTGTTTGAAGCTATACCATCATATAATAAATATTTGAAAAAAAGTAATACCATAATTGTTTGATGGAAGCCATAACATCATACCATAATGTAGATCACATGCCATATTGCTATGACTTGATAGAAGACATCTAATCATGCCATAATGGCTTGATAGAAGGCACACCTGCATACTATAATGTAGAACGCATACCATAAACACGTAACGTGATATTAAAGACTATTTTTTTTTCAAATAAAGAAGAGGGTATACTTACCTGCTCTGTGCAACGACATTGCACAGAGTGATCCCTTACCTCCTCTTTGGAAGTCACCCGCTGACACTGTTCGCGCCTCCAAGTGTGCCTTTAGCAAGCCAGGTGCTAAGAGGACATGCATGCTGACATCCTTGTTAGCCGGGCTGTGTGCACACATAGACACACATGCTGGTAAACCATGCCCCCGCTCCCCCCTCACAGGAGTATGACAGTATGACTGACAGCAGCAAGAGCTTATGGCTCCCACTACTGCCTGTGTCTCCTGTGAGAACAGGAAGACAGGAGAGGTGCTGCAGCAAGGATAGCCCTGGATCAGTGAGAGGAATCAGGTAAGTGTTTGGTGGTGGTGGTGGGGGGGGCAGTTAATGGCCATTTTTTTACCTTAATGCAGGGAATGCATTAAAGTGTTTGTAAATCTCAGACATGAAATATGAACAAAGCATATCCCTCTATAGTGTGTGCTTGTCTCAATTAAGACCACTGAATGTCATTTCTGTCTGCTGCTTTGTTCTTCTGCTATCAGCATGTATCACTTCTAACAGGTTTTCCTGACACCAATAGAAAAAAGGTGACAAGGGATTGTCAACCTCGGCTCTGTTCCTATGAGCTGTGAGGAGGGGTGTCCCTTCCCTCCAGTCAGCTTTTAGAACTCTCTTCACTGAGCTCTGCAGAGTGTAACTTTAATTCTCCGCTCCCTTTTTTTGACATCTCAGACAAGCTTTTTAAATTCTGTACTTTGAATGGATGTAGAGAAAAGAATGCTGCAGATAAACAGGTAAAACGTATATGTAAGGGGATTTGTTTCATCTCCTTGGGCCAGTCCTTGCACTGGGTGTATATAAGGGTTTACAACCACTTTAACGTAAAAAAAACTGTTTGACTTTAGAATCACTTTAATAGAAGGCATATCATCACACCATAATAATTTGGTAGAATGCATATCTTCATACCACAGTGACTTCATTGAAGACATATCATCATACCATAGTAGCTTGAGATAGTAGCAGGCATATGATCATACTGTAATGGCTTAATAGCAGGCATATGATTGTACCATAATAGTTTGATGGAAGGCAAATCATCTTAGCATAATGGCTTGATAGAAGATATCATTATACCATAATGACTTGATAGAAGACATATCATCATACCATGACTTGATAGAAGACATATCATCATACCATGACTTGATAGAAGACATATCATCATACCATGACTTGATAGAAGATATCATTACACCATAATGACTTGATAGAAGACATATCATCATACCATGACTTGATAGAAGACATATCATCATACCATGACTTGATAGAAGACATATCATCATACCATGACTTGATAGAAGACATATCATCATACCATGACTTGGTAGTAGTCATACCATCATATTATAATTGCTTGACGGAAGCTGTGCCATCCTACCATAAATATATGATTTTATATTTGATATAAGCCATACCAAAACACTGTGAATCAGGGTTTCTCATCCAGGGTTCCTCCAGGTTGCTAGGGGTTCCTTGAACAATGAAGAATGTCTGCCTCTCAGATAAGCTCCCACTGACACCATTGATCTTTTTAGCTATCTGTAAGGGGGTAATTCTTCCCAATGATCACAAGTATAGGGAGCATTCTTCCCACTGACCATCACACTAAGGGCTCGTTCACACTTGACTTTATTTCTAACTCTTGCTAAATGCCCCTATAGCGTTTGACAGGCGGTAGGCGTTTGGGAAGCTCCCCAAATGCCCTGTGCACAGTTTTGAGGCGGTTGATAGGTGTTTGCCAAGCGTTAAAACTGCACCACAAATGCCTATAATAAAGTTAAATGGTATTAACTCTCCGAAACCACCTCACAACTGCGTCGCAACTGCAAGCGTTTGCGGAGCTGCACCATAGATTTGAATGGGAGGCTTCAACTCCTAACTCGACATTAGAGTTTTGCCATGACACAAAGAGACGCGATGCTAACACTTCAATGTGAGCAGCACTGTGTGCTGCCATGTGCAGAATTTTCATAGGCGTTTGAGAAGCGTTAAAAACGCTTCCCAGACGCCTGCTGAGACCAGAAAGTTATTACAAGGGTTCCTCTGTGTTGAAAAGGTTGAGAAAGGCTGCTAGAAATGTTTTATGGAAGCCATACCAGTGTACCTTAATTTAGAAGGAATATCATCATCCATCAATGAAATTATAGAATTCATACCATCATGCCATAATACTTGATGGAACTCCCACATCATGACATATATGTTTGATTGTAGCCTTATGACCATATGATAAATATTTTAACCTCCCTGGCGGTATTCCCGAGTGTAGCTCGGGGTAAAGTTTCAGCACCACAAGCCGTAACCCCGAGCTACACTCGGGAATACCCTGCAGCGTTGCTCCGGGATCTGTTCTTCACTTACCCTGTCCTGCGCTCCCGCGATGTCCCTCCTGCAGTGTCCCCGGCAATGTCCTACAGCCAATGCCTGGCATCCGTCTTCCGGGTTCTGGTCCCTGTGACGTCAGGACGTACGGGGGCCGGAACTGGCAGGAAATTTAAAAAAGTGAAAAAGTGACATTCACTAAATACACTAAAATCACATAGTAAAACATTACTGTATCAAACCATTTCACATACATTTTGTCCCGAGTGCTTTGTCCTGTGCCCTAGCTACATTTTTACTGTTCTTTCTGCCTGGAAACTGAGAAACGTCCATGGCGTCCAAAAAGCGTCCCTTTAGGTCAAAAGCGGTTTAGATCAGCTAGAGAACAGTGATAGTAAATCAGAACCACTTGCAGAATTGAGTGATGATTCGTGGGGGAAATTCGTCATCAGACACTGAAAACGATTTTGCGACTTTGCTCAGTGATGTGCGAACTTGGCGCTCTATTTCAAATTTCAGTGTTTTTGGTTTGATTGCATTATTGAATTACATTTATTATTATTATATTATTTTTATGATTATTAAATTATAATTTATGATTTCGTGTTTCAAATTTTAACATACCCGGGATGTTTACTAGACTCTTGTTTGGACATATTTCAGTGAATTATTCCTAAAAATTACAGGCCTACAATAAAAGAACTACATATTTCCATGCAAAAAAATGTACCGCTTTGAGCACAGAAATACTGACATAATCAGACCACTAGGGAGGTTAAATTATAATTTATGATTTCGTGTTTCAAATTTTAACATACCTGGGATGTTTACTAGACTCTTGTTCGGACAGATTTCAGTGAGTTATTCCTAAGAATTACAGGCCTACAATAAAAAAAACTATATATTTCCATGCAACAAAATGTACTGCTTTGAGCACAGAAATACTGACATAATCAGACCACTAGGGAGGTTAAGTAAGACATACCATTGTATTGTAATTGTTTGATAGAATCTCTACAATCATACCATAATTGTGTAATAGAAGCCATGCCTTCATGCCTTAATTTCTTGATTGAAGCCATCCCATGCTCTTTGTTGGACTTTGTCCAGAAGGGCTTTGCCCCCGTACGTCACTTTGCCTTCTCCCCTAGCCTCCAATGAGTAGTGTGGTCTATCTCCTGGGCCTGGTGTTGAGGATACTGGGATTTATTCCTTTGATACTATATTCTCTGCTGGAGATGTAGAACAGAAAGAAATGCTTTAATACAACTACAACAACGGCGACGTGATTATTTTTTAAAAAAATGAAGGGCTCTTAGGAGATGTAACAATCTGTGCCACACAGACTGCACTGTTTAAAAAACATAGTGTTAATTTGGAGTCCTGAATCGTTTATTAGCTTGCTCTGGCTTTGTACTTTATTTAATGATCATCTTCTGGAGCATGTTAACTCCTTTGCTTTTGATAAGATCTCTCTTGTAATTGAAGCGGTTTGTCTCTTTGGTATGTATTATCATGTATGAGAACTTCTCGGTGGGATGACATAGTCGGATCAGAGCCGTGGCAAACGGAATGCAATTCCTGACTAGTCACCCTGGCTGGGGGCAGAGCGCGGCTGTATTGTCTATAGGCTCATAGGGATTACTGTGCCAGCCCACACTTTTAGCACGCAGAATATCTCTGACCATAACTGCACAGCCTTACTTAACAGGCAATCAGCATTTTAATTAGAGATTAAAAGGTCACTGACTGTGTGAAATCACAACAGCCAAATAAGATCTAGCAGTGCAGAAATAATGCAGTGGAGAAATCTCCCATAACAATAATTCACTGGTCTTTATTCTTTTATGTTTTAGTCTCTGCAACACTGCTCTGCCAAAGGAAATTATACCGAGCTATCTGAACCTTATCTCCCAGATACTGTGCAGGAGATTGGAGCAAAGCATATTTTTACCTTGCTCATTCTCCTTCACAATGTGACATTAGGGGTCTATTTATTGATCTCCAGATAGTAACGCTGGCACTTTTTATTTTGTTTTATTTTATCCGTTTGTACCTACGTCAAGTAGAAGAAATACACAACTCTCATTTATATTTGACGCTTTCCATTTGTTTGTGGATCCCCCAGAAATTGAATCTTTTGTTTGTAGCATCCTGGTAACCTGCTATATTGTTTTAGGTTATGTTTGTTTATCTATTCTTTTTTTTTTCCACAATCATGCTGTCATATATCTCAAATTGGCCTGATGCTTACTTACTTAATATTTTAGAAGCAATTTTCATGAAGCAGGCTTAATGCAACTGTGCAATGTGCTCTTTCCCTTTTGTATAGCATAATGATCATGGTAGTATGTGCAGTTTTATTTTTCCTGTTTATACATATGGCACTGGCATTCTTTGCATGTGCTTCCTACCTATTATACAATTTACTGTATATACAATATACAGTATACTATTCCTAATATATACAATACCCACTACATTCCAATATTCAGTATCTGCCTCATTCATGTTAGTGCTGTGCTCCTGTCTTGTGAATAGTGTCTACTAGTGTTTAATGTCTGCTTCATTGGTGTATGCAGTGCCTTCTTGGCTCCTGTCTTTGTGCCTTCCCCATTCCTGTATGCAGTGCCTTCTTGGCTCCTGTTTTTTTATGCCTTCCCCATTCCTATATGCAGTGCCTTCTTGGCTCCTGTATTTTTGTGCCTTCCCCATTCCTGTATGCAGTGTCTTCTTGGCTCCTGTTTTTTGTGCCTTCCCCATTCTTGTATGCAGTGTCTTCTTGGCTCCTGTTTTTTATGCCTTCCCTATTCCTTTATGCATTGTCTTCGTGGCTCCTGTTTTTTGGTTGTTCCTCATTCTTATACGCAATGCCTTCTTGGTTCCTGTTTTTTATGCCTTCCCTAGTCCTTTATGCGTTGTCTTCGTGGCTCCTGTTTTTTGGTTGTTCCTCATTCTTGTATGCAATGCCTTCTTGGTTCCTGTTTTTTTTTGGGTCTTCCCCATTCTCGTACGCAGTGCCTTCTTGGCTCCTGTTTTTTGTGTCTTCCCTGTTCTTGTATGCAGTGCCTTCTTGGCTCCTGTTTTTTGTGCCTTCCCCATTCCTGCATGCAATGCCTTCTTGGCTCCAGTTTTTTGGGTCTTTCCTATTCCTGTATGCATTGTGTTCTCTGCTTCTGTTTTTTGAGTCTTCCCCATTCTTGTACACAATGCCGTCTTGGTTCCTGTGTTTTTGGGTCTTCCTCATCCTCGTATACAGTGTCTTCTTGGCTCCTGTTTTTTGGGTCTTCTCAATTTTCTTACGCAGTGTCTTCTTGGCTGCTGTTTTTGTGCCTTCACCATTTCTGTACGCTATGCATTCATGAGCATTGTGTTGTCAGGTATTCCCTATTCTTGTGTGCAATGTCTTTCTTTTTATTGTGTGCTACATCTTCCCCAGTCCTATGAGACACATCTTCTTCTTTGCTGTGTATAGTATCTTCCTTGTTCCCGTGTGCTCCATCATCTTCCTTTTGTGTATCCTGTCTCCCTGTTCCCTGTGCACTTTGTATTTTCTGAGTTCATAGTATCTTGTGTCTCTTTCCCTCCTTCGAATCCAGTGACCATCACAGAGCTTGGTGGTTACTCAAACTCATGCTGTTCCTCTATAGCTTTGTGCCGGCGCTGTGACTCCCTCGTCCATGCATGGGACTTCATCATGGCCTGGCCATTCAAACAGCTGGAGTGCGCGAGCCCGAAAAGGAAGACTGGGTGAAGATGGAAGCCCTGTCAGCAGATACAGTGTGCAGCTGGAGGGCTTAGTTGTAAGGTAAGTATTTAAAAATGTGCTAGTATGCTAGTATTGTATCACTTTGCAGGAGGAAGTTTTTTTTCTTCTGTTGAAAGTTTGCTATCACTTTAATTCAACAAGCTGAAGTTAGATGCACTCTCCAGTTTTTAGTAAATCAACCCCTGTGTGTTACCTCAAGTGGGATATATTCTCTCTATGCTTGCCCAGTAATGCCCCATACTATTGATCAACCTGGCCTCCCTCCACCACCTACTGAGTAATTCCTGATGAAAACCTGGCCTGGCATTCCACCCTTCTGCATGATTCCTAACTGAGAAGCTGGCCTGCTCCCTTCACCCTTCTGTGTCATTCCTAAAGGAGAACCTGGCTTATCCCTTTCACCCTTCTTTTCTATTCCTGTTGGAAAACGGGATCTGCCCCCACCACCTTCTGAGTTATTTTTGATAGAAAACCTGGCTTACTCCCCACCACCCTTCTGCGTCATTCCTAGTGGAGAACCTGTACTGTCACATTCACCCTTGTCTGTCATTCCTGATAAAAACTTGCCGGCCTCACCACCTCCTGAGTCCTTCCTGATGAAAACCTAGCCTGGCTCTCCACTCTTCTGCGCCATTCCCTCAGTGAAAGCCTGCCCTTCCCCCACCCACCTTCTGCGACTCGCTATTGAGGTTTATGTTTGTATAGGAACTGCAGAGGCAAAATATGCATAGTTTGCTTTAACTGTGCAGTCACTACTGTAAATAATGTGCAGATGAGCTAAAATGCACAGATGCCGGGTTATAAATTTCATGCAGTTGCATGAAAGAAAAAAGAACAAAGAATAGGAGTAGCATGGAAAAGCCCCATGCACTGGATATGTTCTCCATTGTTTACACAGGAGGTATGTACTATATAGTTTTTACATCTCATGAGAATGTAAACCATGAAGTCAGTAGTAACCTCACTTGGGTGCTTATGATGCTTCTTTTTCTAGTGCAGTGGTTCTCAACCTTCCTAATGCCGTGACCCTTTAATACAGTTCCTCATGTTGTGGTGACCCCCAACCATAAAATTATTTTCGTTGCTACTTCATAACTGTAATTTTGCAGTGGGAGGAGTAGTGCCACATCATTGGTGTCAGTGAGAGGAGTAGTGCCACATCACTGATGTCAGTGGGAGGAATAGTGTCCCATCGTTGGTATCAGTGGGAGGAATAGTGTCCCATCGTTGGTATCAGTGGGAGGAATAGTGTCCCATTGTTGTTGTCAGTGGGAGGAATAGTGCCCCATCATTGGTGTCAGTGGGGGGGGGGAATAGTGCCCCATCATTGATACTAGTGTGGGGGGGAACTGTGCCCCATCATTGGTGTCAGTGGGGGGGGGATAGTGCCCTATCGTTGGTGTCAGTGGGGGGGAGGAATAGTGCCCCATCGTTGGTGTTGGTGGGGGGAGGAATAGTGCCCCATCGTTGGTGTCAGTGGGGGGAGGAATAGTGCCCCATCGTTGATGTCAGTGGGGGGAGGAATACTTCCCCATCGTTGGTTTCAGTGGTGGGGGGGAGGAAATAGTGCCCCATCATTGGTGTCAGTGGGAGGGATAGTGCCCCATTAGTGACACCAATGATGGGGCACTATTCCTCCCACTGACACCAATGATACTTACCTTGCTGACTCCTGCTCCAGCCTGGGCTCGCTCCCTCCCTCTCCCATCTACAGCCAGCTTACCTGGCTGCAGCAGCACCATCTGCACGCTACAGACACTTACCTGTCAGCTGTCTTCCTTCTCCCTCGCTCGGTCTTCTTTGATCTTCGCGCTGCTGCTTGACTCCTCCTCCTCGCTGGTGATTGGCCGCCTGTGTGCCTCTCCTTAGCTACAGTTCCGGCGGCCAATCACTGGTGAGGAGGCGGAGCTAGTGAGTGATCCCGGGGATGTGGCCAGATGACAGGGGCGGCATGTCATCCCGCGCACACATCTCGGTCCAGGGAAATGTGGACGTATCTGCATGTGGGCGGACCCGCCTGGAGACTGATAGAGGAGCGGTGTCTTAGTTCCTAAGACCATCGGAAATATGTGTTTTCCGATGGTCTTAGGAGACCCCTGTGAAAGGGTTGTTCGACCCCCAAAGGGGTCGCGACCCACAGGTTGAGAACCGCTGCTCTAGTGGGACATATAAAGGCCAGAAATTCCATGAATCTGCTATCCTTGGGTACATGTACACTTTATTTACAGCATCCTGTTTTGTTAACAATTGGCCTAGCACAAATACTTTCTATAAAGGACCTATAAGCCGATGGTATATGTCATAGAACTCACAGAAAGAAACAACATTTGAGGTTGATACAAATAAATATGTACCAGCAAACATCTGCTTAAGTTAAGCGTTATCCCCGTAACAAAAAAATAGTTGAACAAACACAAACCACCCAAAAGATAGGCAAAGTGGTTACCATTGGTGACAAATATTTACTGGGCTGGGGTACCACAAAAATAATACTAAACTCAAAATATCATAAAATAAATTTTATTGCTAAATTTTGGTGAAAACAACCACCAATGTGGATTCCAAACAACTGTCATTGTGAATGGAACAATAGAAAAACATTAATAGACAAAAAAAACAAGACAAACTTGTATGTCATAGAAACCTAGAAAAGTGGTGGCAGAAAAAGACAGAGTAGTCCATTGAATTTGCCCATTTTTTCCCTGTCTTCTCTATATAATAGCTATGGTTAAACGTAGCCGATATGTTTCTTTAAGAACAATAAAGATATCTCCCAAATTGTCACTTTTTAAAAATTCTCTGTGTTACTATGTTTGGTATGCCTGGGTATCTGGGTAATGTATGGTCTCTCTTTTATTTGTACAATTCCTCTGTGTTTCTTGTGTTCAGAATCTCCCTTTACCCCGCACTATGTCTCTCAGCAGCGCCTTCCCTCTCCTGTCAGTTCAGAAGCCGGCTGGTGTTTATATCAGCTCTTCTCCCAGTAGCTCAATAGATCAACTTCTCTTGTAAAGTGTTGCAATGTAAATTGACAGCTGGGAAATGTGCATAAAGCAAAGAGTTACAATGTGCACAGCTGACTGAAACATTGGATTCTTCCTTGTAAGCTGTTTCAGTTGACTGTGTAACATTGTAACTCTTTGCACTCAGATCTCAGTTTACAAGAGAACGTTGCAATAATGAAGATAATAATGTGCTTGTACAAAACTTTATCAGGTCAGGAACAGGGCACACTAATTTAGAGCTTCATTAGGAGACAAGTAGAGCACACTAAAGATAATTTCTTATGGTTGCATGCACATTCTTACATATAACATATTGCAAGTATTGGACTTAAAATACTTATTGGTATTTGGGTGGCCTCAACGTTGATCTTCAGGTATGAACTTGTATAGATGCAGCTTGGACCAATGTAAGTATACATAGTTAATAGCTGAGGGATTGCTGTGGAAACTGACAATCCCTTTAGTAGTCCACAAAACTGCTGTAGCCGTGCTACTCAGTGGGCTTCCCCACTGCTTACTGACTACAGGGGGTTTCTCACTTAACACCACCACCATTCATAGAAATCCTTGTACTTGTTTCTATGAATACAAAGCATTCTTTGATTGGGAGAGGTGGAGATTGTGATGTCACTGCCCCTCCTCTCCACCTCATCCAATCAGATAACGCCCCAAGGTGTTCTGTAAATGGCATCGGTGCCAAGCAAGCAGCCATCTATGGTCAGTATGCAGAGTGGGAACAGTGATTGTCAGCTTCCACAGCGATTGCTCAGGTTTAAGATTTGCATACTAACATTGGTTCAAGCTGCACCAATGTACATATGGAATTAGAATCCTAACTGGAGTTTAACTTTAAACAAATGTGTAGGCTTAGTAATATATTAAATAATAAAAGAGAAAAATTCCCAGCTCAACTTACCAACCAGCCTGAAAACAAACCGAATAAGCCTGCTTAACAGTATGCGTTAAAAACGAGTTTAGTTAGCACACATTTGCAAACACATGCGTAAGCTGCAGAGCCTCTTCACGGCATCCCGATATTCTGCAGTTCCTAACTCTACAAATTTTGAGAGCCCCCATAGTAGAGGCACATGTATTTAATGGATAGATCGAAGGCAGGTGAACCTGAGGGAGCCCACCCCTCCTTAAAGGTACAGAAGCGCACTGAACATCAGGAATATAGCACAATGGCAGCCAAGGTGTCCAGTGCACCCCCTCACCAACAAGTCAACAGTACAAAAAATGGCCACTGCCCCAGTCTATAACTGGCCTTCACAGCAAGGAGCACATGTCAAACAAAAACAGAGAAAAATTCAGAGCTCAACTTACCAACCAGCTTGCATGCAAAATTAATTAACCTAACAGTATGTGTTAAAAACAGGGGTTTAGTTAGCACACATTTGCAAACACATACGTAAGCTGCAGAGCATCTTCACGGCACCCCGATATTCTGCAGTTCCCTTCCATGTTGCCCTTCCATGTGCTCCTTGCTGTGAAGGCCAGTTATAGAATGGGGCAGTGGCCATTTTTTGTATTAGCAATATATTAGTTTAGTGGGATATTGGAATCAACAGCAGCCAATCACAGTCCTGCTTTTATTGGTGTGTCTAGTTGCATCAGCTAGGGGTGTGCGGTTGCCACCATCCCTGTTAAGTAACAGCCACAAATAATATCCTCTGTTGGGATTTTAAGGGCAGCCAAAAACTCAATCAACTTCCTGCTTGTATAAAAAATGTTTTACACTTTATTACAAATTACTAAAATCATTTAAAGCATTAATCCAAAAAAAAAAAAAAAAGATTTTTCGAAACAAATGAACAGTGTTGAACAAATCATGGGCTTATATTACAATAGGCACTATAAATGTGCTGAGTGATACTCCCAGAACCATTGGTCGCTCTACAGCCATATAGTCATTGATTGTCAGTTTGCTTCCATGGATTGGGATCTCCAACGTGTTTCAAATCTTTAAAAGAAGTTTAGAATTTTTTTTAAATTATATTTGCCTAGTTGGATGCAAACATCGATCCGATGCTGCATCTGCCCCCCCCGGTTCTATCGGTTCTAAGGGTGAGAACTGAGAATCAGATATTATTGATTGTTCAGTTCTCTCTCCCCACTCTGAGCAAAGAGCCGGTGACTGTCTGTCTCTGGCTCACTGCTCTGCCCCTCCAGTGCTCACTGGAGCACTGCCTTGTGGAGTGGGTGGGTGTGATTGGCTCAGGCTCTTGGAAGTTAGCTAAGAGGCTGAGCCAGGTTTTGGATCCAGGAATCTAGGTGGATCCTGACTTTAAAGTCGATATCTTTCCCCAGCCTGGATTGGCTGCGTGACGTCAGTCGACAACCCGCTGTCAGCTGAAAATGGGTTACATTAGTGCAGCATGAAATGCACTCCTGTGATCCGCAGGAGAAATGCAGCCAAACGAGCTTTGGTTGTACCTCTCCTTTAAATTAGTTTCTTTATCAGGGATAAAGTACCACACTGCAAAGCAAAGATACAACAATTAGAAGCGATCCAGAAAAAAATGTTTTTTTGCTATATAGCAACCAAGGTGACATACACAGTGTAGCATTTATATGGTTGGACAAGGAATACATGGTTGTACAGTGGCCAATGGTTCAGGGAGTACCACTTAGCACATTCATAGCACCTATTGTGATATTAAGCTCATTATTTGGTCAACACTCCTTTTTTTGGGGATTATTGCTTTTAATCACGAGTTTATTCATTTGTAATAAAGTGTAAAAAGTTTTTTATACAAGCAAAAAGTTGGTTGAGTTTTTGGTTTCCCTTAAAATCTCAATAGAAGATATTATCTGTGGCAGTTGCATATCACGTTGTTTAGTTGTATCCAGACAGTGCTAGGACTTGTAGTTTCTCCTGACTGATGAAGACAAGAACAACCAAATTCTACTTATCTTTTTTCCCTACTGTATCAATATCTATATTTTCCTACAGCTTATCCTAGTGGAAATCATAGGGGAAGCAGGCTATCCAAACCTTCATTTTGTGTGTTGATTAACAGACTACATCTTGGGTATGCTCACACCAGCTGGAAATTGGTGCAGTGGAATTATCATCGCTGTCTGTAGTGCAGGACTACGCAACCATTGGATGCACAGTTCATTTATTTGTAGAAACTAGACTCTATGTTAGAGGTGACCAGATCCTTTTCATCGTTGATGTGTAAACTGACTCTTCTCTTTTTTTTCTTGGCACCATTACAAAATGTAGTCAAGAGAGGGGAGGAGAGATTTTCCCTCTAATATTACACCTGTTTTGGGCACATTACAAACAGACTTTTTGTCTGAAGGCAACAGGAGAGCTGTTAAAATTAGGCATTTTTGGACACCAACCACAGGTTAGCCTTCTTGAGCATCTTCTTGAGCACAGTGCTAAGCTGCTGCCTCTTTGTATTAATATGTACCAGTTGAGATGGCCATGTCTTATATTGGTAGCTCTTTAATCCAAGACATTTAGGATGAGGTTGTTAAGACATTTCATGTTGGTTGCCCTTCCTTCATTAGCTTCTCCAGATACTTCAACTTTTATCCTTAATCATTTGATACCCCAGAAAAAGCTATAGTCTATTGCCAGGAAAAGTGAAGTCTGCTCTGCCCTGCTACTGTAGAGGCGTGCAAAAACAACCACCATTAGAAATTGGAAAATAGGGATAATTATGTCTAACACAAATTTTCATTGCTAACGTAACCTTTCACCAGAATATGTGGGGTACCTCGCCAAAGTCAGTTACTTCTCCTCTTGTGTTGTTGGCACAACCATACATCCCTAAACACAAGTCTATTGTCTTGAAATTTTTCTTGGCTCTAGCGCATACCTCATGATTGAAAAGCATTAAAAAATGTCAATCCCACCTGAAAAATGTATTTCTTCCATCCATTCCTCACTGACCAAAACATTAAATGCTCATTTACACTGCACATGTTCCAATGCATTTTGTTGTAATTTCAAATGTGGGACAAGACCATATCACACCACTGTGTGGCTTTGCATTGTAAAAAGGCATTTGTAGTGCAGGTTGTTTTCCTGCATTTTTCAGTTCTAGTCAGATGAAAACCTTAATATGACATGTCAACCTAAGACATTGCAGCATGCTTTAAAGTACGGTAGTATTAAAGCCTTCATTTTTTAGGATTTATGCTGATAAGGACTTTCAGTGGATGCAGCTTCTTGTTGTAGTCAAGTTACAACTTGTTGTAGATTCTGCTGGTTCCTTTAGTGCTGGCCCCAGTTTCCTGTTTCAGGGCGGCTCCCTACCCATGCATGCTCTTGTAGAGCCACCCATTTGTCCGGGATCAGAATACTGAGCAGTGTGTGGACACTGTCTGCACCAATGTGTACAGGCAGCCTGAGAGGATAACGTACAGAAGGTGCTCATCCTCCAAAGGCAAGTGATGGACACTTTCCTTGGAGAAGGAGCAGAGGCGTGGTTTGTGTGTAACCCCAACTGCGTATGTGTATTGGCACAGGCACCACCTCTACTTCGGGCAAATTTTATAAATGCAGGAGCACATATCAGCAATGGTGGGAAGAATGATGAGACATATAGTCCCAAGGTTGGTAACAAGTAATTTTGTGAGTGCAGCATACAGGAAGCTGAGTATACTGCTGCAAAAACATGTCTCTGAACATTGTGGGAAGGCACTGGGGTTGATTTACTAAAAGTGGAGAGTGCAAAATCTGGTGCAGCTCTGCATGGAAGCCAATCAGCTTCCGTTTTTTTTTTCTTAAAGTTTAAATGAACAAGCTGAAGTAAGAGCTGATTGGCTGCCGTGCACAACTTCACCAGATTTTGCACTCTCTGGTTTTAGCAGATCAACCCCGCTGTTTATTCTCCCGTGCAGGGGCGGACTGACCATTCGGGCTCTCGGGCACTGCCTGAGGGCCCAGGGTCAGCAGGGGGCCCCATGAGATGCTCCTGGTACATTTCATAGACTTTGTGGGTGTGGTTTGAGTGTGGGTGAGGACACGGGGCCCCATGATCTCCTATTGCCCGGGGGCCCCATGAGTTGTCAGTCCGCCCCTGCTCCCATGTTGAATTAAGCTATACTGAAGTGTTGCTATTAAACATGAAGTTCTGGGGTGGACCTTGCTCTTATTATTTCATCTCTTTGCAGCAACATGGGGCTAACTTATTTTCCTTGCAGAAAATGATCAGCTTCTCTCCAAGTGGGACAGAATCATTAACAAAAGCATTGCTTAGTTGATAGTAAAGGGCTAGAATCTTTGCCAGGTAAAACAGTCTCTCCAGTGGGGACACAAGCCCAATAACATTTTTAACCCTTCTCCACTCTGATGACCCTTTATTACTTCTAGTAGTGCAGTGTAGTGCAGTATTGCCCTGCTTTATGCAAGCCAGTTGAAAGATGATTTTTGGCCCACTAAGTCTCGTACAATGGCTGTAGTGATCTATGCCAAAAGTTATTCCTCCATAGGAATTACATTTTTTATCCAATTTTGTCAACACCATTTTACCCCTGATGCCCAAATTGTGGGGCAAAGTGCTTATGGTGCGCCCTCAGGCCCCAGCATCCAATAGTGGGAGCATTGATTTGTTAAAAATTGAATGACCCTGACCTCTAGCAGTCTCTTTTACATTTCCATAGTCTCTAAGACAGCCGATTAGTAATTTGTTTCTGTTCAGTCAACAGGTTGAACAAAAGAAAAGAAATGACCTGATTCCCAGGGAAAGTGATCCCGCTGAGCTGTTGTGTTCTGACATTGGATTGCACTGATCAGCGCTGCCAGCTATAGCCAGCGGCATTGATCGCTCAAAAATTTTCCAACAGGCTGCTTGTACAGAAGCCAATCTGTAGATCAACTTCTGTACGACTGACCTGCCCATGCATGGATTTAAATTCACCCAGTTACTGCTGAACCGGCCGAATCTAGATTGATGTGTGGCTGGTTTAACGGTCTTATAACTGTTTATCAGCAGTCTCTAGCAAACCTTGAAGCACTACGTATACAGAGTATCATATGCTCCTGGGAATGTCAAGGGCCATGTGACGGGAGTCACTTTGGGTGGGGGGCCCATGGAACACAGCCCCCTTTGGAGGGGTGGGGAGACCCCTGTCTCAGCTCCCCATACCCCTATTATGTGTAAGTCACCCTGTGCCTGTTAGGGGTACAGGGTGGAATGTCCTGATATTTTGTAGACATGTATAGGTGGGGTGTGGGGGTTGTTCATTGTTTACTGCCATGTGGTGCATCCCATTGTTCTATTGTGTCTCTTGCTTGGGAGCAAACTATTATGGGATGTATGTGTTTGTTTATTGGCTTGGGGGGGGTGTCTGCTGATGTGTCTCTGGTTGCTAGATTTGGTTTGCCCTGCCCTGTGTCCATATGCAGGGAGGTGGGTTGTACTCTTGAATGTTTATATCTTGTGTCTGTGTTGAAATAAAGCAGTCTATTTTATGGTTTTCGTTCAAGAGTGGTGTCCGTGGTTTGTGTTCGGATAGGGAAGCGGGAGTCTGACAGAAGTACCCAAGTGCAGTCGGGGTCCGGTTCCATTACAGGCCACAACTGAGGTCCCCATAACTTGTAGGTTGACCACCAATGATCTATACCATGCTGCAATCCTTACGACCACCTTAGAACAAACTATTATGACTGTCCTGTGTTTTGACACTTTTCAACCTAATATGATTTGTGTTATTATTGTATCATTGCTGGAGTTCTTGTCTTAATTACTGAACGACCTCATTCCTTTTTTCTCACTACCTACCTTTCTTGTGTCTTGTGTAGAATATACACTACCCATCAAGATTGTTAGAAATTCTAGTAATATACAAGACCAGTAAAGATCCTGGCTAAGTGTTTGACCATGGCTATGCTTTGAGTTGGTGATATGGGTTCATAGTCTTTTTTTTTATTTCCCTATATGAGCACTAAGCTCTGCTTCTCGCCATATGACAGCTCACTGGCTGTTAGGATTGATCAGGAGCCGCCTGGCAGCCAGTCACTGCTGTAATAGCACTTTAATGGATATGAGCTATTCACCCAGATCAGACTCAATGTCAAAGCAAGCGAAAATACAGCTGTCACTCCGGACACGGCCGGCACATGCAAACAGCTGCTTAATATACTGCAGAGTGCGGCTGGCTGCACAGTGTGTGTGCGTGCGCGGCTCTGTTTACTTAGCTGTCTGGAGAGATACCTAAGATGCGTACCTGTCTGTCTAATGCACATCTGCTTTATTTTGACGTAAAGGTGGATTGTGCACGGGGAGTTTAGCATAGTTATGCCTGCAAATTCTCATTCAAAATCCGATTACATTCTACCGCAGTTACCTATTATTTTTCGTATTAGCTGCTTACGCTATTTATGCTCATCACTTCGGTGTCATTATAGGTTCTTAATGATCATTCTGATGTTCTTTGTATATATTGTGTCATTGCATGTGTACCCATATGCTGCATAGTGCTGCATGATCACACCTACAAATGTCAAGATCAAGCTTGTGCAATATTATTTTCAAACAAAGTAGGCGGTACACAGGCTATAATTTTGAGGAAAAGTTCTTGGACTCCAAAATTGTAAGGAGATGCAAGATAAAATACACATTAACCCCTGGTTCACATATATGCGGCCGCGTTTTGCTCGGGCACGAGAGCCCATTCATTTGAATGGTCTCCCGTGCCATGTGACAAGTAGGGAAGAAGTCCCTGCACTTCTGAAAACGCAGCCCGCATGGGAACCTCAGTTCTCAGTGGCTTTTTCCAGTGCGGACGGCATGCCATTAGAACTAATGGAAGTGTACAATCCAAACGGACATGTTCCTGCGTTAAAAATGGCTGTATGCATAAGTGGGTGCTGCAGCGACCGTCTGATGGAACCGAACAGAATCAGCGAGGGAAAATGTCACCAGCACACCGAGGATCACCAATATGGGTCCAAAAGTTTTAATGAACGATCACATAGTTATAGCAAGGCAAGGTTTCGGAGTCTCGCAGGACCCCTTCATCAGGCATGTGACCAGTTAGAACTAATGGCACCCGCCCGCGGGTCCGCATTCCTCTGTGCGGGTGGTGCGGCTGTACGGATTTTCATGCGGATCCGCAGCTGCACCACCCACACCTATGTGAACCTAAGGGCACATTTGCCATCATTAGGTTCGGCCCGGGGAAAGCAAAAGTCCATGCAGGCATTCAAATGTAAACTGGGAGCACATCAGTATGTATTCAGGCAGTCCCCGAGTTACAAACATCTCACTTACATATGACTCATACTTAAGAACGGAGGCAGCGTGATGTCACACTGATCCCAGAAACCGCTGGGTGGCCATCTTGCTGCTCACTGCATGCTACCACTGTCACTGTTCGGTGGACCTGTCACCAATCCCACATCACTGTATGGCCAGTTAACCCTTCCCTATGCTATCCAAAACCTAATTTTTTGGCTGAATTACACTTAAAAAATATACCTGTTCCAACTTACATACAAATTCAACTTAAGAACAAACCTACAGAACCTCGCTCGTAACACAGAGACTGCCTGTACAGAAAGTTACATTAACGGTTTTTTTTTTTTGAGCTGTAAAAGTTTGTTAGTAAAATTTAAAATTGAATTCCTAGAAGCTCCTAATATTTCCGGTTGTTATATCAAGTTGTGTCCACTGGATTAGATTACACTGGGGGACTCCAAACTGCACCCCAAGGGCCAGATGCAGCCCTTTGCTAGCCTTTATTTGGCCCTTGGGGCATTATTCCTCCCAATGATGTGAAGCACTATTCTTCCCAGTGACACCTACAATGGGGCACTATTTCTTACACTGATACCAGTGATGGGGTATTATTCCTCCCACTAATACCAATGATGGGGCACTACTCCTTCTACTGCCCACCAACCTCAAAGCCATGTTTATTCTGACTGATTCTGGGCCCAGGACATTTTCTACCCCCACTAGTCACAATCTGGCCCCTGTAACGTCTGAAGGACAGTAAACTGTCCCTTTGTTTGACAAGTTTGGAAACCTCTGGAACACACAATCTACAATGGCTGAAAGGTTACTGCAAACCAGTTTTGGGCGAAATGGAATTCGAAATTTGAAGTGAACCTCTACCTCTTTTGCCAAGCAGTGAAACCAAAACCAGATGGGAACATAGAAACTTGCATTGGCAAAGATCTCTATTTATATGGCTTTTGTAAGAGTGAATTATTTGTTTTGTGTGGATTTATTCTTTAAAATGAGAAATGGAGGCACTCAGTCGTAATCAGGGGTCATTCCTTAATCTGGTCTGTATTTCAGCAAAACCACCATTACTGTCTGAAGCCTTATACTTTCATATTCTATGCAATTCATATGGAATGTCTTTCCAATACCGAGGCAGTTTATATCACTGTGCTTTATCAATTTGCACAACAAAAGCAATATTAGTAGCGAGGTCTGACAAAAACATAAGATGCTAGAAGGGACTAATCAGAGACAGATGATAAAATTAGAAGAAAAAATATGCAAAAAAATGGAATGAAATCCTCTTTGCCTACTGGCCCTTTAAGGGTGGATAGAATACGAATGGGAGAATTTTGGTTTGCTTTTTCTTGGTCAATTTTGTCAACAGCTCCTCCTAAAAATGTTTGATACCAAGATGTCTGCCTCCTTTCACAATGGCGGTAGTCAGTTTTGGAATTCCCATCAAATGAATCCAGAAATAATAAGCTTAAAGCTTAAAGATTGATATGTTTAAAATATGCTTTTAAAACTCAACTCCAGCCAAGCCTTTTGGGAAAGCTCCATAGCCCTTGTCAGTTTTTAGCGTTGTCCTCATTAGGAGATTTCCCCTCATTTCCTCTCCCCCTTCATTGAAAGGGAGGAAAATTGTCTGATAAAAACATCAGTATAAATACATTTTTATAGCAGTGTTGAAGATGGTCAAAGCTCCCATTTGTGACTGTCTTGATACGTGCCTGGATGTGATTGGGCTTGTTTCTAGCCAAGCTCAGAATTGCGTATGCAGCTTAACCTCTTATCAACCAGCAAAGCAGAAGAGAAGGTGAAAGTCATTCAGACAAATCTAAGAGTCTGTTGCCATTCTAAATCGTGAAGATTATTTTTTTTCAGCTGAAAATGTTGTGTTCCTAGCTTGCAGCATTATGTTTAAGTAGTGTTTTATGAATTAACTATGAATCATTTAAGATGTTAATTGTAAAATCTGGCTTTTATGCACACTGGCATTTCCCGTTGCACCTGGCATGGCTGTTTCTTTTGGTATGGGGGAACAGGGCTCACCTGGCACGGAGGACAGATCCATATTGGTTTTTCAGCAGGAAGTTAATGGAATGTATTTTAACTTTCACAATTAACACGGATGCTGTCCAGAAATGTACCTGTTGGCTTTTTGAACACATTACATTAAGGGTCTTTTCTCACCACCTATTTGCAGGAATGCACATATTCATTGTAGCATTGACTTCCTGGAATCTTTCTGCCCTTAGTTCAGGCATACAAGCAGGAGGGCATGCTTAGCTGAGAAAACCCCCCTCCACACCACAAGACTTCTGGGATGTATGACGTCATTTGCCTAGGCAAGAAACCTGGAAGTAACTGAAGAAACATTAAACAAATTGTTTAAAACAAGTAAATATGATATTCGTTCTTACCTATTTACTAATGCTAGCAGCATAAAGATTAAAAATAGTCAATGCTGACTGAGGGAGTGAAGTTCCCTTTTAAGCTGTAAAAGCTTTGGACAGGGATACTCATGCCACAGCAGGAGCTAAACCCCATCTTGCTTTCAGTGGGCAGTATCACCCATTGTATGCCACCCATTCAGATCAATAGAGCCATACCGCAACTGCCCTGCAACTGTGTGTGATGCACAGGCTTTTAATAGTTAACCTCTATGCCCTACCTGGCAAGAAATATGTGAACTGAGCTGGATTATGCCTTCCACTTATGGGGCACTTAACAAAGTTCAAACTGCCTGCCAGGCACCCAGTAACTGCCTTAGTGTGAACAGGGCCCTAGATTGCATCTTCTTGTAGATGCTCTCACCTACACTAATAGAGATGGCCGAAGGCTGCCAAATGTATGGTATAGTTTGGCACTGTCAATAAAAAAGGGAATCTTATTCATTCTCTTTGTAATCATTAACAATGGCATTGTCCACTACTCTGTAAAAGCTACCACACCACCCTGAAGCTTGATAAGTGGTGAGATTGAGCAGAATGTTCTACTAGCACAGTGGTCGGCAAGCCGACTGTAATGCGGCTCTTCTGTGTGCCGGGCGCCCGCTCCCCTCCCTCCTCTCGGGCGGCCGCCCCAAAAGTCCGGACTGTGCAGCTAGCCCAGCAATGGGCAAACTACGGCCCGGCGGACCTTTTAATCCGGCCCGCGGAGCGTGGCAAACATTGGCTGTCAGGATGTAGGCGGGGCAGCGTGACGAACTCCTCTCCTCTCACAGTCCGCCCTGAAGACCGGAACGGCGCGGGAACACAGCGAGAGGAACGCACGGAGCAAAGGTAAGTGAATTGACACAATATGGGGAATGAATTACTATATGGGGGATGAATTACTATATGGGGGATGAATTACTATGGGGGATGAATTACTATGGGGGATGAATTACTATATGGGGGATGAATTACTATAGTGGGGATGAATTACTATATGGGGGATGAATTACTATGGGGGATGAATTACTATATGGGGGATGAATTGCTATATGGGGGATGAATTACTATATGGGGGATGAATTACTATATGGGGGATGAATTACTATTTGGGGGATGAATTACTATGGGGGATGAATTACTATATGGGGGATGAATTACTATGGGGGATGAATTACTATGGGGGATGAATTACTATATGGGGGGATGTATTTTCAGTTTTAAAAATGTGGCTCTCAAAATAAATTTCAATCGTGGTTTTGGCGAGATTTGGCTCAGTTGAAAAAAAAGGTTACCCACCACTGTACTAGCAGAAGGAAGCGGCACTAACAAAATGTAATGAGAGTCATTCAATAAATAATTTGCACCCTTTAAAACGTCTAGGTTTAGATAGGTAGTGCTATGGCTGCACCAAATTTAAAAATTGAGGGACTCACCTATTTCAATCCTGGTAGGGCGACTTTATCAGAGGATGACTAGGATGAAGGGATTCAACAATATGTTCCCATGGTTATTTTGGCCAGAGACAGAATTATCCAGTTTAAATTCCTTTATAGGGCATACTACACTCTTCAGTGTCTCTCCCGGATTTACCCTACATGATTCGAGGATTGTCCCAAGTGCAATCAGGAGACGGGGACATTTTTTTTGTAGTCTGGGGGTGTCCCCTTAACCAGGACTTTTGACAGATAGTGGTGATAAATATTAATGTGTTGAATGATCTCTCTGTGGCGGTGGATCTCAGGATCCTTCTACTACAGTGGTTCTCAACCTTTCTAATGCCGCGACCCCTTAATACAGTTCCTCATGTTGTGGTGACCCCCAACCATAAAATTATTTTCGTTGCTACTTCATAACTGTAATTTTGCAGTGGGAGGAGTAGTGCCACATCATTGGTGTCAGTGGAAGGAGTAGTGCCCCATCACTGATGTCAGTGGGATGAATAGTGCCCCATCGTTGGTATCAGTGGGAGGAATAGTGCCCCATCACTGGTGTCAGTGGGAGGAATAGTGCCCCATCACTGGTGTCAGTGGGAGGAATAGTGCCCCATCACTGGTGTCAGTGGGAGGAATAGTGCCCCATCACTGGTGTCAGTGGGAGGAATAGTGCCCCATCGTTGGTATCAGTGGGAGGAATAGTGCCCCATCGTTGGTATCAGTGGGAGGAATAGTGCCCCATCGTTGGTATCAGTGGGAGGAATAGTGCCCCATCGTTGGTATCAGTGGGAGGAATAGTGCCCCATCGTTGGTGTCAGTGGGAGGAATAGTGCCCCATCGTTGGTGTCAGTGGGAGGAATAGTGCCCCATCATTGGTGTCAGTGGGAGGAATAGTGCCCCATCATTGGTGTCAGTGGGAGGAATAGTGCCCCATCATTGGTGTCAGTGGGAGGAATAGTGCCCCATCATTGGTGTCAGTGGGAGGAATAGTGCCCCATCATTGGTGTCAGTGGGGGGAGTAGTGCCCCATCATTGGTGTCGGTGGGGGGAGTAGTGCCCCATCATTGGTGTCGGTGGGGGGAGTAGTGCCCCATCATTGGTGTCGGTGGGGGGAGTAGTGCCCCATCATTGGTGTCAGTGGGGGGAGTAGTGCCCCATCATTGGTGTCAGTGGGGGGAGTAGTGCCCCATCATTGGTGTCAGTGGGGGAGTAGTGCCCCATCATTGGTGTCAGTGGGGGGAGTAGTGCCCCATCATTGGTGTCAGTGGGGGGAGTAGTGCCCCATCATTGGTGTCAGTGGGGGGAGTAGTGCCCCATCATTGGTGTCAGTGGGGGGAGTAGTGCCCCATCATTGGTGTCAGTGGGGGGAGTAGTGCCCCATCATTGGTGTCAGTGGGAGGAATAGTGCCCCATCATTGATGTCAGTGTGGTGGAGGGGAGAATAGTGCCCCATCATTGGTGTCAGTGGGGGGGGGGGGAAATAGTGTCCCATCGTTGGTGTCAGTGGGGGGGGAAATAGTGTCCCATCGTTGGTGTCAGTGGGGGGAGGAATAGTGCCCCATCGTTGGTGTCAGTGGGGGGAGGAATAGTGCCCCATCGTTGGTGTCAGTGGGGGGAGAAATAGTGCCCCATCGTTGGTGTCAGTGGGGGGAGGAATAGTGCCCCATCGTTGGTATTAGTGACAGCCTGGGCTCGCTCTCTCACTTACCTGTCAGCTGTCTTCCTTCTCTGGCCGCTCTCCTCTTCACTCGCTCCGGCAGCTCCCTCGATCTTCTTTGATGTGCGCGCGCTGCCGCTCGGCTCCTCCTCTCCAAGCTCCACCTCCTCGCCGGTGATTGGCCGCCTGTGTGCCTCTCCTGAGCTACAGTTCCGGTGGCCAATCAGCCGCGAGGAGGCGGAGCTGCTGAGCGATCCCGGAGGTGTGGCCAGGTGACAGGAGCAGCGTATCATCCCTCCCACACATCGCCGGAGAGAGGAGCGGTGTCTCGGTTCCTAAGACCATCGGAAATATGTGTTTTCCGATGGTCTTAGGCGACCCCTGGGAAATGGTCGTTCGACCCCCAAAGGGGTCGCGACCCCCAGGTTGAGAACCGCTGTTCTACTAGGTATATGTGACTCGGTGGCTCATTCTACACATAAACGGCATTTTGTGTTCTATGCTGGTTTCTATGCTCAGAAGACTACCTCCTACTATAGATCAGTGGCGCTCATTAATGAATTCAGTCTTACCTCTCTACAAACTGACCTACATGGGATGTACAGTAAATGCCCTCAATATTTTGGGAAAACATGGGATGATTGGGTGAAAGCTAGAGCCCTGATAATTTGATTATTTGATTTTACTTTTTTACTATTTTGAGGCTGGAGTATTGACTTCCCTATGTGGCTGATTTTTTTTATGGGTTCCTTGAGATGGGCCCCCCCTATTTGGTGCTGATCTCGCTTTTGGTACCCCCTCTCCTTTTTTTCCTGACCTCCCCTCCTTATGAAGACTTTCGTCTTGGCCTTCCTTCCATCCTACCCTGTTCCCCCCCCCTTCCTCTCCCCGTGTAGATTACTTCATTGTACTATATCGCTGTATTGAGCTGGAGTTTGTCTTGTACTTTATATTATGCTTTATACTTATATTTTGTACTTTTTTATGCTGGAGATGATGTCTTGATGTTATGTTATCTTACTATCCTGTGTTTGAATTACCCTCCTTTGTACTTTGAGTGGTTAAAAGCTTTCTTTAGACCTCCATGGACACTATTGTTTTTTTGTGTGTTTTTTTTAAGCTAAAAAAATGCTGGATAAAAAACGCTGGTAATAGCGGTTTTTAGTAGCGTTTAGGAGCATCAGTGTTTTTATGGTACAGGTAGGGGAAAAAAAGATAGATGAAAGCTGTTAGGAGCATTTTAGTAGCTTTTTGCAGCATTTATGAGCATGTAGTGGCATTTAGAGTTTTTTTTTTTCTGCTGGAAAAACACTCCAAAGAGCTCTATAGAAACAATTTGTTTTGCTCTTTGATGCTGAAGCTCAAAAAACACTAATAGCCTAAAGTAGTATGCATGGACACAAAGGATAACACTAGCTTATAGGAGTAGAAAAAATGCTAATAAGAGCTTCTAGGAGTTTAAAAGAATGCTAGTGTGCATGGAGCCTGAGACTCTTAGGGTTCATGCACACTAGCATTTTTATTAAGCTAAAAAAATACTGGAAAAAACGTTGGTAATTGTGTTTTTTTAGTAGCATTTAGAAGCGTTTAGGAGCATTAGCGTTTCATTAGCATTTTTATAGTACATGTAGAGGGGGAAAAAAAGCTAGAAAAAGGATTGTTTTAGTAGCGTTTAGCAGGGTTTAGGAGCATTTAGTGTTTTTTTCTAATGGAAAAATGCTCCAAAAAACTCGACAAAAACTATTTTTTTTCTGCTCCTAGATGCTGAAGCTCAAAAAATGCTAATAGCCTAAAGTAGTGTGCATGGGCACATAGGATAACACTATTTAGCTTCTAGGAGCAGAAAAAAATGCTAATGACAGCTTCTAGGAGCTTAAAAAAACACTAGTGTGCATGGAGCTTTATATCCTTGGATCCTTCTCCTGTTGATATTCCTATTACCCCCCGGTGACTATTGTGCTTCATTGTATGTAGAATTACATTTGTCATATCTTCTTAAATAAATATAAACATTTGTGTTACAAAAAAAAGTATGTATGTACTAATATATATATATATATATATATATATATATATATATATATATATATACAGTTGCAAGAAAAAGTATGTGAACCCCTTGGGATTACGTGGAGTTTTGCATGAATAGGGCATAAAATGTGCTCTGAACGTCATCTAAGTCACAACAATAGAAGAACACAGTCTGCTGAACATAATACTACACAAACATTAGATGTTGCCATGGTTTAATTGCACATAACATGTAAACATTCACAGTGCAGGGAGGAAAAAGTATGTGAGGCCCTAGCTTAATGACTTCTCCCAGAGCTAATTGGAGCCAGGAGTGAGCCAACCTTGACTCCAATCAGTGTGATGATATTGGGTGTGTTGCTGACAGCTCTCCTGCCTTTAAAAAACACACACCTGTTTTGGGTTTACTGGTTTCAAGAAGCACTGTCTGATGTGAACCATGCCTCACAGAAAAGAGCTCTCAGAAGACCTACAATCAAGAATTGTTGACTTGCATGAAGCTGGAAAGGGTTACAAAAGTATCTCCAAAAGCCTTGATGTTCATGTGTCCACAGTAAGACAGACTGTCTACAAATGGAGAAAGTTTAGCACTGTTACTACTCTCCCTAGGCGTGGTCGTCCTGTAAAAATGACTTCAAGAGCACAGCTCAGAATGCTGCATGAGGTAAAGAAGAATCCCAGTGTGTCAGCTAAAGACCTACAGAAATCTCTGGCACATGCTAACATTTTTGTTGACACATCTACAATAAGGAAAACATTAAACAAGAATGGAGTACATGGGAGGACACCACGGAGGAAGCCATTGCTGTCCAAAAAGAATATTGCAGCACGTTTGAAGTTTGCAAAAGAGCACCTGGATGTTCCATAGCACTACTGGCAAAATATACTGCGGACAGATGAAACCAAGATTGAGTTGTTTGGGAAGAACACACAACACTATGTGTGGAGAAAAAAAGGCACAGCACACCAACATCAAAACCTCATCCCCACTGTAAAACATGGCGGAGGGAGCATCATGGTTTGGGGCTGCTTAGCTGCCTCAGGGCCTGGAAGGATTGTTGTCATTGATGGGAAAATGAATTCCAGAGTTTATCAAGACATTTTGCAGGAAAACGTACAACCATCTGTCCGCCAACTGAAGCTCCGCAGAGGATGGGTGATGCAACAGGACAATGACCCAAGCATACAAGTAATTCAACAAAACAATGGCTGCAACAGCACAGAATACACCTTCTGGAGTGGCCCAGTCAGAGTCCTGACCTCAACCCGATTGAAATGCTGTGGCATGACCTTAAGGGAGCGATTCACACCAGACATCCCAAGAATATTGCTACACTGAAACAGTTTTGTGAAGAGGAGTGGTCCAAAATTACTCCAAATCGTTGTGCAGGTCTGATCTGCAACTACAGGAAACGTTTGGTTGAGGTTATTGCTGCCAAAGGAGGGTCAACCAGTTATTAAGTCCAAAGGTTCACATACTTTTTCCTCCCTACACTGTGAATGTTTACATGTTATGTGCAATTAAACCATGGCAACATCTAATGTTTGTGTAGTATTATGTTCGGCAGACTGTGTTCTTCTATTGTTGTGACTTAGATGACGTTCAGAACACATTTTATGCCCAATTCATGCACAACTCCACGTAATCCCAAGAGGTTCACATACTTTTTCTTGCAACTGTATATATATATAATGTGTGTGTGTGTGTGTATATATATATCTATATATATACAGGTGAAACTTGAAAAATTAGAATATCGTGCAAAAGTTCAATTATTTCAGTAATGCAACTTAAAAGGTGAAACTAATATATGAGATAGACTCATTACATGCAAAGCAAGATAGTTCAAGCCGTGATTTGTCATAATTGTGATGATTATGGCTTACAGCTCATGAAAACCCCAAATCCACAATCTCAGAAAATGAGAATATTGTGAAAAGGTACAATATTCTTGGCTCAAAGTGTCCCACTCTAATCAGCTAATTAAGCCATAACACCTGCAAAGGGTTCCTGAGCCTTTAAATAGTCTCTCAGTCTGTTGCAGTAGGAATCACAATCATGGGAAAGACTGCTGACCTGACAGTTGTGCAGAAAACCATCATTGACACCCTCCATAAGGAGGGAAAGCCTCAAAAGGTAATTGCAGAAGAAGTTGGATGTTCCTAAAGTGCTGTATCAAAGCACATTAATAGAAAGTTATGTGGAAGGGAAAAGTGTGGAAGAAAAAGGTGCACAAGCAGCAGGGATAACCGCAGCCTGGAGAGGATTGTCAGGAAAAGGCCATTCAAAAGTGTTGGAGACTTTCACAAGGAGTGGACTGAGGCTGGAGTCAGTGCATCAAGAGCCACCACACACAGACGGATCCTGGACATGGGCTTCAAATGTCATATTCCTCCTGAACAACAAACAACGTCAGAAGCGTCTTTCCTGGGCTAAAGAAAAACAGACCTGGTCTGTTGCTCAGTGGTTCAAAGTCCTCTTTTCTGATGAGAGCAACTTTTGCATCTCATTTGGAAACCAAGGACCCAGAGTATGGAGGAAGAATGGAGAGGCACACACTGCAAGATGCTTGAAGTCCAGTGTGACGTTTCCACAGTCTGTGTTGATTTGGGGAGCCATATCATCTGCTGGTGTTGGTCCACTGTGCTTCATTAAGTCCAGGGCCAATGCAGCCGTCTACCAGGAGATTTTGGAGCACTTCATGCTTCCTTCTGCAGACGAGCTTTATGGGGATGCTGACTTCATTTTCCAGCAGGACTTGGCACCTGCCCACACTGCCAAAAGCACCAAAACCTAGTTCAATGACCGTGGGATTACTGTGCTTGATTGGCCAGAAAACTCACCTGACCTGAACCCCATAGAGAATCTATGGGGCATTGCCAAGAGAAAGATGAGAGACATGAGACCGAACAATGCAGAAGAGCTGAAGGCCGCTATTGAAGCATCCTGGTCTTCCATAACACCTCAGCAGTGCAACAAGCTGATAGCTTCCATGCCACGCCGCATTGAGGCAGTAATTGCTGCAAAAGGGGCCCAAACCAAGTACTGAGTACATATGCATGCTTATACTTTTCAGAGGTCCGATATTGTTCTATGTACAATCCTTGTTTTATTGATTGCATGCAATATTCTAATTTTCTGAGATTGTGGATTTGGGGTTTTCATGAGCTGTAAGCCATAATCATCACAATGATGACAAATCACGGCTTGAACTATCTTGCTTTGCATGTAATGAGTCTATCTCATAGATTAGTTTCACCTTTTAAGTTGCATTACTGAAATAAATGAACTTTTGCACGATATTCAAATTTTTCGAGTTTCACCTGTATATATATATATATGTAAGATACAGGAGAAGCAAAAGAAGAGTCCCTACCTGCTGGCAATTTTTTTGCTTTGTTTTGTTTTTTTTTAGCTTTACTTGTGCTTTAAGCTCTTGTGGCTGAATGGCAGAAACTTAGATCCCTGGATTTGTCTATATATTTACACATTTTTCACACTTTTATTACAGAAGGACACTCTTATAATACAAAACCTCAGCCACTATCTGTCTGTTGTATGGGTGTTGTAGATTTGTGGACGAGGTTTTTTATTCTTTGGTGCCTGTTGATATTATGTTATCATTTCAGTCCCAGAATCCTATGCTGTCATTCTATATATGGCTGCCATCTCAGTGCATCCCCTGGGCTCTGCGCTCTGCATAGTCTGTCTTCTCTCTGTCCATCATCTCTGTTTTCTTCCATGGTTCTCATGGGCACTGCGCTCAGCTCATACTGACCCCCTGATATCAGGATCTTTTCACTCTTTTGCCACAGTCCTCTGTGCTATTTTGAGTTATGCTGTCACACTGCAATATATATATCTCGTTCTTTTTGAATTGTTCCTGTATCCGTCGGCCCATCCAGACCCCTATTTTCTCTCCGTTCTTGGATTATTGTTGTTTATCAAGTGCATCTACTTACAGCTGCTGAGTTATTTGTCTCTGATGTCCTCTCATATGCATGTAGTCTTTGCCCTCCCTCTATTTCTTGTACGCCGAGTTATTTTTCTTTCTCTCTCTTCATACCATTTAATAGTGAACAGTCACCTGAGGCATGGCCTCTCCGTCATTCCTATCCATATTTTAATCTGTGCTGGCTGGAGCCCCACCCATGTGATGAATGATAAATTGGCACTGCGGTAGCCCAGCCTGCCATGGAACCGGCTCCAAGAGAACCTGCACACAATTAGCTAAATGAATGTCCTAATTGCCCTTGCTGGCTGAAATAGCAAGGAGACTCCGGGCATGTTCTGCATAAGGGAAACCAGCTGAGTGCAGAAACGTGCCAGCCTATGGCCTGCTCATGTATGTGTGATTGCTGAGAACATCAAGAGTTATTGATCGCCAAGCAAAAGTCATGGAGAGAAACTTGTTTACTATCTCACAGAAGTATCTTCAGAAGAGCTTCTACCTTACCATTCATCTTGTAATAACTTATTTTAAATTTACTTCCGACAATTTGTTTCTTTAGAGTGCTGCTATGTAAGCTGAATGAAGGTCATGTCTGCCAAAAGCCGTCTGGTTAAGGTTGATTCCCTGTTGGGTTATTGATATTTCCAGGACCATAAGAGGGAGATTCCCCTCCACACAGTGATGGTTGTGTAGAACTTCTCTTGGATGTCTGCTGAATAGTCATGGAACACTGCTGGATATGTTTATTCTCAATGAGAATATGGCAAGGAGTGCGGCTGATGTCACCTAAATGGTGGGAGACTTGAAGTTTACAGGAAATCCGAAAATCACTTGGAGTGGGCCATTCAGTTTAGGGCATTGTGGCAACTCACTTTCAGTCCTGTGCAGCTTAAATAATTAGTTAGTTGTCTCCTTTGATCTGCTGTTTTGCTCACAATTCCTGTTTTTAAGGGGAACAATAATCCCTTCTTACACATCTGTTTTACTGCGTATTCTAAAATGTAAACAATGTCAATGATACTTCCCATCATCAGGAGACCTGAGCCTGGGACGATGTATACAACCAACTTCAACTTTCTAAAATCAACTTCACTTCACATGTCTCCCTTCACTTCAGATTCCTTTATCACATCAGAGATCCCCCAGCCACACAACAGTCTCCCTCTCACATCAGAAGCCCCCCCCTTCCATCTGGGTCAGTCTGTTCCTTCAGAGTCTTCCCATTACATCAGAAATCCCCTCTTCACATTAGAGTTCCCAAATCATGTAAATGTCCCCCCATCATATCGGGAGCCCCTTAGCTCCCCATCTGGATCAGTCTATCATATCCCTCCTTCCCAGAGTCCCCTCATAACATCAGAGTGTCCCTATCACATCAGACTGAGAAGTGTGTCACCAGCGCACCAAGGATCTTCAGAACAGGTCCAAAGCTTTATTCTGCAGTCACACCATAATTACAGAGGCAACGTTTCAGAGCCTTCATCATCAAGCTTTGGACCTGTGTGCTGGTGACATACGTCTCCTTTTGAATGTCTCCAGCCAGTGGTCACACCAGCACACTAAGGATCTTCAGAACAGGTCCAAAGCTTTATTCAGCAGTCACACCATAATTACAGAGGCAACGTTTCAGAGCCTTCGTCATCAAGCTTTGGACCTGTGTGCTGGTGACATACGTCTCCTTTTGAATGTCTCCAGCCAGTGGTCGCACCAGCGCACCAAGGATCTTCAGAACAGGTCCAAAGCTTTATTCTGCAGTCACATCATAATTACAGAGGGAACGTTTCAGAGCCTTCATCATCAAGCTTTGGACCTGTGTGCTGGTGACATACGTCTCCTTTTGAATGTCTCCAGCCAGTGGTCGCACCAGTGCACCAAGGATCTTCAGAACAGGTCCAAAGCTTTATTCAGCAGTCACACCATAATTACAGAGGCAACGTTTCAGAGCCTTCATCATCAAGCTTTGGACCTGTGTGTTGGTAACATACGTCTCCTTTTGATTGTCTCCAGCCAGTGGTCACTGCAGCACCCATTTACACCCACAGCCATTTTTCAGGAACAGGTGCATTGGGAATAGTGTGGTTGAACTCGTGGACTGGTTTCCCAAACAGCACCCCTGACGGCTGCCCAATACAAGGCTATTTCATGTTGATCACGCCCGTATGAGATTGGGGCACCGCATTCACCGTCACATGCCTGATAAAGGGGTCCTGTGTGGCTCTGAAATATTGCCTCTGTAATTATGATGTGATTGCTGAATAACACGTTGGACTTGTTCTGAAGATCCTTGGTGTGCTGGTGATATTCACTCACCGGGCTCTTTATTAGGTACACCTGTTCAATTGCTTGGTAATACAAATTTCTAATCAGCCCATCACATGGCAGCAACCTAATGCATTTAGGCATCAAAATGTGATGAAGATGACTTGCTGAAGTTCAAACCAAGCATCAGAATGGGAAAGAAAGGGAATTTAAGTGACTTTGAACGTGGCATGCTTGTTGATGCCACACGGACTGGTCTGAGTATTTCAAAAACTGCTGATCTACTTGGATTTTCGTGCACAACTATCTATAGGGTTTACAGAGAATGGTCCAAAAAAGAGAAAATATCCAGTGAGCGGCAGTTGTGTGGATGAAAATGCCTGGCTGATGTCAGAGGAGAATCGGCAGACTGGTTCGAGATGATAGGAAGGCAACAGTAACTCAAATAACCACTTGTTACAACCAAGGTATTCACAACACATCAAACCTTGATGCACCGGGTGCCATTCCCATCAGCTAAGAACTGAAACCGGAGGCTACAATTCGCACAGGCTCACCAAAATTGGACAATAGAAGATTGGAAAAACATTGCGTGGTCTGACAAGTCTCTATTTCAGCTGCGACATTCAGATGGTTGGGTCAGAATATGTCGTAAACAACATGAAAACATGGATACATCCTGCAGTTTATCAATGGTTCTGGTTGGTGCTGGTGGTGAAATGGTGTGGGGGATATTTTCTCGGCACACTTTGGGCCCTTTAGGGCATCGTTTAAATGCCACGGCCTACCTGAGTATTGTTTCTGACCTTGTCCATCCCTTTATGACTACAGTGTACCCATCTTCTGATGGCTACTTCCAGCAGAGTAATGCACCATGTTACAGCTTATGTAATCTCAAACTGATTTCTTGAACATGACAATGAGTTCACTGTACTCCAGTGGCGTCCACAATCACCAGGCTCTAATCCAATAGATCACCTTTCGGATGTGGTGGAATTGGAGATTCGCATCCTGGATGTGCAGCTGACAAATCTGCAGCAACTGCGTGATGCCATCATCTCAATATGGACCAGAATCTCTGAGGAATGTTTCCAACACCTTGTTGAATCTATGCCATGAAGAATTAAGGAAGTGCTGAAAGCAAAAAGGGTCCAACTCGATACTAGCAAGGTGTACCTAATAAAGTGGCCAGTGAGTGTACTTCTCGCTTTGAATGTCTTCATTTTCCAGCCGGTGGTTGCTGCAGCATCCTTTTTCAGGAAAGTGTGCATTGGGAATAGTGCATTTGAACCCATCACATCAGAGAACCTCCTTTTCAGAGTCTCTTATCATATCAGTGTCATGCACTCCAAAGACATGCTGGTAGGTTATTTGGCTCCTGTTTAAATTGGCCCTAGTATATGTATGTACGAATGTGAGTTAGGGATCATAAATTGCACGCTCCTTGAGGTTAGGGACTGATATGAATGTACAATATATATATATATATATATATATATATTGTTACATATATTATATATATATATATGTAAAGCGCTGTGTATACGGCGCTAAATAAGTACCTGTAATAAATAAAATAAATATCAGGGTAGCGACATCACAAAATCCTATCATCACATTAAAGTTCCCGCATCATAAATTCACCTCTTGCCATCACAACCATACCATAGGGTTTGACAGCATGGCAGACGGCGGGAGGCGGAGTCTGTTTGGATGGGGGCTGAATGCTGGGGACCCTGCATTTCACCTACCATGAATCGGCGTCATGCATTGCCAATGTGCAGGCAGGCCATAGCAACAAATAATGCCATGCATGCTGACCCTAAAGCTTCATTGGTTGTTATGGTGCTGATCCAAGACCAACTGTGCCCCATGGTTGCAGGACCGCAATTGAAATAAGGTGTTCTATAGCACATCCTCCATTAATATTTTAGACATTTGTACATTTCCTTTTGACTTTGGATACTCTCCCCATTCACCTGTGCTATCTTTCCATTCCTTAACTTATTGGCTCCATTTGGTTCCTTCATTTATGTTCTTCTCTCCGTGTCGCTTTCTTTCCTTCCTGCTCTTTACTCCTGCCTCCCTCTCACGCTCTCCATGTCAGTGCTTTCAATGGCAGGCAGCAGGTTATTAAGCTGCGTAGCCCCCTCACCTGCCTCGTAATCTGTATTGATGGAATCAAGGACATTATCTCCTTAGTGGGAGCTGGGCCAGGCTTATTGCTTTCAGCGTGTTGTGCTGGAAGAACAGGCTGGCTCCATTTATCACTCCCGTCTGCTCTAGACCCATACATCCCAAGCTGTCATATGCACAGGTACGCACCAAGACCTTTAAAGGCAGGGGAAGCCTGGGCACATCGGCGCTCTCTGGTGACTAGAGGGAGACAGTGCAATGCAGGCTACATTGGGTGTACAGCCAAAATATCAGTAGGGTAAATAGTAGCAGGCCTATCAAACCGCATTTAATTAGAGCTGTCTGCATTGCCTCAGTAAACAGCTTATCAGAACCTGCTTACATAAATGAGAGTATATATATATATATATATATATATATATATATATGAAGTAAGGAAACAAAATGCTAGTCTGCTGATTGGAGAGAAGTTACTGAGCCCTTCCATTCTTTATGGGTTATTCATGAAAGCAAGGATAAGTGTAATGACTGTGCAATATAATTTAATTACAATTAAACCAACCAGTTGCTGTAGATAAACAAAATATATATATATATGTAGCCATGGACCTTTTTGAGGAACACATACATGAAAGAGAACACTGCATATATAAAACCATAACATTTATTGAGTAAAAGCATATAATTAAAGAGACACTGGCATTAAAAAGTGTCTGTTTTGGGGTTTACACAAGTGTTGAGATGTGCTACAATCCACATGTAAACTCAACGCGTTTCTAATGATCTTCCTCAGGAGAACATGGGAATAATATCCATATGATGGAACCCTCAATTTCTTTGGTTAAAGACAAGAATACCTAAGTCAGCTAAGATCCACAAATTGTGAAGCGTCTTTTTTCCGTGGGGGATAAGGGGAAGGAATTTTGATGGCGTAGGTGGCACACGTCAAAAATGTCACAGAACATCACAATGTTGCAGAGAATATTATCAAGCATCCAGGAAAAGCAACATAGAAGAGTGTCTCCACCATATATACTGTATATATTGGAAAATCATTGTGCAACATTGCTTATGCACAAATAAAGCAAAGGAAACTCTATGCTTCTCCACTTGGTTTGGTCAAAACCTTTTATATATATCAACATGTCTTATAAAAAACCCATGGACTTCAGCAATAATCCTGTTAGGTTGCTGTAGATAGCAGGGGATACCGTAGTAGAGCCTCCATGCATTCTGCTCCCAGCAAGGCGCCAACTTAGGGTGCCAACGTAACGTCACCTTGCTTCACAGTAACAGCTACTTTGCTTTACAAAGGTTTTTATTGGGTTTTTCAAAGTTATATAGCAAAATATACAAAAAGTAATACAGAAAGAAGTGTAATAAAAAGAGACAAAAAATTGTAGAAAATGAGAGAACATCATTTAGTAGTGAAACATTTCAACTAGCCTGTGCAATCACAGAGCTATACAATATCCTTCACTAACCAAAGACTAGTAACAGCTACTTTGAATGGCAGGTACTGAGGGTAGGTTGAGTGTAAACCTTTATGGTTCCTGTGGTATTTGTGAGCATAAGAATTCCCCTTAGTCCTCATGCACACGGGATGTTTTGATAACACTGGTAACGTTAGCTGTGTGAAGTCACGTTAAAAACTTGAGTTTTCAGCTTTTTTTAGCGTTTTTGCATTAGCATTTAGTGGTGTTTTGCCGCGTTTGGTGGCGGTTTCCTGCGTTTGCGTTTTTAGTATTTTTTACCAAAAAAAAAATTTTTGTTGGTGGAAAAAAACATCCAAAAATGCCAGTTTGCGGTGTTTTACCGCATTTTTCAGCATTAGAACTTTTTTACAGCTAAAAAACTCCTCTAGAAACCCACTAATCCTGGGTTTTATTCCACCAAAAAAATGTCCCTGCCAAAAAATGTTAATTTGTGCATGGACACATGGAATACCATGCTGGGGGGGTTTACTAGCTGTAGAAAAAACGTCAAAAGCCCAAAACAGCCACTGTAAAAACGCCAAGTGTGCATAAGGACTAAGGAACAACATACCAATACAATAGTATTTTATATAATGTTATACATATTCTGCCACCTCTAACCTGTGCCCACAATTGACACCTAAATGGTAAAGTCAGGCAATGTGTCATGACTTTGTACATATTTTCTTTATATATTTTAGTCAAGCCTAAAAAAAATGCAAACAAATGTGTATATTAAATGTTTACTAGTTAAAACCAAGGTTGTATACAATATATGATATAAACCATCATTTTAAATGTACACACTTGAAGTATGTGTAAACGCAATCACTAAAATCTTATATATGCTTCAACAAAATTTCAAATGTATTATTTTAGATTTTTAAATCTGCGTTTTTAAATACAATATGACTTGACCTAACTTCCTATTTCAGTGTGACAATGCTCTGTCTCCCATTCGTGTTCATGCGTTGTCACACTGTTACATGAGCTTCTGATGGAGACAACACATTTGTTTATGTATTACACATATTTACAGTATATTGCGCCAACAATTATGCTTTGTAAATAGACATGTTGCACTTACCTTACCAAACTTGATATGCCTCAAACAAATGATTAATCTTCATTAAATACCATTCATCAATAAACATAAAATAATTGAAGTGATAAAAGTGTCCAGTTATTAAAAAGTCCATGTGAAATGTAGACTCAGTCAGTCCTCATATGTACAGATCTACCTCCACAGTAACTTCTCATGATCCACATGGTAGCCACCACCTCTAAGGCACTGATGTAAACTTAAAATAAATACCATTTAGACGGCGCATACGTTGTGCAAACGATAAAAACTTGATAACAATCAATAATCAGAAATGATAAACAATAAACATCTATTAAACTGGTTTTTAGTATGCAGTCCCAGTATGTGAAAATAAGGTGCAAGCGTGCCAGATTCTTGATTGTGAACTCCGTATTAAAGTGACAAGTGCTCCACTGTGCTCAGACCGGTGCCACACATGGATTTGCACTCACCATCATCCCATGACATTTGGGCGGCACAGTGGCTTAGTGATTAGCACTTCCACCTGGCAGCACTAGGGTAGTTGGTTTGAATCCCAACCACGGTACCACCTGCCTAGAGTTTGCATGTTTTCCCTGTGCCTGCGTGGGTTTCCTCCAGGTACTCCGGTTTCCTCCCACACTCCAAAGACATGCAGTTAGGTTAATTGGATCCTGTCTAAATTGTCCATAGTATGTGTATGTGAGTTAGGGACTTTAGATTGTACGCCCCTTGAGGGTTAGGGACTGATGTGAATATACAATATATATATGTAAAGCGCTGTGTAAATTGACGGCGCTATATAAGTACCTGAAATAAATAATGACCACCTATCTCTAGGATGGTCACTAGTGCTTTTATTGGGACTATCCCAGTGTACAACGTGATGTTGGTGGCCGATGTTCTTTCACATGTGCTCCACAGCGTTTAGATGTTTGTTTATCATTTCTGATTATTGATTGTTATCAAGTTTGTATCGTTTACACACCTTATGCACCGTCTACATGGTATTTAGTTTAATTTTGTGTTCATAAGTTCACAATTAGGACTGATGCATCACACGGGTCCTTTATATTAAGTTTTTTATTCATAAGCGCAGCAGCATTCTTTTTACTTTTCACTGATGTAAATTACCAGCATATCATGAACCTCTGATTAAAAATAAGTCAAGAAGAGCTTTATGTGTATTACACTTGGATTGCACCGTCACTCATAAACTCGCATCTGACACTGCCTTCATCAATAGTCCAACCAGCTGGGGGCATTAGACCTGAATAACTGTCACTCCGGTTCCCACTCCAATAACCACTTCCAATATTTATTCACAGACTTACAGAAGAAAACAGTAAAGCAAACGCTCCACATAAGATATAGTACTGTTGCGCTTAGGAATAGATATTCATGCAACTTTGATAAGTATATGCTGCAATCCTAATTTGTGAACCAATAACACAAAAACAAATAAAATACCATGTGGACCGTGCACAAATTAAGTGCATTAAATTTGATAATACATGAGTAATATTGCTTCACATATCCAAAGTGAATAATTGTAACATTCAGTCCCAATTCAGAAAAATAAAGTGCCAGGGTGTTGAATTAATTGATGAACTTTGTGCAAAAAAATTACAGGTGCTCCTCTGTGCTCAATCGGTGCCCCACATGGTTGTGCACTCACCGTTAGCTGTGGACCACCTATCTCTAGGTTGGTCTCTACACAAACACTCCACATAGTGTGAGATCCCTAAAAACCAACTTTGACATACTACTATTGCACTTACATGTGGAAGAAGATAGTTGCGCATTACAAAAACAAGTTCAGCCTCTGTGCTCAATCGGTGCCCCACATGGATGTGCACTCACCGTTAGCCGTGGGCCACCTATCTCTAGGTTGGTCAATACACAAACGCTCCACATAGTGTGAGATCCCTAAAAAACAACTTTGACATACTACTATTGCATTTACATGTGGATGAACATAGTTGCAGATTACAAAAACAAGTTCAGCCTCTGTGCTCAATTGGTGCCCCACATGGATGTGCACTCACCCAGGGGCAGACTGACAACTCATTGGGGCCTCCGGGCAATAGGGGATCATGGGGCCCCCGTATCCTCGCCCACACCCAAAAAAGCCTGTGAAAAAGCCAATGAAAGGTACCAGGGGCATCTCATGGGGCCCCCTACTGACCCCTGGCCCTCGGGCAGTGCCCGAGTGCTCAAATGGTCAGTCTGCCCCTGCACTCACCGTTAGCCGTGGACCACCTATCTCTAGGTTGGTCTCTACACAAACGCTCTACATAGTGTGAGATCCCTAAAAAACAACTTTGATATACTACTATTGCATTTACATGTGGATGAACATAGTTGCGCATTACGAAAAACAAGTTCAGCCAGCATACACGGCAATTTATGCAGCACTTTTCATATTGTACATTCACATCAGTCCTTGCTCTCAAGGAGCTTTCAATCTAAGTGCCAATTTGGAAAGTAGCCGATCATCCTATCATGGCATGTGGGAGGAAATTGGAGTACAAGAAGGAAACCCATTTAACCACAGGGTGAATATTCGTGTAGGTAGTGTCCTGGTTGGCATTCAAACTGAGGACCCTGTTGTCACAAGGAGGTTGTGCTAACCACAAGGTTACTGCACTGCAGACAAGGTCCACTGTTGTCACCATCAGGAAAAGCCACCTGAGATATTCCATGATATGCCAGTCATCACTGGGGTGCATGTAGTCAGGAAGAAGCCACTGTAGGAGATCAGCAGCACTGAGATGCTATACAGATAAAAAGAGGAGAAAACAGGTATTTTATCTGAAAAAAAAAAGTCAATCAAATAATATAAACAGTTATTTAGCAAACTTTAAAAATAAAGTGAGACGTCAGTGCCAGGCCAGTCAACTGGTGGTGGGACATTTCCCATCCCGCAGCTGCACGTGCACAAGGGATGGAATGCTTGTGGCATCATGACCTAATATGGCCCCATGATCAATGCAGCTGATTGGTCCAGCACTTACGTTTGAATTTGGCCGAACATGGGTTTGAACTGCATCTCTAATGGTAACCATTATAGCAGCTGGAGGCATTGGAGTTTTATACATTAGGGCTTCTGGTGACATACCAAAATGGACTTGATATTATGTAATTTTACTGGTGATTTTTGACTTGATGGAAGTTCTTATAAATAATTCAGGTGAATCTAGCGTGCCAGTGTAATAAAAATAAGAGATACACAGCATGCATCTAAACTGATTCTATTGCAGGCGCGCACTGTGTTTGTTTGATATGTGTCCGATTTTAAATGGCTGACCTGGCAACTCCACATACAAATTCACAGCAGCCGAAGCATCGCCGCCTGTTTCTATATACACGTTATCGGCGTTTCTGCCAGAGGCACTGAAATAATTAACCATACAATATGTTATAAGCAGAATGGATTTATGGGCATGGTGGAATGCTGTGAACGCAGGCTCTGTGTTGTGTATGTGATGGCATTACTTGTATGACACCGGAATATATTGATGTGTTTGTGTTTCCATGTATGGTTTATGCTTTATCCCTCACGGATTGTAGACGTCAACACCTGCCCATCACCTTCAGACATCCCGTACCCCATCTCTCTCACTCACATCCCGCCTCCGCCGTGCCCACTTCATCCTTAACTCGGAAAGCTGCACGCAGTTCAATCCCATTTGGTTATGAACTTGCCTGGTCTTGGGCGCCGGAGATGGATTGCTTTCTGGAGGTTCTGACAGGTGTAATTGTTAAAAGCCTCGTCTGTTCTTGTTTGCACAAAATACATTTTGCCCGACTGTAGGACTTACCTGCTAATCTGCCTTCTCTCCCCATCACTCGATTCTTTGCATGGCACTAAACAAATCCCCTGTTATTTGACCAGATGGTGGAAAATCCATTCTTGTGATAAGTTGCTGCTAGTTTGCATTTAAATTACCTGCGAAAATAGAGCAATTTACTACCCTGCCTCAAAGCATCTCCCTGCTCCTCTCGTCCTCCCCTTTTTCACCCTTCCAGCTCCACCGCTTCTGACTAATTATTTAAATTCTGCCCTGCTGGCTAACCCCCTCATCAGTCAGTGCTGGATTAACAGGGGCACTTCATGAGTTTGGTTACTGTTTGAAAATAGACAGATTTATTTGTGTACATAACTCAATTGTTCGTGCCCAGTGAAGGAAGTTTGCAGTCTAGTAGACATTTGCATCCTTCAAGTTTTGTTGCTGTTCATTTTGTGTTGCTTTCATTGCTGGAATGCTTTCGGTTTTTGCTTTCTAGCAGACCTGGTAAGTAAAGTGTTAATTGACTAGCGTTTCGGAGATTCATAGGACTGTACAGGCACATACTGGCGTAAGCTGGCCATACGCTGAGCAGATTTTGTCCAGTTCTTGATAAAAAAGGCCAAAATATGCTCTATGGGTGGCCCTGCCGGCACCCTCCCGCTGACAGCCTTCTTTTGAAAAATATATTTATTATTTAGTTCAGGTACTTATATAGCGCTGTCAATTTGCACAGCGCTTTACATGTATGTTGTACATTCACATCAGTCCCTAACAGGGGCATACTGACCATTTGGAAACTAGGGCACTGCCTGAGGGCCCAGGGTCAGTAGGAGGCCCCATGAGATGCCCCTGGTACCTTTTTCATAGGCTTTTTTGAGTTTGGGCAAGGACAGAGGGGCCCCATGATCCTCTATTGCCCAGGGGCCCCATGAGTTGTCAGTCCACCCCTGGTCCCTAACCCTCAAGGGGCTTACAATCTAAGGTCCCTAACTCACATTCATACATACACATACTAGAGCCAATTTAGACAGGAGCCAGTTAACCTCCCACCGTGTCTTTGGAGTGTTAGAGGAAACCAGAGTATCTGGAGGAAACCCACACAGGCACATGGAGACCATGCAAACTTCAGGCAGGTGGTGCTGTGGTTGGGATTTGAACCAACAACCCTAGTACTGCCAGGCAGAAGTGCTAACCATTTAGCCACTATGATTTCCAAATCAAAGGAGCCAGATGTAAAATTGTTGGCAAACAGCAGCTGCATCCCGTCAGGTGTTTGGGTACTCTGACAGCCAGCACCACTGGCTGGCTCGCAGAAGACAATAGCTATCAGGGGGATTTGTCAATCAATAGAGGAATCTGTTAGGAAGTCTTCCCTTCAGTCCTCTAGATAACCATGGGTGTCAAACTGGCGGCCCTCCAGCTGTTGCCAAACTACAAGTCCCATGAGGCATTGCAAGACTGACAATTACAAGCATGACTTCCAAAGGCAGAGGTATGATGGGACTTGTAGTTTCGCAACATCTGGAGGGCTGCCAGTTTGACACCTTTTGGATAAACAAAAGAAATCTGAGTGTATGGCCAGCTTTATTCCACAGGGCAGAGAGCAATGTGCAAAGTGCAGTAACCCGTAGCAATTAAAGTGGTTATAATCCCTTACATATACCCAGTGAAGTGTCTGGCCTCAGGTGATATGCAGCGATGAAACATATCCTCCTACGCAAGTTGTACTTGTTTATCTGTAGCTGTATGTCTCCTACATCCTTTCAAAGTTCAGAATTTATACAGGATCTCTCAGCTCGAAAAGCAGGCGGTAGAGAGCTTACATTACACTAAGTAAGGAGAGCTCTGAGAGCTGATTGGAGGGAAGGGACACACCCCCTTTCACATAACACACAGGAACAGAGTTGAGACTGTCAGTCTCCTGGAGATCCCTCCCCTGTCACCATTTTTCTCTTGGTGTCAGGAAAACTTGTCAGAAGAGATTCATGCAGGTAGCAGAGGAACAAGGCAGCAGACAGAAATTACACTTAGTGCTCCTAATAGAGACCGGTATACACTATAGAGGGACATGCTTTGTTCATCTTTAATGCCTGAGGTTTGCAACCACTTTAATGAAAGTTCATGTAGCTAAATGTACAAAGAAAACCAATTAAATGTTATCACTTAGCTGATCTTATTACACATCACTTTATACATCAAACATCAACATCCTTGCCAGGCTTCACTAAACAGGTAGGGTAATCTTCCTATAAAATGTTTAGTTTCTGACCGTTCATTCATGATTAGAAGGCATTCGGATAGATTGGACCCTAAACATGAGTGGTCACCTGGTTTCTACATAGGAATACGCTTGCTGGCACAGATGTTTGAAGGATGGTTAGACTGTGCATGCTCATGTCACCAGCATTGTGTACTTGTGTTCAGGGTAAGGCCTCATTCACAAAGCTGTGTAGGGCCGTACACCAAGAATGAGTGTATTTTTGTGGCACGTAGCACAGGTGGATGCGACCAGCCATGGCCATCAAGCCAGGCGGCGGCAGCTGTTTTACTGTAAACATGCATTAAGCGGTTACACGTGGTTAGGGACAGATGTGCGGCCCTGGATGTAACCTGTCTGTATACAGGGCCACTCATTTGTCCCTGTTCTCATGCAATGGCATGATAACATGCGAACAGCAGCAGACGCTTGTCTTTGATTTGTATAGTCACATAGTTAGTCTGGCTGGAAAAAGTCCATCCAGTTCAACCATTAAAAAAAAAAAGTTATAATCCTATACCCACAGTTGATCCAGAGGAAGGCAAAAAAACCCCAGCAAAGCATGATCCAATTTGCTCCTGCAGGGAAAACATTTCCTTCCTGATCCCCCGAGAGGCAATCGGATATTCTCTGGATAAACTTTACCTATAAATGTTAGTATCCAGTTATATTCTGTGTATCTAAGAAATAATCCAGGACTTTTTTAAAGCAATCCACTGAGCTGGCCAGAACCAACTCTTGAGGGAGTCTATTCCACATTTTCACAGCTCTTACTGTGAAGAAACCTTTCCGGGTTTGGAGATTAAATTTTTCCTCCAGAGCTAAAGAGTGCCCCCTTGTCCTCTGGCCTTGTGGTTTACTGGCCTTGTGATACACACCACAAAAATATGCACATTCTTGGCGGTATACGGCCCTACGCAGAATTGGGATTGAGGCCAAAGAGAAATGTGTACTGAGAGAATATGCAGGTTTACATCTTTGATCCCTCCTTCTGAAATGTTAGTTGACTGTCATGCTGATCCAGTGGCTTCAATACTTACTGTAGTGCTGGCTGGGCATTAGAGTTTTCCATTACTGAGGTTTTTCTAACAGCCAGATAACTTCTTCCATGGACAATCGGCAATGGATTTCTTGTATTTCTTTCGCTAAAAATTTCCCGTATCAGGATTTGCTTAATCAGCATTAAAATGTTGTGGTCTGTCCAGTACAGATTGGCTGACAATTATGAAGGGCTCTTTTTAGAATATTTTTAATGTTTATATGTTAGAACAGTTATGTATTGAAGATCATAGGCTGTCTGGTGAGCTGTCTAGTGTTTTATATTCACCTTCGCTACTTGCCCAGCGAGATTGTTACTTGTAGTTCAGAGAGCAAGGCAGGAATGTAAAGGTAGTAAGGTTAATGATGTCTGGAATCGCATCAAGGGATGCCCTAACTATGAGAAAAGGTACTTGCCATGTCGCCTTTTATGTTGCTGCTTTTGGTATGATTTTTTGTGGCCTCTTTAGTAGTTCTGATTTCTTCATCTGGAATCAAAGTGTCCACATTTTCAGAATTGTCATAAAAGGAATATTAATCTCCAAGTCAGGTTGATCATTGGATGTTCCAGCTGCAGCTCTGGTTTTATTAGCTGGTGGCCTGGGTATGATGTCTCCATCAGGAATCAGAATGTTCACATTTTCAGAGTTGCCATAATCGGGATTCCAGCTGATGAGATCATAGTCCGGTTTAGCTGGTACATTGTTTGTATTAGCAGTTGCCTCTTCCTCAGCTGCCATTGCAGTGCCCTAGAAGTTGCCTGGCCTTTTGTATAAATAAGAATTATGGACGTATTTGCAAATTGCATGTAGTTCTTCATAGTCGCTAAACAGTCTCTGAAATATAACGCTTCACCAATCATAACACTTTACCTGGATTTTGTTAAAGTGTTGGTGGATTGGGATGAGTTCCTTTGGGCCCAAAGAGAACCTGTATGACCTATGAGGTGAAAAAGCAAAGCTCTGGTGTTACTTAAAGTGCTGCTGAAGCAACCTAAAACATCCCAAATGCTATGGCATGGTGAAAGACACCGCTGATCGCTCAGTTCTCCCCACCCGCACTGAGAGTCACCGCTGTCTGCTCTGCCCCTCCAGCACTCACTGGAGCACCGGGCTGTGGAGGGGGTGGGCCCAGGCTCTCAGCAGTTGCCTGAGAGGCTCAGCCAGGTGCCAAGTAGACATTAGGTCCAACTATTCCTATTCCTCCACAACCGCCAAGTGCCAAAATAAGACATCAGGTCCAACTATTCTTATTCCTTCACAACTGCCAAGTGCCAAAATAAGACATCAGGTCCAACTATTCCTCCACAACTGCCAAGTGCCAAAATAAGACATCAGGTCCAACTATTCCTATTCCTCCACAACCGCCAAAATAAGACATTAGGTCCAACTATTCCTATTCCTCCACAACCGCCAAGTTCCAAAATAAGACATCAGGTCCAACTATTCCTCCACAACTGCCAAGTGCCAAAATAAGACATCAGGTCCAACTATTCCTATTCCTCCACAACCGCCAAAATAAGACATTAGGTCCAACTATTCCTATTCCTCCACAACCGCCAAGTTCCAAAATAAGACATCAGGTCCAACTATTCCTCCACAACTGCCAAGTGCCAAAATAAGACATCAGGTCCAACTATTCCTCCACAACTGCCAAGTGCCAAAATAAGACATCAGGTCCAACTATTCCTATTCCTCCACAACCGCCAAGTGCCAAAATAAGACATCAGGTCCAACTATTCCTATTCCTCCACAACTACCAAAATAAGACATCAGGTCCAACTATTCCTATTCCTTCACAACTGCCAAGTGCCAAAATAAGACATCAGGTCCAACTATTCCTATTCCTTCACAACTGCCAAGTGCCAAAATAAGACATCAGGTCCAACTATTCCTATTCCTCCACAACCGCCAAGTGCCAAAATAAGACATCAGGTCCAACTATTCCTATTCCTCCACAACTGCCAAGTGCCAAAATAAGACATCAGGTCCAACTATTCCTATTCTTCCACAACCGCCACGTTCCAAAATAAGACATCAGGTCCAACTATTCCTATTCCTCCACAACTGCCAAGTGCCAAAATAAGACATCAGGTCCAACTATTCCTATTCCTCCACAACTGCCAATCTAAGTTTATCTGGCCCAGTGAGTTAATACAGCTGAATGCAGCAGAAAGTTTTCCAATAACACCTCTCTCGTGACCAATCGGATATTATTCTTAAGGATTTGTTCCTGTGTGCCAGGTTCTTCCTGCGCTGCAAAGCAATTTATGGTTCTCCGGATTGTAGCGGTGTAATGAACGCACTGTCCCGGGAGCACAGTTACATGGCCCAGGTGTTACACGTGTAGGGGATTTGAAAGGTGTGTTATGTATAAATTGCCTGTCAGTTTTTTCCTTCCAGTCTTGTAATGAAATGATGAGCGGTAATTTGCATAATCCTTTAAGAAGTCAAATTATGCTGTCATGTTGCAGAGTTAACATGCTAGTGAGGCGCTTGGAGCCTCCAACCTAATTAGAATGTACCTTGCAGGACACTCACATTCAACAATTCCAGTGTCTTCTCCCTTTTTTCTTCTTTGCCATTCACCGCTTTCTTCGTGGTGTACCAGTATGGGAACAATAAACCTGTCAACTTTCAGACCACGGCTTGTTTAAGGACAGCGATGACTTTGTGGATGTTGGGAATAAACTTCCGTTTATTCTCATTGCTAATTGGATTTAAGAAAAAAAAGCGTCATCCTCATTTTTCTGATAATTTGTACTTAAAGATAAAAGATGACGGATCCAATATATAATGTGGGTCTGCTACAGACGCTGCCCGCCAAGGCTGCTCAGGGTATTGTGTTCTTCCCAAGTCTGCAGCAAGCCTCCCCCACTCCTCTCCATAGGCTGAGCACAAATAGTTGCATAATGCGGCCATTCATGTTTAGGGAGCCGGCATCAATGCTCATGCCTACATGTCTATGGCAACGCAGATATAATGCCCACATTTTCTTTAGCACTTTACAGAAAACTCAAAGCACTGATATGCATCTCTAGGACACTGGGGTTGATTTACTAAAGGCAAATAGACTGTGCACTTTGCAAAGTGCAGTTGTACTCTGGAAGCACAGTTTCTCCAGAGCTTAGTAAAGAAGGTAAAGCTTCACTTTGCAAAGAATACCCAATCACGTGCAAGGAAAAAAAAAAATAAAAACAGTTTTTTTGCTGGTACATGATTGGATGATGGAAGTCAGCACGGCTTCTGCTCATTTACTAAGCTCTGGAGCCACTGCTCTTGCAGAGTGCAGCTGTACTTTGCAAAGTGCTCAATCTATTTGTCTTTTGCAAAAAAAAATAGTCTATTTGTCTTTAGCAAAAAAAAAAACCAAAAACAGTATTTTTGTTGGTACATGATTGGGTGATGGAAGTCAGCACTGCTTCTGCTCATTTACTAAGCTCTGGCGCAACTGCTCTTGCAGAGTGCAGCTGTACTTTGCAAAGTGCTCAATCTATTTGTCTTTAGCAAAAAAAAACAACAAAAAAACCCATATTTTTGCAGGTACATGATTGGATGATAGAAGGCAGTAAGGCTTCTGCTCATTTACTAAGCTCTGGAGCAACTGCTCTTGCAGAGTGCAGCTGTACTTTGCAAAGTGCACAGTCTATTTGTCTTTAGCAAAAAAAAACAAAAACAGTATTTTTGCAGGTACATGATTGGATGATAGAAGGCAACATGGCTTCTGCTCATTTACTAAGCTCTGGAGCAACTGTTCTTGCAAAGTACAGCTGTACTTTGCAAAGTGCACAGTCTATTTATCTTTAGCAAATCAACCCCAATGTGTATGTGCAATGCATTGCATGGATAATTTTGAGACCTCTAGCAGGTACATCTTACCTGTATCAAGAGGCTGTAAAGTACAGGCAGTATTATTCTTCGGAGCCATAAAATGGATATTTCTGATGAATGCAGTTTACTATAGAAAATATTTTACAGTCTCACTCTCGCTTTCTCGGATCCTCACCAAATACTTTGTCTTCTTGTTTTCCTCATGTCTCCTCCTGTTTTTTATGGTCCTGTGTTAGCTTGTTTTGAATGCCTTTTGTCCATATTTCCACGTCAGCAATGGCTGGACTGAGTCTGGCATATCATTAAAGTGGACCTGTAGTCTTGGAGAAAACTCTATAATGGTAGGTAGCTACAGAACATAGGCTCTAATCTTTTTTTTTTTTCAAATATCAAGGTATTTGGGACTAATTTTTATTTAGCTCTGATATAGTAAATAACTTTTACTTTTTTAGAACACTTTTGATGCTAATTTTTTTTTTTATAAATGGTGTGTCCAGCTCGGCACTTTGGCCTTTCTTGCCTAGGTTAGAATGACGTACACCTGATGTCAGTAGCCTCCTGGGATACTCCTACTAGGAGGCTTTGGGGCAATTTACACCACTGTGGACTGTGGAACATCATCAAGGGGCAACAACTAGGAGGAGCCGTCCCTCTGATGAAACGAGATGTTGGCGTGGGACGTGGTGTGCTCCAGCAAAGTGGTTCATTACAGCAGGACATTGTTGGATTCACTGGGTTTGGGAATATATATATAGAGGAGGACCAAAAAACAAGGTAAGAGGGGAAAGACAAGAAAATGTCTGAGTGGGGTGAAGTTCTTTTTTTTAGCCCAACTTACCTTACCAGTTCAGCTTTGTTGAGTTACTGTGAAGAGACCACTATATACTCCATATAAATTGTTCTTGATAGGCTGCCTTCCAGGAACATCACACGTAGGGCTAAGGTACAGCATCATTTCTGGATTTAAAGCCTGAAGTGAAAAGAAGATGGTTAAAATCTGATTCTAAAATCACAATGACCTCTCCCTTTTCCATGATGTCACCATGCTGCTAATGTCTTCTGTATGCTGAAAAATCCCCGACACTGGGACAGCCAATGCCAAGTGTCCTTGTCATCCAGGCAGCTGGGCGACATGAACACCTGAAGAAGGCCCTTCCTTTCTCTCTGCAAAATATAGGTTTGGAACCCGGCTTGCCAGATGACTGAATATAGGGTTAGTGAACGGGGGACTTCATGTGATTTTTTTAACTGCCTCAGCGTTTGGAGGTAAGGATGTGGAAGGGTGAATGTCTGGAGTTCTGCTTTAGCTTTGAAACTATATATCTAAAGGAGATTCATGGGACCCGTCTTGTACTTTTGCAAAGGAAGAATCTTTGAAACTTTAAAGCGATAGTAAACTTTAGGAAAAAAAAAAGATTTTCCTCCTGCAAAGTAATACCATAATGTGCTATTATGCATTGCATACTAATACATTATGAAAGACGTACCATGAAACAAAGCCCTCTAGTGATTCACTGTCACCGCTGTAGAAGCTTCCATCTTACCAGTCTTCCTTCCAGGTTCCCAATCTCCAGCTGCTTGAATGGCGGATCTGCGCTAACGTCACTACTGTGCATGCGTGCGTGAGGCATAGCCACAGCACAAAGCTCTGAAGGAATGGGATGAGTATCCTGTTCCTTGAGAGTGCATGCCAAACAAGCGAATATCTCCTTAACGGTGCACGTTTAGGAGATATTCATTTAACCTACAGGTGAGATTTATTACAAACTTACCTGTAGGTAAAAATCACAAAGTGAAGTTTGCTACCACTGCTACTACCAGGACCATGGAAACTGCAGATCAGACTAGGATGACAGATTCTTTATCTGTAAGGCTAGGTTCACATAGATTTGGTGCGATTTTTCTGCCAGTTTCAGTGCATTTTCAAGGGGTAGCTATTCAGTGTTTTAGGTGCAATTCTGATGTGATTTGGCAGGGTTCTAGGTCAGTTTCTCTCAATCTCTCTCTCTCATAGACCAGGTATGGGTGATAAGTAACAAAGCAAAGACTTGCATAAAAGGTACTGGAATTGTGTTATGTTAGGACAGAGAGCGGGTATTGGAATTGTGTTCTGTTAGGACAGATAGTGGGTATTGGAATTGTGTTATGTTAGGACAGATAGCGGGTACTGGAATTGTTTTCTGTTAGGACAGATAGCAGGTACTGGAATTGTGGTATGTTAGGACAGATAGCGGATAGTGCAATTGTGTTCTGTTAGGACAGATAGAGGGTACTGGAATTGTGTTATGTTAGGACAGATGGCGGGTACTGGAATTGTGTCCTGTTAGGACAGATAGCGGGTACTGGAATTGTGTTATGTTAGGACAGATAGCAGGTACTGGAATTGTGTTCTGTTAGGACAGATAGCGGGTACTGGAATTGTGTTATGTTAGGACAGATAGCAGGTACTGGAATTGTGTTCTGTTAGGACAGATAGCGGGTACTGGAATTGTGTTATGTTAGGACAGATGGCGGGTACTGGAATTGTGTCCTGTTAGGACAGATAGCGGGTACTGGAATTGTGTTATGTTAGGACAGATAGCGGGTACTGGAATTGTGTTCTGTTAGGACAGATAGCGGGTACTGGAATTGTGTTATGTTAGGACAGATGGCGGGTACTGGAATTGTGTCCTGTTAGGACAGATAGCGGGTACTGGAATTGTGTTATGTTAGGACAGATAGCGGGTACTGGAATTGTGTTCTGTTAGGACAGATAGCGATTTCAGTTCAAGTATATGTAGCTATATGTTACACTGCACCGCATTAAACTTGCACAAGACCCTTTTTAAAATCTCTTCGGAATTGCACTGCATATATGTGAATGACCTCTATAGAAACTCATGATATTTCACTTCTCATGCGATTCCTTGTGTTCTGGAACACATCAGAAATCGCATCAGTGTGAACCAGAGCTAAAGGAGAGAAGGGTTTAGTTCCACTTTGACTAGGATTATCTACATTGTAATAGGCAAAAAAGAAGCCAGTGAGCCTCTGCAGTAAAATTTGTAACATTTTTAATGTATTGAAGTGCTTGAATATTAGTTGTACTGGGTTTCGGAAAGTTTCATTTTATATTACTGATGCCTTATTATTTGCCATACTGGCCTCACTGTTTCCTACAATCACAGGGTACAAAGATTGACTGGGTCTGGCCCATAAAAATGTACAATTCAAACAGATGTACTATATATATATGTATATATATTTTTTTTTTGTAAAGTGCTGCATAAATTGATGGTGCTATCTAAGTTCCTGTAATAAATATAGTTTTATATATATGTACAGTTGCAAGAAAAAGTATGTGAACCCCTTGGGATTACGTGGAGTTTTGCATGAATTGGGCATAAAATGTGCTCTGAACGTCATCTAAGCCACAACAATAGAAGAACACAGTCTGCTGAACATAATACTACACAAACATTAGATGTTGCCATGGTTTAATTGCACATAATATGTAAACATTCACAGTGCAGGGAGGAAAAAGTATGTGAACCTTTGGACTTAATAACAGTTTGACCCTCCTTTGGCAGCAATAACCTCAACCAAACGTTTCCTGTAGTTGCAGATCAGACCTGCACAACGATCTGGAGTCATTTTGGACCACTCCTCTTCACAAAACTGTTTCAGTGTGGCAATATTCTTGGGATGTCTGGTGTGAATCGCTCTCTTAAGGTCATGCCACAGCATTTCAATCGGGTTGAGGTCAGGACTCTGACTGGGCCACTCCAGAAGGCGTATTCTGTGCTGTTGCAGCCACTGTTTTGTTGAATTACTTGTATGCTTTGGGTCATTGTCCTGTTGCATCACCCATCCTCTACGGAGCTTCAGTTGGCAGACAGATGGTCGTACGTTTTCCTGCAAAATGTCTTGATAAACTCTGGAATTCATTTTCCCATTAATGACAACAATCCGTCCAGGCCCTGAGGCAGCAAAGCAGCCCCAAACCACGATGCTCCCTCCGCCATGTTTCACAGTGGGGATGAGGTTTTGATGTTGGTGTGCTGTGCCTTTTTTTCTCCACACATAGTGTTGTGTGTTCTTCCCAAACAACTCAATCTTGGTTTCATCTGTCCACAGTGTATTTTGCCAGTAGTGCTGTGGAACATCCAGGTGCTCTTTTGCAAACTTCAAACGTACTATAATATTCCTTTTGGACAGCAATGGCTTCCTCCGTGGTGTCCTCCCATGTACTCCATTCTTGTTTAATGTTTTCCTTATTGTAGATGTGTCAACAAAAATGTTAGCATGTGCCAGAGATTTCTGTAGGTCTTTAGCTGACACTCTGGGATTCTTCTTTACCTCATGCAGCATTCTGCGCTGTGCTCTTGCAGTCATTTTTACAGGACAACCACACCTAGGGAGAGTAGCAACAGTGCTAAACTTTCTCCATTTGTAGACAGTCTGTCTTACTGTGGACACATGAACATCAAGGCTTTTGGAGATACTTTTGTAACCCTTTCCAGCTTCATGCAAGTCAACAATTATTGATCGTAGGTCTTCTGAGAGCTCTTTTCTGCGAGGCATGGCTCACATCAGACAGTACTTCTTGAAACCAGTAAACCCAAAGCAGGTGTGTGTTTTTTAAGGGCAGGACAGCTGTCAGCAACACATCCAATATCATCACACTGATTGGAGTCAAGGTTGGCTCACTCCTGGCTCTAAATAGCTCTGGGAGAAGTCATTAAGCTAGGGGTTCACATACTTTTTCCTCCCTGCACTGTGAATGTTTACATGTTATGTGCAATTAAACCATGGCAACATCTAATGTTTGTGTAGTATTATGTTCAGCAAACTGTGTTCTTCTATTGTTGTGACTTAGATGACGTTCAGAGCACATTTTATGCCCAATTCATGCAAAACGCCACGTAATCCCAAGGGGTTCACATACTTTTTCTTGCAACTGTATATATTATAACAAACAGGCTCTGTACATATATATACCATATATATATATATATATATATATATATTTATGTAGAGCGCTGCATAAATTGATGGTGCTTATATAGCACCATCAATTTATGCAGTGCTTTACATAGATATATATATATATATATATATATATATATATGGTATATATATGTACAGAGCCTGTTTGTTATAATATATACATATATAAAACTATAGGGAGAAAATGGCAGTGTAGTTTAATGCAGCCAGTCAAATGCTTCCTTTTATTGTTCGTGTTCTAATCTTCGCTGGAAAGAAGACATCTGGAACCTGCATCCTGCTGGCAACAGCCCCGTTTTCTTTCCTTCAGTTATTTATGCAGAGCTGTGAAAGAGTAAAATGGCTCCTTTCTTGTTTGTTGCACAGATCAGCCTTAGGATTTTATTAATCCATTATAAGTTTCAGGAAGCTCACATGACTTCATGTACGAAAAGTGTTCTAAAGGAGAATGTATTATTACTGATACCTTCCAATCCAATCTCCTTTTTTTTTCTAGTACCAGCCTGAAAAGTAAATTAAATTATTGGTTGCTACTTCCATAAAACCATTTTCATTCATAGGGCCCATTAATACAGAATGTAATAATATTATTTTGTGAGCAGAGCACATGTTGAATGCAGGCTTTGTGGATTTGATTGTCACGGATGAAAATGTACGGCTGTCTCTTTAAAGTGTATATAATCTCTAATAATGAACTTTCCTTATTTGCTCTCTTCTGGTCTGTTGAAGCTGACTTCCATCCTTCCCCCAAGGCTGGGTTCACACTGATGCGGTGCAGAATTTGCAGTGTTTTCTGTGCGTATTTTGCACCGCATCAGATCACACCCCGTTCATGCGAACTGCTGCGGGTGTGTATGTTAAGTTACCAGCACCCCAAAATCAGTGCGATGTGCAGAATCGGATCGCAAAGGTGTGAATACCCATGCGATACGATTCTAGTGCGGACCTAAAAAAGGGTCCTACACCTTTTTGGTGCAGATACGGTGCAATTTGAGCCATACATAATGTATGTAAATAAATTTACATGTGATTTGCACAGGAATGCGGTGTGGTTCCTGTGCGAATCACATGCGATGTACCGCACCGCATAAGTGTGAACCTAGCCTCAGTCTTGCACAGTTGTACAGGCTCCTACTCCTATACTCTAATTTCACTGCACATTGTGAGCTTCTCACAGTGTGCATTAGAACTCACAGCATGTCAGAGAAAGAGCCCATCTCATTTCCTGGCTGGATCACATCCAGCATCTTCTCACCTTGCCTGCCTTTTTCATTTATTGGATTTCAGCTCTTGCAACCATGAAGGTTCAGCATCACATGTGGGTGTTACCTAGGGAGGTCTGCATGCAAAAGTAGCTTGTCTTGCAACTCTCACTCCTCCAGACTGACATCCACCCAACATAGCAGTTTGATATTTGCAAAAATCCTCCCAAGTAAAAAGCCCACTGCTTGCATCTGGACTGAGGGCCTTTGCAGAGGTTCTTGGGCAGGGTTCTGTGATGCTTTTAGGAAGCAATGTACAGCACCCTGCTTGCCCCTCCAACCAGCTGCAATCACTCATCACTGATTTACTAACTGACATATCAGTATGGATGTCACGCCATTTCCTCAAACTCAATCTTTCAAAAACTGTGCTTATAATATTTCTTCCCGTCTTTTTGTCTCCTCCCTTGACATTTCCATCAAGATCAATAGCACAACTACCAGTCCTTCTATTCGTGCCAGGGTGCTTGGTATAATCCTGAGCTCTGACCTCTTCTACTTGAGGCCCATATCCAATTCTTGTCCAAAACTTGCCACCTTAAGCTGGCCTTACATTAATCGTTTTCTTTTTTTTTTCAACCAGCGAGCTGATGAAAAAAACAAATGGATTCTCCCATCTACACAATCGAAGTGGTTGTCAGAATCCTCCCCGCTATTGTATTCTGGGGGGACTCCTCCACTGTCAGAATACACTGATCAGCACTGCAGTTCATTGGTTGTATGTGACGATCATATGAAAATTTACCAGCAGTCCTGTTTGAGAGGAGTCTATCCATAGATTGATTGAAATTTGCTGAACTGGTCAAATTTCACTCCATCAATGGTCAGCTTTCATCTCTGTAACATTTCCAAAATTTGCAGTTTCTTAACAGACAACACTACAGAGCTACTAATTCACCCCCTTGTTATCTCTTGTCTCAAGTTTTGCAGTTCCCATCTCGTTGGCCTACCTTTAGATGGGGTATACCTGTCAGTCTATTATGAATGTTGACCTTATCAACCAGCCAATTGGTCAGCTCCTTTCCGTCTATTCCTCCACTGGCTTCTGCTCACTGAATAAATGTAGAATTCAAAATACTAAGACCAACGTACAAATCTATCCACAACTCTTCCCAGAGCTACATCACCAACCTCTTCTCAACCTTAACCATGCATACCATTCTCCTAGGACCTCCTCCCCCCTAGCTTCCTTGTTGCCTCTTCCCATGCTCACCTCGAAGACTTCTGCAGAGCCTCTCACATCCTCCGGAACTCCCAACCCCAATCTGTCCATATATTTCCTACTTTGTCTGCCAGAGACACCTACCCCCCACCTAAAAACTGTACTTTTATTTCCTCCCATCAATTCATGTCTCGTAGTTATTAGCTTTTGTATCACTCAACCCGGTTTTTAGATTGTAAGCACTCACAGGTGCTCCAAACAAACCCTCCTGTATTTTATTGTATTGTAACTGTGCTATCTCCTTTATTTTGGAAAGTGCTGCACAAATTGTTGGCGCTATATAAAATAATGATCCTGCTGCACTGCATAAAGAAACAAAGACACCCAGTGATGGCATCACTGGGTCTATAAAAATTTATGTAATTAAAAAAGAAACATTTTATATAAAAATATCATTAGCATGGTTTTTAAAACCGAAAATACAATGTAAAGCGTTTTATTATATCTGCTTGAGAAGTGCAAAAACACCTTTTGATTCTGCCAGAAACCTTGTGGGCTGAAAATGTCCTGTTCTCTATGCCTCTGCTTCGCTTTGATCAGTTACATTGTTCCCAGCTTTCTTTGTGGACTCCAGCACACATCCTGACTGTTATGGAAAAGAGATTTAGCTCTGAGGAAGGGGGGTTCTGTCTCCTGAAATGTGTCGGCTGGTAACATCATCTGTAGGGTTGAGGGCTGGCTTTTGGTTTCTGTATCTATTATACAATATAATTTATGTTTGGTTTGTGAATGTAATGTGTATCTTTTACAATTTAATCAACTTCTGTGGATAATGCACTAGGTGTTTTGCACCTTTTTTGTTTTTCTGTTGTTTGTATAGTTAAAGATTCTCCGATCTTACGAGGGCTGCAATGCTATCACCATTCAGTCCAGGTTGCACAGTGGTTATTATATTTGCAGACTTTATACTCAGCTTCTCTGGGAGTTCCTAGCGCTAAGGTTTTAAGATTTTACTGTTTAAAGTTACGTATTGTGCAAGCAAAAGATAGTTTTTTCTTTTTTTTTTCCTTAAATGGTATTAGGTATTCTTTTCAAAGTGAATTTTTATAGCATTCACTAAACTAAGGCAAATTGCCTTGCAAAATGAAAATGAAGAGTCTATCTGCTGTTTGTTCATTGACCCCATGGTGTCTGCCATTAAAATGTTTGCTTGCTAATGACCTCTGGGTATTGTCATGGGCTTGTTATGTCTCTGAGTGAACTCTTGCACACATACGGGGTGCCTTGCATTCATTTGTGCACATGCATATTGTGTAAAGTTTTTCATTGAGTATAGATTGATATGCATGCTTTCATTATGGGCGATTGAACACTGCAACGGATTGTCTGCCATCACGATTCACCCATTTCAGGTAGAATAAAGTAAGTTGGATGAACAGAAAGTCGAGGGATGCCAGACTATCCAAAATGTATTTTCCTTGACTTATTTTTTGGTAGAGGAATGTAGAGACATCAAAGGCCTGGCAGATGGAAAGCTGGAGTCTGGCCAAATCTGTCACTGCAATGCAAAGTGTCACCCTGTAATGGCTTCTTGGATGCTTTTCTTTCTGTAGTTAACACTCCCTCCTCCCTCTCCCAGCTCTAAAAACACAATGTAATGGCCAGTGTATAATCAGAGCCACCACTGATCAAAACGTTAACCCTTTCTGTGTGACAAGTTGCTGGGAGGGTGCCAAGTAAGGCAAGATAGACATCTTTGTCAGATAAGGAACACAACCTTCCAGACAGGTAATATTCGGGAAAACAAGCCAGGAGGAAGAATCGTCTATTTTCCATGGCTCCAACCATCTTGCTGTATCTTAGGTTTTCACATAGACGTACATGAATGATCGTCAACAGGCATGTAAAGAACAATACGGATGAGCAAAAGTGCCATAGCACATAGCAACCCGTCAGCTTTCAGTTCAATGGAGTCAGATCTTTTAAAGATAAATTTTGATTGGCTATAAGTTCACATATATTGCGCATTGCCTTATTAAATAAACTTTAATAGCATTTAATCTCAGTGAGGTTGATTTACTAAAGACAAATAGGCTGTTCACTTTGCAAGGGAATTTTCCCTTAGTTTAGTGAAAAAGGTGAAGCTGTGGTGGCTTCCATCATCCAATCATGTGCAAGCAAAAATTTTTATTTTTTGGTTTTTAGCTTTACTTGCATGTGATAGGATTTTTTTCGCAAAGGGACTTTTCATTCATTATGCTAAGGGAAAATTCTCTGGTAAAAGTGTTCCCTATTTCGCATCCTTCAAAGTGGCTTGGCAAATAGGCTGTTCACTTTGCAAGGGAATTTTCCCTGAATAAGGTGAAGCTGTGGTGGCTTCCATCATCCAATCATGTGCAAGCAAAAATGTTTGTTTTTTGGTTTTTAACTTGCATGTGATTGGGTATTCTTTGCAAAGGGAATTTTCATTCATTAAGCCAACGGAAAATTTCCTTGTAAAAGTGTTCCCTCTTTCCTGTCCTTCAAAGTGGCTCCAAATGGTTCTATACTTCTCACAAGTTCTTTACATTATTTTGCAGTGTGGCTAGTAGCTCAGAGGATGATTTCATTTTATGTACATCTATGGGAGTAAAAGAGGAATTCCAAGTATGGATATTTTTACATAGTTGCATCAGCTTTGACCAATGTAACTATGCCCGTGGGATCTTTACTTGTTTCCAGGTACTGTGCCAAGTGTCTGCCCTGCTGAATTTTGAACACGGTGGTTGCCCACTTGGCATCAGCGGCATTCAGAGAATGAGGGTACAACAACAAGCGATACTGCTGCCCCAGGTCAGTCCATGCTGGAATGCCTCATACACCTGCCGTAAGGTTGCTCACCCAGCTCGCATGCTGCACACAAGGTAGAAGAAAAATCCTGAATGGCTGCACTCCAAACTTAATCCTCTTTATTAGCATACTGTATATAAATCCAAGGCAGTGCACCATACCGTGGGGAAAAAGGCAAGGTTGACGCATTTCGCATTAGCACTTATTCATAACCATTCTGTGATTGGAGGAGGTGGAGAGCCTGACATCACCACCCCGCCTCTCCACCGCGTCAAGACAGAGAACACTTTGCATTTATGGAGTAATGGCACCTGTGCCAAGAGGTTGCCCTCCTATGTTCACAGTGCAGCAGGCCAGCCGCTCAGCACGGGACTGGGAAGCTAGTGGAGATCACTGGAGTCGTTTTCTAAACTCGCAGTGTGAGGCAACTACATGAAATGTCACTGTGTGGCATATCAATAGAGTTGGTTTGAATAAAAAAGTGAACAGTGTGATGTGCTGAGATTGGTGCATCAGTACTGCGGTGATCCCTCCACATCGCTATTGTAATGCAGCAGCTAGTGTGAATGGACCATACCACTTCTTGCATGCCTGTTGGTGGCCTGTGTGTTTATGAGTACTAATAGGCCCTGTGTGCTAATAGATAAAAAGTAGGGGGTGTTCTTCCATTCAGCTGGATATGTTTCACGCAACAGCTGCAATAAGAACCTATAGAAAGCTCATGTTCTGATTGCTGATCCACACCTGCAGGCTGCAAGTGGTATATGTGAAATATTAATATTTAACATTTTCTGTTTATGTGCTTGAAAATGAATGCAAGTTCAAGGATTTTATTTATTGGCACAGAACATAATAAAGAAAAAGATGTAAAAAAATAATAATATGCGTTCCCTTTAGGTTGTTTGATTCCTGCGACCATTTTGGGTAGTATATGACAATTTCTTACATTCGACCACTTTCTTAGGTTTATGGCTGGCCTGTGTGATTGAGGTATTTTTCATGTTGCAATTACTGGGATTTACCAATTTGTTTTTTACTTTACCCAGAGATTTATCAAGTCCCTTTTGAACTTTTTAGTACAGTAGTTAACAATTAAGAACATACGTTTGTATAGCACAGTGGGCTTTACTGATCTATCTACATCATCACCTGCTTTGCATTTGCTCATATTTTTCCTGCATTATTGGTGAAGGGGGAGACTTCCCTTATCCTTGTGAGCAAACCAGGAGTGGTAAAACGTGTCAAGAAAGGTTGGCTTCCAAGTGGGGACATTGTTGTATGCAGTCATTTTGTTGATAACTAATAAATATGGCAAAAGGAGCTAAGAGTGGAGTGCTGCTGATATATTTGTAAACACTTCTGATGGGAAGCGAAGATGGACTACAGTGGCCGACACCCTAATTGTTCACTTACAAGGAGGATATTGATAATGGTTGTACTGTTGGTATTTTTGTTAAGCCAACCATAGATGGTTGGAATGGTGAACTGGCCTGGTGAACCGGCCGGGATTCAACCATCTATGGCCAAGCCGGTTCACCTGACCAATTCACCATTGTACCAGGCTAATTGTACCCAGTTTGATTGCTGTGAATCTTGAGCGGAGCTGTGGATTTGAGTGATGAAAGGGTGTTTTAGATTAGGAAGATATTGAAAATGGCTATACTGTTGTTATTTTTGTTAAGCCAACCATAGATGGTTTGAATGGTGAACTGGCTTGATGAACCGGCTGGGATTCAACCATCTATGGCCAGGCCTGTTCACCATTGTACCTGGTTGATTGTACCCAGTTTGATTGCTGTGAATCTTGAGCGGAGCTGTGGATTTGAGTGATGAAAGGGTATTTTAGATAAGGAGGATATTGAAAATGGTTATACTGTTGTTATTTTTGTTAAGCCACCATAGATGGTTTGAATGGTGAACTGGCTTGATGAACCGGCTGGGATTCAACCATCTATGGCCAGGCCTGTGACCATTGTACCTGGCTGATTGTACCCAGTTTGATTGCTGTGAATCTTGAGCGGAGCTGTGGATTTGAGTGATGAAAAGGTATTTTAGATAAGGAGGATATTGATAATGGTTGTATTGTTGTTATTTTTGTTAAGCCAACCATAGATGGTTTGAATGGTGAACTGGCCAGGATTCATCCATCTGTGGCCAGGCTGATTATACCCAATTTGATTGCTGTGAGTCTTGAGCGGAGCTGTGGATTTGAGTGATGAAAGGGTGTTTTAGATAAGGAGGATATTGATAATGGTTGTACTGTTGTTATTTTTGTTAAGCCAACCATAGATAGTTTGAATGGTGAATTGGCCTGGTGAACCGGCCATGTTTCATCCATCTGTGGCCAGGCTGATTGTACCCAGTTTGATTGCTGTGAGTTCTGAGCGGAGCTGTGGATTTGAGTGATGAAAGGGTGTTTTAGATAAGGAGGATATTGATAATGGTTGTCATGTTGTTATTATTGTTAAGCCAACCATAGATGGTTTGAATGGTGAAGTGGCCTGGTGAACCGGCCAGGATTCAACCATCTATGGCCAGGCTGATTATACCCAGTTTGATTGCTGTGAATCTTGAGTGGAGCTGTGGATTTGAGTGATGAAAGGATGTTTTAGATAAGAAAGATATGATAATGGTTCTACTATTGTTATATTTGTTAAGCCAACCATTGATTGTTTGAATGGTGAAGTGGCCTGGTGAACCGGTCAGGATTCAACCATCTATGGCCAGGCTGATAGTACCCAGTTTGATTGCTGTACGACTTAGCTACAACCAGCCTGTTGGATTTTTCATGTGTTATTGTCAGCAGCTATAGCCGCTTGCAGTAATCACTGTGTTCCCATGGCAAGAACGGCAGGAGAACACAATAGCTGTGGAGGGATTCCTCCATTAATACTGATTATGTTGATGGGGGAATCGAGTAAATCGCATTGTCTATGGCCTGCCTTAGTCTGCACGAGGCTTCATAGAACTCTGACAAATGCTAGGAAGGGACCCTTGTGCTCTAGAACCTGTAATTCCGCTGTAAGTGGATAGGTGGATTCAGGTAAAGTTGGGTGGTATCCATTGGTATTACAAACATAGTTCTTGGTCCATGTTATGCTTTATTTTGCTAAAAGCGTATGATTTACAAAGCGATATTTTCACGCCTCCGTAATGTGTAATATGAGTCTGATGTGCATGCTGTACAGCGGTGTGGCACTCCAGTTGTATAGCGCATGATTTATATCAAACTTGCGGGCAAGTATCTATAAACTTAACGTTCATTGAATGTAATTCTGGAAATTACGTTTATAAAAATAAATTTTGCCTTAAAAAAATAAAACGGAGCGAGTTCTCATAAGGAAGTTCTAGTCTTTAATCCTATCCCCTATAAATAAGAAAATTGATAGTGATCAACCTTCTCTTGGATAAAGGGAAACAAAGAGCCCACCTAGCACTTAGGGGGTTAAAACCCAGATAGGTCCTTAACCTGCAGAAAAAATTCAGCTCACAAAGCAGAGCGACGGGAAGCCTAGAGAAAGAGTCGACAGGAGATCAAACCCATCAGAGCACCTGAACATCTCGCCCGACGTGCTGCTAAAAACACAGAGCTGCCAATTGCAAGCAATTGATTCCATTTTCTGGCGCAGGAAGGAGGGAGGATGAACAAGGCCTGGGGAGGCACAGGAACCTGACGCTGTTTATCCGAGAGCATGATGTGTGCGCGTGTCTCTCTCCTCAAAACATAATCGCACAATTTCTCCAACTCCCCAGGATAACAATGCTGCTTTGCTAGATGGGCGGGAGAAGGGGGATAGCGGATCCCTGCTTTCCCAATAATCTATCTTGTCACCTAGTAGAGAGTGCCGGCATGACACTGAAAAGTGACAGAAAGTAGCTTAATGGTATCAGCCTTATACAAATGTGGTTGCTCTAGAACTCCATGTCTTTAATATTTGGTTGTTTCTTGCTAGTAATGACCATTTTTATATTTATTTGCATGTGTTTGCTGAATTTTGCAACTTTTATTAGCAATGAGAAAAGCAATAAGGTGGCACCCTAAACCCACCAAAGTACGCATGACATGCCGGTGTTTTCAATCTTGTCACAAATTGGAGACCACGTTACCTATCCCAATGTGTAGTAAAGGAGCTATTAATGGATTAAAGTGGTTGTAAACCTCAGAAATATGAACAAAGCATATCCCTCTATAGTGTGTGCTTGTATATATCCAGAGCACTAAGTGTCATTTCTGTCTGCTGCCTCCTTCCTCTGCTATCTGCATTAGTCATTTCTGACAACTTTTTCTGACACCACAGGGGTATGGAAATGAAAAAAAAAATTACTTGTCCAAGGGACTAAATCGGGGTCCCAATCTACTTCTCCCACATGGCAATCTACTTGTCCTGATAAAAAAAATATGAAGGGTTGATATTTTTTATTAGGCAGAAGGGCTTTTAGGATTGTCTGAAGCTTTTAAAAACAAAAGGGTCTTTTTGGCGACTTTTAATGTTTTTTTAACATTGCGCTGTTTATCTCCTCCTCCCCTCTGTGCCTGTCTCTAGCACTGCACCCGGGGACTAGCAGGGAGGGGGGAGACCTTGCAGTGTGACAAGGACTGATTGGGTGCTCGTCAGGAAAGGGGAGTGTTGGGCTCCTTTAGCCCATATATGTGGCTGTGCCGGCCGCATTTTGCGCGGACACAAGAGCCCATTCATTTGAATGGACTCCTATGCCCCGCAACACGCAAAGAAGTCCCTGCAGCAGGGAGGGGGGAGACCTTGCAGTGTGACAAGGACTGATTGGGTGCTCGTCAGGAAAGGGGAGTGTTGGGCTCCTTTAGCCCATATACAGTTGCAAGAAAAAGTATGTGAACCCCTTGGGATTACGTGGAGTTTTGCATGAATTGGGCATAAAATGTGCTCTGAACGTCATCTAAGTCACAACAATAGAAGAACACAGTCTGCTGAACATAATACTACACAAACATTAGATGTTGCCATGGTTTAATTGCACATAACATGTAAACATTCACAGTGCAGGGAGGAAAAAGTATGTGAACCTTTGGACTTAATAACTGGTTGACCCTCCTTTGGCAGCAATAACCTCAACCAAACGTTTCCTGTAGTTGCAGATCAGACCTGCACAATGATCTGGAGTAATTTTGGACCACTCCTCTTCACAAAACTGTTTCAGTGTAGCAATATTCTTGGGATGTCTGGTGTGAATCACTTTCTTAAGGTCATGCCACAGCATTTCAATCGGGTTGAGGTCAGGACTCTGACTGGGCCACTCCAGAAGGCGTATTCTGTGCTGTTGCAGCCATTGTTTTGTTGAATTAACTGTATGCTTTGGGTCATTGTCCTGTTACATCACCCATCCTCTGCGGAGCTTCAGTTGGCGGACAGATGGTCGTACATTTTCCTGCAAAATGTCTTGATAAACTCTGGAATTCATTTTCCCATCAATGACAACAATCCGTCCAGGCCCTGAGGCAGCAAAGCAGCCCCAAACCATGCTGCTCCATCCGCCATGTTTTACAGTGGGGATGAGGTTTTGATGTTGGTGTGCTGTGCCTTTTTTTCTCCACACATAGTGTTGTGTGTTCTTCCCCAACAACTCAATCTTGGTTTCATCTGTCCACAGTATATTTTGCCAGTAGTGCTGTGGAACATCCAGGTGCTCTTTTGCAAACTTCAAACGTGCTGCAATATTCTTTTTGGACAGCAATGGCTTCCTCCGTGGTGTCCTCCCATGTACTCCATTCTTGTTTAATGTTTTCCTTATTGTAGATGTGTCAACAAAAATGTTAGCATGTGCCAGAGATTTCTGTAGGTCTTTAGCTGACACTCTGGGATTCTTCTTTACCTCATGCAGCATTCTGCGCTGTGCTCTTGCAGTCATTTTTACAGGACTACCACGTCTAGGGAGAGTAGCAACAGTGCTAAACTTTCTCCACTTGTAGACAGTCTGTCTTACCGTGGATACATGAACATCAAGGCTTTTAGAGATACTTTTGTAACCCTTTCCAGCTTCATGCAAGTCAACAATTCTTGATCGTAGGTCTTCTGAGAGCTCTTTTCTGCGAGGCATGGTTCACATCAGACAGTGCTTCTTGAAACCAGTAAACCCAAAACAGGTGTGTGTTTTTTAAGGGCAGGACAGCTGTCAGCAACACATCCAATATCATCACACTGATTGGAGTCAAGGTTGGCTCACTCCTGGCTCCAATTAGCTCTGGGAGAAGTCATTAAGCTAGGGCCTCACATACTTTTTCCTCCCTGCACTGTGAATGTTTACATGTTATGTGCAATTAAACCATGGCAACATCTAATGTTTGTGTAGTATTATGTTCAGCAGACTGTGTTCTTCTATTGTTGTGACTTAGATGACGTTCAGAGCACATTTTATGCCCAATTCATGCAAAACTCCACATAATCCCAAGGGGTTCACATACTTTTTCTTGCAACTGTATGTGGCTGTGCCGGCCGCATTTTGCGCGGACACAAGAGCCCATTCATTTGAATGGACTCCTATGCCCCGCAACACGCAAAGAAGTCCCTGCACTTCTTCCGAAAACGCAGCCTGCACGGGAACCTCGGTTCCCAGTACGGTTGCATTTTCCAGTGCGGGCGGCATGCCATTAGAAGTAATGGCACCCGCCCGCGGGTCCGCATTCCTCTGTGCGGGTGGTGCGGCTGCACGGTTTTTCATGCGGTATCCACAGCGGCACCACCCGCACAGATGTGAACATAGCCTTAATGCTCAGCAGAAGCGCATCTGCTGAGCGAGTAAATAAGGTGCCGGTCCTAAGAAGAGAAAAAACAAGAACCTTATTCTTTCAAGTTACCCTCGCACATGGAAACACTTAGGTGCTCCGTACTGGTGGCTGTTGAGCAGCCAAACCAAGCTCCATTGTCCGCTCCGTTAAGCCGCGTCCACACCTGGGTGTTTTGGGTTTATTCAGAAGTGCTGCGATTTTGCACACTATCTCAAAACGCACTACAATCGCAAATGCAGGTTCAGGTTATTTTCAATTGCACCTAAAACGTGGTGCGGTTTTGCAACGATTGTCACATGGTTTACTGTGCGGTAATCCCGGCAAATTGCATTGGGTGAGGCTTGTTGCCCAAAAAGGAGCAGGAGCTTCTTTTGGGTGTCAAGCTTCACGCAATGCAGTTTGCAAAAACGCACCACGTTTTAAGTGCCATTGAAAATGATGGCACCTGAACCTATGTTTTTGCGAGCACAGGCAGAATGGCAGCGATTCTGTCGCGATCCCAAAACGGCCAGGTATGAAGTCGCCCTGGTTCACACATATGTGATTCTGGATGCATTTTCATACGCACAGATTTGCATGACAGGCTAGATATTATGTGTTCGTGTTGAGGTGGTTCACATAGATGCGATCCACACGCATTGCGTTTTGAGTGCCATTACGAAAAGGGTCCTGTGTGAGTTTGTAGCAGTGCGTTCCAGATTTGCAAGTGATACAGTAGAGTGGCATGAGTAGAAAAGGGGTCATATAGGATTGCTATTGATAGGAGTTTTCGCATTGAAATGCTTTTTTGCTTTGAAGTTAATGGGAGGCGTCTTTGCATTGAAGTCTTTGGGAGGCGCTTTTGCATTGAAGTCTATGGGAGGCGATTTTGCATTGAAATCTATGAGACGCGGCTTTGCATTGATGTCTATGGGAGGTGATTTTGCATTTAAGTCTATGGGAGGGGTTTTTGTATTGAAATCTATGCCAGGCTTTTCTGCATTAAAGTCTGTGGGAGGCGATTTTGCATTGAAGTCTATGGGAGGAGAATTTGCATTGAAGTCTGTGGGACGGGATCTTGCATTGCAGTCTAGATTGTAAGCTCCAAGGAGCAGGGCCCTCCTTTCCCTCATCTATTGAACTGTATTGTTGCTGTATTGTCTCCTGTTATATTATAAAGCGCTGAGCAAACTGTTGGCGCTATATAAATGCTGTATAATAATAATAATAATAATATAGGACGCGATTTTGCATTGACGTGAATGGGCCGCAATATTGCATTGAAGTCAGTGGGATGTGATTTTGCATTGAAGTCTTTAGGAGGCATTTTTGCATTGAAGTCTATGGAAGGTGTTTTTTGCATTGAAGTCTATGGGAGGCGATTTTGCATTGAAGTCTATGGGATGCGATTTTGCATTGAAGTGAACGGGACATGATTTTGCATTGAAATCAATGGGACGTGATTTTGTATTGAAGTCAATTTCCCGCAGTAGGGTAGATGTAAAAAAACCCACCTTCCCGGTACCTGGAACTGCATGGCTATATGATTTGTGTATTTCTGCGCAAAGAATAAAGGGGCAAGGAGGGAGCTCCAGCAGATTGGCAGCCTCAGCTCTGTTCCTGTGTTTTATGTGTAGGGGGTGTGTCTCTTCCCTCCAATCAGCTCTCAGAGCTCCCGTCACTGATGTAACTTCAGCTCCCCGCCCTCTGCTTTTTAGAGCGGAGAGATCCTGTGTAAATTCTGGACTCTGCACTGCTGTAGAGAAGAAACGATTCAGATAAACCATTCACTACACATCTGTAGCAGTCTAAGAGGCTGGTCAGCAGCTCTGAGGAAAGGGTTTCGTCCCCAAAACTCATCAGCCATTAGACAGTTGGAACACCTTGCCTGCCGTTGTGGCCATCTTCTTTATGCAAAAGCTTTTTATACATGCTTCGTCTGTGAGTATGTGTTTGTCTTTTATACCTTTGAATAAACCTTGGATAATGCACTAGGTGTGTGCGCCACCTGTTTATCTAGTGGCTGATCTCCCTGTCTGAGGCCTCAATCATCTTCTTTTGGTTGCCTCTGTCCTGGTCCCCTTGGCTTCCCTTTGGCTGTCCATTTCCTGAAGCGCTGGAGAGTACATACGATATGTAAGGTGCATATCCAAGGGCGCTTCAGGAGCAGAGGAGACTTCAAGGTGCGGACAGACCCTAACGTTGACAAAAAGGAAAAAACATAAATAAAACTGCCATAAAATTGGGCAAGGATCCTATATAAGTACCTGAAATAAATAAATAATACTAGATTTAAATGTATTATTGTGGTGAAGATCCACTTTTACTGCCACTGAACTAGCCAGAGCCCTGTTTACTAGCTGCACTTCACAGGCCATAGTGGATTTTGCTCTACACAAGTGCCAGACCTACTTTCTGCCAGATGAGGAAAACCGGTAAATTGAAGGAAAGAGATTTAATGTAGCAAAACCATAAAATAAACCACAAGCTGCTTAGTGTTTACAGTCATATTTTACATTATCACATTGCACTGAACTGTTTAGGAAATCTTTCTTTATTATTTTTACTTCCCGTCTATATTTTAACCTGTCTCTGCTGTCATATATAACCTTAGTGAATAGGTAACATGTTCCCTTCCATTCCCGACTTGTTCAGATATGTGTATTCCCATTCATTTCCTCACGTGTTGTCTCCAATGCTTTGTTTAATCTGCCTCTATCAGTGTGAAAAGCTGCTTTTCATTATTGCATTCGATCGTGTTACACCTGACCGGCCACACTTTAAAGGAAGCCATCATAAAATGCTTGTATGTTTTTAGGTACAGTATGAAATACTGTCTTGAATATGTTTTTTTCCAAGGTCAGTTATTTTGTATTTTGTATTATTTTGTATCATCTGCAGTATGTACCATTAAACCATTTTCTGTTGGTTAGATTTTTGGAATTGGTGTCATAAATTCGATCGGCAGTTTTGCTGGCCCTCTTAGCAATGATTTTTGGATTTTTAGGTTATATACAAATATATAGCAAAATGAATGTCTACTTTCCCTCATCAGAGCTTCAGCTTTTATGATATGAAGTCTGAAATTAAGGTAAATTATGTCAGACTTGATTGTGTGGGCTGCTCATTCCTTCTAGACCCGAAACAGTTTTAGGAGCATTTTACAATTTGATGTTGATCATTCTGCTACTTTTTGTAACTAGAAAAATGATTGCTCTTAATTGGCTATCCACTAATGATGGGCAGATGGTGGAGTACTGTAAAATCTACCTTGCTCTCTAAAATTCAGATTGATAGACTCATAATATTTGCCAAAATTTTAAGGTGCTGAATTTGTAGTCCAGACGGCTCACTGAGGTTCTCCCTTAAATTCAGTTACAATGTATGTATAGCCCAAACCTTTTTTTTTTTACAAATTAGAGTGAGGAAGTGTTAAAACTTTTGTGAAGTTTTTTTGCTGCCTGTGTTCTCTGTGGGGTGATAATCCTCCTTATCAATGCTGTTGACTATTGTGTCTGGTAGAAAAATAATGGAAAATAGACATTTTACACATTTAAGAGGAACAGACGGCTTGGCGAAATATGGGGATACTTGTTCTATTGATAATTCTCTAAGAGGAGATTTTTCTTTTATTTGGATACAATTCTTTTAGCTTCTTGTTGTGTTTCTGGGACAGAAAGTGAAGGGAAGTCTCCCCAAGATAATATAAATACCAAAAGGGAGAAAACAGAAAGGGGTTTTTAACTTCACCTACTCTATAATTGGCTTTACATCCACTTTAAGGGGTCATGTTTACAGGACCCCCCTACTAACAGTCTAAACAAACTGGAGTATTTTGGTGCCGGGGAGCTCCTGGTGCTACATACAGCCACTCGTAGACGTGAATAATGCACAGACATACGTCATGAAAAGCAAACTGTGCATTTGGGGTACTATGTCTGTGCACACTTGCCAGTTTATGCAAGTGGCGGAAAATACCCGAGTACAGCGTTCAATAGCTGTTCATGTCTATAGGCGGCTGTAAGAAAGAATGTTCCAGTGTACATAAAACCTTAATATACTTTTATTTTCTAATGCTTGACATTCTTGCTTGGTTTAGATCAGTGGTTCTCAACCTGTGGGTCGCGACCCCTTTGGGGGTCAAATGACCCTTTCACAGGGGTCGCCTAAGACCATCGGAAAACACATATTTCCGATGTGTACAGAGCAGCTACTGTGTAGAAAGCAGCTGCTGTGTTGAAAGCAGCTACTGTGTTGAAAGCAGCAGTATTGGAGGTAAAACGACACATGAATTATAATTACTGGGTAAAGAATTTTATGGTTGGGGGGTCACCATAACATGAGGAACTGTATTAAAGGGTTGCGGCATTAGGAAGGTTGAGAACCACTGGTTTAGATACTGGACGACTGATATCTTAATTTTATTCTTTGACAGTGTGGCACTTTTTTGGATACGTAAATAAAATTTAAATTTGTTGATGCTTGCCCCTAAATAATAATCGAAAAAAAACAAAACTTACTAGTCCAAGAAGTCCGGTGTTGTCTACCTTGCAATTATGGTTCTCCTGGCGCTGGTAAGCTTCTGTGGCACAATGTTGAAGGTTCTCTTCCTTTCTTACCATTCCTTATGTGTGCAGATATGCCGCAGGTCTCTACAGGATGCCAAAGACCTAAGGCATACCAGTGCATACATGGGATAGAAAACCAGGAAGGGGACTTCCTGAAAAAGAGAAATGCAAGAGGGAGGAAGGAGGAAAAAGGGGAGAGAAAGTGAAATATGTGGATAAAGGGTCTGCTTTCCTACTTCTAATATGGGGAATGAAGACAGCACTATACATGGTAAATCTAAGATTTTATTAAACATTTACAAAGTATATGGCAGTTTCTTTAGCATTTTGTGATTCTGAACATTGTGCTAGAATGATCTCTGTACAATGTTGACTGTATTGCAACATAGCATCTAAACTGCAGTATACTGTTTGATTGAAATTACGATAAATGTTGCAGCTATTTATGTGTAATTTTAATAAATTATGCTTTTGGATTTTAAAAAATGTCACACCTAATTTTAGTTTTAAATTAGACTTTACAATAAAAATTCCATTGATATATTTAGAAGTATATCATTAGAAGCATCCAATCAGGAAACATAAAACATTCTGCTTGCTTAAAGTAATATGTTGCCGCTCTCTCCACACAGCCAGAGTTAATTTTAATTTAAGTAATCAGAGAACGGCTAAATATAATTTATAGGCTATCTTCAACAGGCCTATGAGGGAGGCTCACAAGAATGTGGCTTGCTGGACGTGTTACTAAGGATGGTATCCTTGTCTTCTACACTACTTAGGACAGATATAAGAAGAGACTTTCAGGGACACCAAATTGCTTGGTATACACTATATTGCCAAACGTATTGGGATGCCTGCCTTTACACGCGCATGACTTTTAATGTCATTCCAGTCTTAGTCCGTAGGGTTCAACATTGAGTTGGCCCACCCTTTGCAGCTATTACAGCTTCAACTCTTCTGGGAAGGCTGTCCACAAGGTTTAGGAGTGTGTCTATGGGAATGTTTGACCATTCTACCAGAAGCGCATATGTGAGGTCAGGCACTGATGTTGGACGAGAAGGCCTGGCTCACAGTCTGCACTCTAATTCATCCCAGAAGGTGTTCTATCAGATTGAGGTCAGGACTCTGTGCAGGCCAGTCAAGTTCCTCCACCCAAAACCCGCTGATTCATGTCTTTATGGACCTTGCTTTGTGCACTGGTGCGCAGTCATGTTGGAACAGGAAGGGGCCATCCCCAAACTGTTCCCACAAAGTTGGGAGCATGAAATTGTCCAAAATGTCTTGGTATGCTGATGCCTTAAAAGTTCCCTTCACTGGAACTAAGGGGTAAGCCCAACCCTTGAGTACCATTCTCCAGGCAACTGCCAAACCCAGACAGATTCATTGTATTGCCAGACAGAGAAGCGTGATTGGTCACTCCAGAGAACACGTCTCCACTGTTCCAGTGGCGGTGTGCTTTACACCACTGCATCCGATGCTTTGCATTGCACTTAGTGATGGAAGGCTTGGATGCAGCTGCTCGCCCATGGAAACCCATTCCATGAAGCTCTCTACGCACTGTTGTTGTGCTAATCTGAAGGCCACACTAACAGTTGAACGTGGAATATTTAGTAGCAAGGAAATTTCACAGATGGACTTATTGCACAGGTGGCAACCTATCACGGTACTACGCTTGAATTCACTGAGCTCCTGAGAGCGACCCATTCTTTCACAAATGTTTGTAGAAGCAGTCTGCATGCCTAGGTGCTTGATTTTATACACCTGTGGCCATGGAGGTGATTGGAACACATGAATCCAATGATTTGGAGGGCTGGCCCAATACTTTTGGCAATATAGTGTATGTGCAGGTCCTCCAAGATGCAGAAGTATGCAGCACTGACATTTCAGTTTGGGGTGGAGCACATAGGACATACAGGGGCAGATTTAATAAAACTGGTGCATGAAGAATATGGTGCAGATGTGCATAGTAACCAATCACATTCTAACTTCAGGTTGTTCAGCTAAGCTTTGACAATAAAACCTGGAAGCTGATTGGTTACTATATACAGCTGCACCGGATTCTGAGTGCACCAGTTTTATTAAATCCCCCCCATTGTTTGTTTGGATTTATAAACTGTAGATACTCTCCACATTTAACGTTTTTTTTTGCCAAACTGTAGTAATAGGTGCAAGGTCTGCTTTAATAGGCTCCTGCAGCCGACAATATTGAAATGGAAAAGAATTAGACTTATTTAATAAGGTAGTGCAAAGAGCAAAGATAATTTGCAAAGTGCAGTGACCCAAAGCAATCATTCAGATTTCAGATTTCATTAGTGTACCATAGTCAGACCAGACAAAGACGATGCTGATTAGCTGCTATTACCTTCCATAGTTTAAACATTGCTTTAACCTTACTACATATACCAATGTATGTGTCTGTGTTCATTTCGAGTCCGTTTTTCTTTGCCACAGGGTTTAGAAAACATCTGTTCTGCCTGTGATACTGCTTACGTTCATTGAATCCTGCAGCTCACCCACCACTGCCTGTGCATGTTTACTTTGTAATGGCGGACATGTTTTCCACTTAGTGCAATAAATGCTACAAGTTGTCTTGTCCAGGTTACATTTAAACTTCAGGAAATGGAACTCTATAGCAGAGAACATGTACAACCATCAGTACATTTATTTAATGCACTTCCTTCCTTCACTTCTATTACTGCTTGTTGCCTTCATTTGGGATTGTTGCTGGACTTGATGCACTAGGGGAATTCATAAAGAGTGTCAAAGACCCCTTGTAGAATTCTGCTTGGCCTCTGCACCAAAATTGTTGGTGCTTGTGCCACATTCATATACCTGACAGAAACAGGTTGGCACTACTGGACACTCCTTCCTCAGTGTGCTTCTTTCCCGGCCACTGTGCCTAACACACACAGACAGATACATGGCCGAAAAATGATGTAGTGGGATGGGCAAAGCTTGATGGGGAAGACTAGTTCCCAAGTCAAAAAAACCTCCTCAGTGTCTGTGAATCTTCAAATTATCATACACCAACTTGATTCATGTCCAAGATCAATTCTTATGTGTTCATGTGTACCTCAAAAAAAACAAAATAGCTGCATGTAGTGCATTACCCTCAATTTTTTCAAAATCAATATTATTGTGCACTTATGATCAAACTTATATATAAAAAATCACCCGGTGTCCCTCAAATATAGCTGAATAACATACTCTTACCCTAAAGAAAACTTCAAATGGCTTTATCTCTCACTCCCGATCAGGATCCAATCATGGCCGATACAACGGACTCATCATCATCAAATAAGGAATACCTCTGAAAAGAACATATCATCGTGTGTCATCCTTTAAACATGTGGTCAGTGCTCCCTTCTTCACCACCACTTAGTGAAACGCAAGATCACTCTCCACCTCCTTCCAAACCATGCACCTTACCGGACTACAGATGTCCAATCACATAAATAGATATAGGATGGCTCCTCTTAATCCATACCGATTCAATCTCCAATCCCAATAAGCATCGTATAATATAATTCAAAAGAAGAAAGACCATATAGTGTAGTAAAGTTGATATGAATGGTCTATTTATTAAAATTGTGCTTACAAGGTTAAAAAAAAACTCAAATCGTATATTTTCTCAGTGAAAAGCAGTGTATATCCATCCACATACAGCACAGGCTATACAGAACCTCTTCAAAAATGGCCGCTCCGCTACTTCCAGTTTATGTCTTGTGTCCGACGTCACATCCCTTGACGCGTTTCGTCATTTCCAACTTTTTAAAAAGGGGTCAAACAGGTCTGCCTTGTTTTTGAAAGACAGCGCATGACCGTGGGCTGAACCATTGCCGCTATTCAATCCAGCTATGGATCAGTCAACTGCCATCTTCTCTCAGTAAAAAGCAAGGTGGACCTGATGAGGTACTAGTCTCTCAGTTCCCCATCAAACTCCACACACCTAATAGGCACTGCAGCTTACCTCTTCACTCCATCTCAGAGCTGGTCTTAATTACCACCAGTTAGCTAATTACAACTGGTGGTAAGTCCTTAAGAGCTGATGCTGTCATAGTAATAGGTTCTTAAAGTGCCAATAGTAAGAAGGACCTGAATTTTACTCATGTGTTCGTAATATTATTAAAACTGGTGGAAATGCTTATCTGAAGTAGGCACAATTAAACCGTAGTAGGCCAAAAAACTATCAGTAATGCTCTATTGAATTCCCCAGACTGTCTTTCAGCTTCTGAGCATTCATAACGCTATGAAATGACAAATATCTGTAGTTATGTGGGACTTCAATAAAGCTGCTGCGCCACTTTTCTGGCACTTTTAGTGTACAGAGGGAGAAACTGGTGCAGACAGAGTATGCAAAAGTGTCTCTCATGTTCTAAAAGTGGTAAAGAATGTGTCAAAATCAGGCGCAGGTTCTAGACAGGTATATCATTTTGGCACACGCTGCACCACATTTAGAACACGAGAGACACTTTTTCAAAATCTTTCTGCGTCAGTCTTTATGAATTCCAGGAACTAGTTCTCTATTTTTTTTATTCTGTTTTGTGTTATGAAGCTGGGAGATGGCGTGTGGGGTGGGACAGGTGACCTCTGACTTTTGATGAATACAAAATTCAGTGCTACAACCTCCACTGACAGATATCACGGCTGGAAACCGCTACTTGACATGGACTGCAAACCACAGGGGAACTGAAGAATGGAGAACACCATCACCATTGTAAAATTCAGTTAAGAATCCATTTATTGAAGGTACAGTAGATATAGTACAAAGCAGTCAATGCGTTTCAGCCTAAGTGGCCTTATTTATGACTCATGAGTAAGGCTGTTTAGGCTGAAACGCGTTGACTGCTTTGTGCTGTATCTACAATAGCTTGGATAATTGGATTCTTATCTGCATTTTACCATGGTGCCGGCGTTCTCCATTCTTCGACCTCTGACTTTTGGACTAAGTGAATCTGATATTTGTTCTTTCCAAAGCAACACATTCACTTAACTCCCATCTACTCTCACTCCTCCATTCCATTATCACCCACATTGGCTAAATATACTTACTATTGCTTTGCTCTACCTCCTTTTTGTTTGCAATTGAGTGAAGAGAAATAACCTAAGCTGGCCATACACATGTAGATTTCTTGCAGTCTGATAGAAAGAAATCTTAACCCCTTCCTCCATCCATGCTAAGAGCACAAATGGATGAATTAACCCTGCCGACTGTCAGATACCCAAACATTGCTTGTCTTTAATTGGATATTCATACAGGCCGGGAGGGTCATACACTGCTCAAATTTTGACTGAGCCAGCAGCAGTTGGGTAAAAATTTAAGTAGTGCATGCCCAGCTTTAGAACTTATAGCATGCTCCTTTTGAAGCCTTCACTGCCCAGAATGTCTGGGCAGTGAAGGCTAGTTAACCCCTTCACGCCGGATTGTCCCGGTGTGAAGAGGAGTTCCTGCGCCGGGAGGTGGGCGAGACGAGGCGGGGCTTAGTGTCATGTGGCCGCCGTGACGTCACAGCTGGTCACATAATCGGGAAAGGTCCCGATCGAAAGAGCGGACTGGGACCTTTCCGTGAGTACCGCACATGTGTGCTGGGAGCGCACAGGGCGCACGCTCTCAGCACATATGTTTTTGTTACATGAACGCAAATGTGCGGCCGCTCGGTGTCTAGGCCCAGATGCCGGGTGGCCACACATTTGCGTGCGGCCGGTGTGAAGGGGTTAAGTATATAAGGGAGAATTGGTTGTCAAGTGGACATGGACAAAGAACAGGCGCACATTAGTCTGAAAAGGCAAACACAAAATAAAGAAATCCACAGAAGGGGGAATATAAATATTTACTTGGTGTAATCCTGAATATTTCATCTTTTTCATAAAATCAGTCTTGATAGGTTCTCTTTAATATCCTCAGAATATGAGATTAGGAGAAGTACGTCTTTACCCTTAATTCCAGAATTGTCCATTGTTTTTCCTTCTGTTCCCTCTTTTTGCATGCAGCAGACATATATGAAAACATCATCCAGATAACTTTTCTAATTCTTTGTTTCTTTTCTACTTTGTGTCCTCACTTCCTCCTTTTCACAAGACCGCAATGAGCTGTTTTCCATGCAGATCACAAGAACTTATTATAGAAAAAAAAAGGTTTTATCCTAATCTTCTCAGATAAGGTTCTGGAGGTCTACTAATGTCACTATGTGAGAGGGGATTAGCAGCCAGATTAATTTAGGTTTTGTCTTGTTTGTTAAGGATACAATACATAGTTTTAGAAATCGCTGAGGATGGGAAGAAAAATCTAAGAAGGAAATGGGTACAGTATCCTATATTTAATATAGACAGTCTGCTCCTTAGCACATGATCACCTCATTTATGATTGTGTTTTTTTTCTCACCTTTCAGTTTATCATCTGAGAAAAAAAAAGATTTTAATTAATCTCCTAATTAACACTCTTGTGCACCTGGCGTTGAAGCTGTAATTAGCACTGGTGCTAAAAAGCACAAATAATTTTAAAGGTGTCATAAAAACATGAAATTGAAAAAGTGATGTTACTGCATAGTCTTAATAACCAGTGTGCTTTCATGTAAAGCCGGGGGCTTTTAAAGAAGAATGTCACTCCCTAGGGTTAATTTTGCTCAATTAACTTACATGCCCAGTAAATCTAGCGATGTCCTGCTGTGATCTCATACCACGCACTGGGTTCCCCGCCACCATCTTTTTTTGCTTATGTCATCGGTGGCCAGATTCCTCATCTGGGTACTTGCATTCAGCCCCCTGATGAAGCGCCGCCAGGTTCTTCCCCCTTCAGCCACAGGGTGGAAGCTGATGTCTCCTGGGATATCTGACCTTGATATCCCAGGAGGTTGCTGGAGCAGGACTGACATCATTCTTGCCTAGGTAAGAATGGGGGTAGGGAGTGGAGTGGAATGAAAATCCCTAAAAAGACAAGATAAAAAAAAAGTCTTGGGTTTTCAAGGCACACACAGCCCAGCTCAGGAGCAGGTCTGTTCATGTGCCCCCATAGCACACAGCTCAGCTTGCTATGGGGGCACACACAGAGGAGAGGGAACGGACAGCACCAGTGGGGCACTTCAGAAGAGGAAGATCGGGGCTACTACTACTGAGAAATACCAGTGCACGAAGCAGGTTCTGTAAGTATGACATATTTCATGTAATAAACATGTTATACTGTTAAGTGGTTGTAAACCCTTACATATACCCAGTGAAGTGAATGGCCTCAGGTGATACATAGAGATGAAACAAATCCTCCTACATAAGTTGTGCCTGTTTATCTGTAGCGATCTTTCCCCTACATCCATTCAAAGTGCAGAGTTTACACAGGATCTCTCAGCTCTGAAAAGCAGGGGGTGGAGAGCTGATGTTACACCAGTGAGGAGAGCTTTAAGAACTGATTAGAAGGAAGGGACACACAGGAACAGAGCTGAGGCTGTCAATCACAGGCTGTGTCCTCTCTTGTCACCATTTTTCTCTTGGTGTCGGGAAAACTCATCAGATGTGAAGCAGAGAGAATTGACACGTGGTGCTCTGGATTGAGACAAGCACACACTATAGAGGGATATGCTTTGTTCATATTTCATGCCTGAGGTTTACAACCACGTCAATAAAAATAAAAAGTTTGCTTTTACAATCGCTTTAAAGGAAAGGGGATTAGAATGTTATGAGAAAAACATAGAGGCTGCAATTACTGACCTTTCCTTCACAAAATGCATGCTACCTGGCTTTCATGTGAACCCTTTCGTTTCAATGCTTGACTTTTATGGGACTGTCCTGAACGCTGCATCTGTTCTTGGCACAGGCCCTATAAAAGGGCATACAAGTCAGAGCCATAAAAGATTTTTTTCTGGCACAGTAGGATGCTGCTTTACTGCAGAGGTAAGTAAGCAGCTGGAATGGGAGTTTTAGTTTAGGTTTTAGGAAGATTGAGAGGGAGGGTTAAAAGAGTTTTGATTTTTCATTGAAAGAAAACCTGTGCTGAGGAAAGTGCACTGCCATTACTGACCTCTTTTTAAAATGCTACTTGCCTGGCTATTATGCTGATCTAAACACATAATTATTTCAGAAACACCACAACAAATATGCAGATAAGGAGTTATTACTTTACTCTGACTTCACTTACTGCATGCTTGTTCCCCAAAGTACTGAGTCGGAGACAGCATTTTTAGAAGGAGACTCCAAATGGCAGCATCCATATTTCTCTAGTTTTCCCTTAGGCCTCATTTACACTGGCAGTGCCAAACTTGTTTTTAAATAACATTTCTAAACACATATAAATGCAGGGAATGATTTTTCAATTATTCATTCAAACTCTGTGGGGTTGATTTACTAAACCTGCAGAGTGCAAAATCTGGTGCAGATGTGCATGGAAACCAACCAGCTTCTAAAGCTGGCCATACATGGGTCGAATTCTGAAAGAATTTTCTTTTGAAAATCTTTGCTAAGAATTTTCGTTTGGAATTCACACCATTAGTGGACCACAGAAACGGACGATTTTCGTGTAACCATCGAATCTGAGTGATCTCCTAGAGTGTAAGCTCCAAGGAGCAGGGCCTTCCTAACCCTCTTGTATTGAACTGTATTGTTGCTGTATTGTCTCTCATTATATTGTAAAGCGCTGAGCAAACTGTTGGCGCTATATAAATCCTGTATAATATTAATAATAATCAGGCATGTTGGAAATGTTTTGAAAAACGAATGAATTTCGAATCAATGATGGGAGAAAAATACATGAAAAAGAATTAAGTCTGAGCTGTGCCCAGGAAAGAAAAGAAAATTCTTGGCCTCGAAAATTCTTTTCTGTAGCAACATTGAAGGCTTGGTTGGTTGAATTTCGAAATCATCGGTGGCACCATCGGATTACAAAACGCACGAAAATTAAATTTTTCTATAGAAAATTCATTCGGATATTCGACCTATGTATGCCCTGCATAACTTGAGCTTGTTCAATTAAGCTTTGACAAAAAACCTGGAAGCTGATTGGTTTATTTATAGAGCCGCACCAAATTTTGCACTTTCCACTTTTACTAAATCAACTCATTTGTTTACCTGCATTTATTTTAGGCTAGATTTTAGCAGCATAATAGAATTCTGTGCATCCAGGATTTGATTAGAAACGTTAAATGTACAGCGGAACTCACTTTCCTGGGGACAACATGGCAGCATACCATTTTTATACCATACCACATTTATGCTATAATGGATTGGCGCCAGGAAAGGAAAATTATGGTAAGTATTTGATACAATTTTCCGTTTTAAAGCAGGAAAACGTAAATGCAATAAAGTGATCTAGGAAGCAAAAAAGTTGTTTATTTCTTCCAAAATATCTTCCGCATTTAGAAAATGTAGCCTTTTATAAACTAAATTTGTAATTAATCTACAAAAATATTCAAATTGTAGGCATAGTATGAAAATGGCACTTAATTCTGAGGACGTTTTACTGTTCATTGTAGGCTCTGTTAACATCCAGGCAATTTACAAAATCACACCAGCAACTCTCTAAGGCCTAAATAGCACGGCAGATTTTTAATCGCTTATCTTAAGATTTAACCTCTCTAGTTGGCAGTCACCTTGTTTGCAGCCCTTTATTTTAGTGTGCTGCAAGTCATACATTCATCTGAAAGCTGAAAATCTTAGAATATGGAGTGAATAAAAATCTTCTGTGTAATTTCAGCTGATTTTTTTATACTAGTCATTATTTTGTAGTAGAAATTTGGTAAATATTAATCAGTTTATTGAATGGATCGTTCTGGAAATGCTGCAATTGCAGCTCTGACTCAGAACATTCACGTTAAATCCTGCAATAAAAGTTGCATGGGTTCCTCTCTTTTTATAACACACAGAAAAGCCAGGCCATTCAGGCATTTTATTCCAGGAGGAATGAGTAGTGAGAGAGCGGGAAAGGGTAAGAACAGGCTGTATGCATGCTTCATTAAATTTGCCTCAAATAAATGGAGGTAGGGTGGAGCCTGGATGTCTCTGCTGATGTCTGCCAATAGCTCAGGGCTTCTGTCAGGCTCCCATCTCCTCCCAGGAGCAGGGGTCATGGTTCAGAGAGGGTAAGCAATTCAATTTTACTTTTTTTCTGCCCCACAGCATCTTGCCGTGACCCTGTGGTATTGTCTTCTGGTGGCTGCGTACCTCAGAGACTCACCATAATCCTTTCAAACCCTTCTGTTCTAGATGTTAGCTTGAAGCCAATTTCACACAATTCCCTGTGGCAGTGAAGGGGTTAGCTTTCGCCTCTGATGATCACAGTTGTAATATAGTGTTAGGCTGAAAGAAATCTCTAATGCTGCTAACCAATCATTTTATGCTTTATATAAAACAGCAGCAAACTTTCATTCATTGACTGGCCAAAAGCAGATCTAGTATTTTCCACTTTTAGCAGTTTTGTACACACAGGAATACAACCTTAAGATGTGCTTGTCTGCCTCATCCCTCTGCTGTGTGTCTGGGTGTCCGATCCACCTGCAAAATGTGCCTCTCCTTCATCCCTCTGCTAAATGCCCCTCTTCTTCATCCCTCTGCTGAATGACCCTCTTCTTCATCCCTCTGCTAAATGTCCCTCTTCTTCATCCCTCTGCTGAATGTCCCTCTTCATCCCTCTGCTAAATGTCCCTCTTCTTCATCCCTCTGCTAAATGCCCCTCTTCTTTATCCCTCTGCTAAATGTCCCTCTTCTTCATCCCTCTGCTAAATGTCCCTCTTCTTCATCCCTCTGCTAAATGTCCCTCTTCTTCATCCCTCTGCTAAATGTCCCTCTTCTTCATCCCTCTGCTAAATGTCCCTCTTCATCCCTCTGCTAAATGTCCCTCTTCTTCATCCCTCTGCTAAATGTCTCTCTTCTTCATCCCTCTGCTAAATGTCAATCTTCCTCATCCCTCTGCTAAATGTCCCTCTTCTTCATCCCTCTGCTGAATGCCCATCTTCTTCATCCCTCTGGTACATGTCCATCTTCCTCATCTCTGCTGAATGTCCATCTGTCTCATCTTTCCTATAAATGCCTTTCTTCCTCGTTCCTCTTCTAAATGTCTATATTTCTCATCACTCTGCTATATGCCCATCTTCCTCATCCCTCTGCAATATGCCCATCTTCCTCATCTCTGCTGAATGTCCATCTATCTCATCTTTCCTATTAATGGCTTTCTTCCTCGTTCCTCTGCTAAATGTCTATATTTCTCATCACTCTGCTAAATGCCCATTTTCCTCATCCCTTTGCTATATGCCCATCTTCCTCATCCCTCTGCTATATGCCCATTTTCCTCATCCCTCTGCTATATGCCCATCTACCTCATCCCTCTGCTACATGCCCATCTTCCTCATCTCTGCTGAATGTCCATCTATCTCATCTTTCCTATAAATGCCTTTCTTCCTCGTTCCTCTGCTAAATGTTTATCTTTCTCATCACTCTGCTAAATGTCCATCTTCCTCATCCCTTTCCTAAGTGTTTTTTTGCCTCATTCCTGTCCTGAGTTTTCTGTCTGCCTCGTCACCCTGGTAAATTTCTTTTTGCCTCATCCTGGAGCTGAATATCGGTTTGCCTCTTCCCTCTTTCTGAGTATCTTTCTGCATCATCCCTCATCTGCTTTATCCCCATGCTGAGTGTCTTCCTCATCCCAGAGCTGAATATCTGTCTGCTTCATCCCTCTGCTGAGTGTCTGTCTGCCTCATCTTTCTGCCGAGTGTCTATTTGCCTTATCCTTCTACAGAATGTCTGTGTGCAACATCCCTGAGTTGCTGCCTCCCTTAGCAATTAGCCTTTTGTCTGTGAGCCTCTAGACTCAGCTTAGTGTCAGCCTCATTCCTTAGCCTAGTATCTGTATTACTCAACTATCAGGTATGTGTTTGTCCACAGTTTATGGACCTCAACGCAGATGAGCACCTATTTGCCTCGGTTTAGGTGAGTATCTGGCTGCTCAGCTTAATAGGGTCTCTCAGCTCTTCTCCTAACTCTATTGCTCCAGACATTAATAGTATGAACCAATTTTTGTTTCCAACTATTTATTTCATGCCATTTATATGCACTCTTCTATTCTTTCTTTTATCCATGGGTTCTCATGCTTTATCCTTCCCAGTTTACATTTTCAGTACTTGGACATGTCAATTCAGTAGAAATGAATATAGGCTTATGTGACCTCAGTTCAAATTGCAATATGAGCAAAATGAACTCATAATTAATGCACCACTGCATACTTCAGTCAGAACCCTAGGAGACTGCCCAGTGGATAAATGAACACAAAAAAAAGCAAAACAATGATCACTGATCAGTGCCCGCAGTCATTGACTGTAATCGCTGAACAGATGCCAGTCGGATGCTGGTTTTCCAGCATTTAGGCCGGGAGTGATGGAGAACACTGGTAATTTCTCATTTATTATAAATGTTTCAGTGCTCTTTCACTAACCTGTAGGCTTATTCTGTTTCTTGCTTTTCCCAAGACCTAGCCATAGTTTGTATAGTGGCCAAGAAAAGGAAAGTGGCCAATTTTTCGGAGCTGAGGTCAGATTAGGGATTGTATGGTACAGAAATGGGATTCATTTTAGACAGGGCCACCATGTGTGTATTTCCTGTCTTCATGGCTACAACCCCTGAAGCATCTATCGTTGGGTGATAGGTTTGCTTTCACAATTTGTGCTGGAACCCATTACAGCCTCAGTAAGAACTTGTTGGCCATTTCCGTTATCATATTGAAAGAGCCTTTAGTAACTTTGGACACGATCTTTCTCCAATCTTCAGTTGTTACAGAATTGGTCATCTTGCTTCCATTTTGTTACATATGTGAGTAGGGTATGGGGTGAGTGTGTGTTCAGAGCAGAATATAAGATGGATATCAGGCTGGAGGTGCTAGGATTATGGAGGCAGATATGTTCAAAAACAAACTTGTTGAAGGTTTATTCTACAGTCCAGAGTAAAGGTAATCTGGTGTTTATCTATAATATTCCACCTAAGGGATTATTTTTCTTCAATTTTGGCCAAAGAAAATGGCACTAGGTGAGGATATGGTGGACATTCAAAATTCAATGTATAGTCCACCAAGGAAGGCGTGTCAGAAAAGTGACATGTTGTGGTGAAAAAGGCTAAACAAGGGAAATATGCTTACCTGAGTACATTTTAATATTTTCAGCAGTTTCTTTGCATGTCAAAATGTATTCAAGCTTTTCTAAATTCTAACTCACCAAACAGTGGTGAATTTGTTGTACAAATTAGTTAAAGCCTAATTTGGTGTGTGTATGTGTGTGTGTGTGTATGTATGTATGTGTGTATGTATGTATGTGTGTGTGTGTGTATGTGTGTGTGTGTGTGTATATGTGTAGTGCTTTGTGTAACTTTTCAGCTCCTTGTCCTCTTCCATAATTTGTAGTTTTATAACCTGGAATATAAATGTATTCATTTTATATTTAGTGCCACTAATCTACACAAAATTACCCATACTGTCCATAAAAGAAATACGTTTTACAATTTAAATACTGATAACAAACTGAAGCCTTGATTGCAAAAATAAGTGCACTTTTTGCTGTAAAAATCCTAAATAAAATCTAGTGTAACCATTTGCCTTTAGAAGCCACGTAATTAGTTGAATGGAGTCCACCTGTGCAATTATAGTGTCACATGATCTCTAAATAAATGCACCAGTATCTGGATGGCCCTAGATTTTGAAAGAAAACACCAAAACAAATAGCCAGCGGTGAGGCAGGCCAGTGAGGAGGGAGTTGCAGTAGTCGAGTCGTGATATGATGAGGGAGTGGATGAGCTGTTTAGTGGTTTCTGGGGTTAGGAACGTGCGTATTTTGGCGATGTTGCGGAGGTGGAGTCTACATGAGTTTGTTAAAGATTGGACTTGGGGCTGGAAGGATAGGTTGGAGTCCAGAATGACACCAAGTACTCTGGCCTGCGGGGCGGGTTTGATGGTGGCGTTGTTGGATGTGACGGAGAAGTCAATGGGGGGTGGTGTCCGGGCTGGGGGGAAGACAAGAAACTCGGCTTTGGAGAGGTTCAGTTTAAGGAAGTGGAGTGACATCCAGTCTGATATGTCGCTCAGTAGGTGTGTGATTCAGGCGGAGACCACTATTAATTAAAAATGGAAAAAATAGGGCACATAGAAAAAAACTGTTTTATATCTGCCCTTGCAGTGACCAGCGTTGATCTATTGCAGAAAAACGCAAGCCATACATGGTGCTTAATAAAGATCAGATCCATTCGGAGTCTGCCAAATGGAATGTGAGATGAAGAGAATACCTGTGGAAAGGGTTCTGAGATCAACATTTAAGGGAAAAAGTGGATAGAAGTCAGTTCTAGAGGAAAACCTGTTTTTCCTCGTCGAGCCTTACAGAACATTGTTTCAGAGAAATGGGCAACTATTGTAATGCAGGCCATACATGGTTCGAATTCCGAACAATTTTTTGCCCGAAAATCGAAAAGTCATTCGTTCTGTAATCCGATGGTGCCAACAATGATTTCCAAAATCGGTCGTTTTTCACGAATTTTCCAGCATGCACGATTAATGAAATGGGGAGGAACCACGAAAATCGGCCGATGCCATTGCCCCAATAACAGAGCGTAAATCAGTCGATTTTCGTACGAAAATTGTTCGGGATTCAAACCATCTATGGCCTGCATAAAGTAAAAGTGAAGCCCTTAGCTGTTGCCCCACATCATTGGGAAAAAATTAAATCAACTTTTTTTTTTGTTTTAGTTATAGAGCCTATTTATATTTTGCTCACAGAGATTAACCTAACTGGAGATGACACAGAGTTGGAGATTTACTAAAACTGGAGCACTCAGAATCTGGTGCAGCTGTACATGGTAGCCAATCAGCTTCTAACATCAGCGTGTTCAAATAAGCTTTGACAATAAAACCTGGAAGCTGATTGGTTTCTATGCAGAGCTGCACCAGATTTTGCACCATGTATTTGTAGTAAATAATCCCCAGATCATGAGGTCATTCACATGGCCACCAAAGCATATTGGGTAAATCTTAAACGAAGATAGACACTGTAGTGCCCCCCAAATAGCTATCCTCATTGGGATCAGGGAGGTTGGTTTACAAAAACAAAAGCTGTTACCCACAAAAATCAGATTTCTTGCTGAATTTGAAAGAAACTTTTTTTCTTGCCAAGGATAGTTGCTCCACTTTTGCTATAGGCTTTAAAAATGGCACCAAGACTTTTGTTTTTTTTCTTCATTTTATTAATTGACTGCAAATTAAATTAGTGAGAAATATAGCCATTCATATGTATTAAAACATTTTCCTACAACCCAGTTGTGATATTGTATAATCATTGTTCCATATACAGTACCAATGATAGAGATCTTGAGCTCTTCAGATTAGATATAGATATAGAGATTACTTCGGAAGACTCATTATGTACCTGGCTGTGCACTGTGGCAGAGGTGTGTCAAGCACTAGAATTGCTGTACAAAATTTTAGATCATTTTGCAGGTGAAACTGTGAAGATGTATGTTTTTTATTATTAATATTATTATTATGCAGGATTTATATAGCGTGAGCAGTTTGCACAGCGCTTTACAATCCAAAGGGAGAGAGTAGAGCTACAATAAAATAAAATACAAGAGGGTTAAGAGGGCCCTGCTCATAAGAGCTTACAATCAGTATAGGGAGGGGCAAGTGGTACAAAACGTTATAACTGTGAGGGATGTGCTATTGGAAGAATTAAAAGTTCAGTTGTTAGTGGGAGGCGTGAGAGGCTTCCCAGAAGAGATGAGTTTACAGGGATCGCCAAAAGGCGGATAAAGTAAGAAATGGCTGGACAGATAGAGGTAGAGAGTTCCAGAATGGGAGAAGCTCTGGAGAAGTCCTGGAGACAAGCATGTGAGGAGGAGACGAGAGCCTGAGAGCAGGTCTTGGGAGGAGCGGAGAGGACAGTTTGGGTGATATTTGGAGCCAAGATTGGTGATGTAGCTTAGGGCAGAGTTGTGGATGGCTTTGTGTTGTTGTTAGATGAGTCTAGCAGCAGCATTCATGATGGACTGAAGAGGGGATAGCCTATGGAGAGTTAGGTCTTGTTTACATGGATTCTGCATTATTATTTATGATTTATATAGTGACAATTAGCGAAAACTGAGAAGTTTCTTTTCCTCTTGCTGAATTTGCTTTTTTTTAAATAAGTACCATAGCTGGTTACAATTTGTCTTTTACCATTTTTATGATACAGAAGAATAGTTAGTAGGAGACTTTGTATTAAGTCTAGTACATGTATATGTTATATGTTAGGTAGATAACATTTAGAGATGTAGGCACTTGTACCTGAGGTATGTTTTACTAGCAGGGGGTAGATGGGAGTAGCTCATGGGGGTGTAAAGTGGTGTCTGGACCGCCATGGGGTCAGTATTGATTTGCGAAGCCGGATGTATCAGGCTTCTAGAGTCAAAGCCTGGTAGAAGGTATTTGTCTATCCAAGGGTGCCATAGTTTGGTATTATTATTATACAGGATTTATATACCGCCAACAGTTTGCGCAGCGCTTTACAATATAAAGGAGACAGTACAATTACAATACATTTCAGTACAGAAGGAATAGGAGAATATGAGGGTATACCTAGGAATCTTATCTTGCAAAAGTTTTCTTTTTTTTAATGCTTACTAAAATGTTATTTCTATCTGCAGTCCAAACTGTAATCTTAAATGACTGTATATTTTCTCAAGGGTGCACCAAACATTTAGATTGTATTTGTACTGCTTTTGGTTATACATTTCACATGGTTGGTTTACAGTTAATAAGTATGCACCGCGGAAACAAGTTTTCTATCTATCTATCTATCTATCTATCTATCTATCTATCTATCTATCTATCTATCTATCTATCTATCTATCTATCTGTCTGTCTGTCTGTCTATCTGCATATCCGTCTATCTCTCTCTCTCTCGCTCTCTCTCGCTCTCTCTGTCTGTCTGTCTCTCTCTTTCTCTCTGTCTGCCTGTTTGTCTATCTGTCTGCCTGTCTCTCTCTCTCGCACGCGCTCTCTCTCTCTCTCTCTCTCTCTGTCTACCCCCCCTCTCTGTCTCTGTCTATCTCTCTCTCTCTGTATATCTGTCTATCTCTCTCTTTCTCTCTGTCTGCCTATCTCTCTCTTTCTCTCTGTCTGTCTCTCTCTCTCTCTCTCTCTCTCTCTCTCTCTCTCTCTCGCTCTCTCGCTCTATCTCTGTCTGCCTGTCTATCTCTCTCTTTCTCTCTGTCTATCTCTCTCTTTCTCTCCGTCTGTCTGTTTCTCTCTCTCTCTCTCTCTCACTCTCTCTCTGTCCGTCTGTCTCTGCCCGTCTGTCTGTCTGTCTCTCTATCTATCTATCTATCTCTCGCGCTCTCTCTCTGTCTGTCTGTCTCTCTCTTTCTCTCTGTCTGCCTGCTTGTCTGTCTGTCTCTCTCTCTTGCGCTCTCTCTCTATCTGTCTGTCTATCTCTCTGTCTGTCTGTCTCTCTCTCTCTCGTTCTCTGTCTGTCTGTCTCTCTCGCTGCCTGTCTGTTTGTCTGCCTGTCTCTCTCTCTCGCTCTCTGTCTATCTCTCTCTTTCTCTCTGTCTGTCTATCTCTCTTTCGCCCTGTCTCTCTATCTCTGTCTTTCTCTCTGTCTGTCTGTCTCTCTCTCTCGCTCTCTATCTCTGTCTATCTCTCTCTTTCTCTCTGTCTGTCTATCTCTCTCTTTCTCTCTGTCTGTCTATCTCTCTCTTTCTGTCTGTCTGTTTCTCTCTCTCTCTCTCTCTCTCTCTCTCTCTGTCTGTCTGTCTGTCTGTCTATCTATCTATCTATCTATCTATCTATCTATCTATCTATCTATCTCTCTATCTCTCTCTCTATCTATCTGTCTATCTATCTCTCTATGTTTCTATTATGTTTTAAAGGTGTTTGTGGTAGCATGTACTGTACCTCCACTCTATGTTGAAGAAATCCTTATCTTATATATGACTAGTGACAGGCTTAGGGTCAGTAGAATCCCTGTAATTCACTGTAGAATTGAAGTTGATTCCAGGAGGAGGGAGGAAAAAAAAGAAAGAAAAGTAATAAAGTGTGCTGCTTCTAACACGCTCCAGGGCTCTGAAACACTTTGACACATTGAAATATAAACTGTATTTGTCATATCTATCGTTGGCCAATCATGTCCAACAGCAATCAAATGACAGTGAAGTTGCTAGCAGCTGGTTCTGTACCTGCCGTGTCTTTTGTTGTGGGTAACCTACCCTGCAAAGGGCTGCATAACCTATGTATGTTTTTTTTTTATGTAAAATAATTTTTTATTTCATTAAATGGTTTAATACCTTAGTTGCCGCTGAATATTGTACTGTGTTAGTCATTGATAAAAGTAGAAAAGGTGTAGTTAAAGTGACTGTTGGCTGGAATCCTGAGATTTCCTATTCCCTTTGAACCAATCAACTTTATATTAAGTGAACCTGTCTACAAGATTGAGGGAAGATTCACACCTTTTTCTATGAGTTTAAAAGCATTTTACATGTTGACTTTGTTCTGACTATTTTTATAGTGCTCACTTATAGGTTTCTTCAGTGTGGAAGAACGCCAATCACCGTATCAGTGTGAATGAGCCCTAAAGCCAGCCATAGATGGTTAGAATCTCATCCGGTTCAGCAGATTCTAGGGTTGTTTCTCCCCGTCAGCTCCTGTCAAATTGCATTCAGTGCTTCTGTGTGTGGTTCCACCTGTCATTCCTTCACAGACAGTTGTAAATGAAGCTGTTACAATTCCTATCTTCCACTGCAGGAGAGGGAGTTGTATATCTAAATGGAGCTCAATACAGTGACCTTACCTTACTACTTCCTGTAACTCCCTATCCATAGACAGGTCCATACATCGGAACAGAACTTCAGCTGTGGTGCTGTAGGAAGAGTCTGCAGGAGCCAGAGCATTGTACCCCTGATAACATTCAGTTACACTATGGCTTGTGTAGCAATTGTATACTATATATATATATATATATATTGAGTTTGCATGTTATCCCTGTGCCTGCGTGGGTGTCCTCCGGGTACTCCGGTTTCCTCCCACACTCCAAAGACATGCTGGTAGGTGCATTGGATCCTGTCTAAATTGGCCCTAGTATGTGTATGTATGAATTTGAGTTAGGGACCTTAGTTTGTACACCCCTTGAGGGTTAGGGACTGATGTGAATGTGAAATATATATGTAAAGCGCTGCATAAATTGACGGCGCTATATAAGTACCTGAAATAAATAAATATATACAGTTGTGTCCAAAATTATTCAACCCCCAATGCTGTAAAGGGGTTTAGGGACTATAGTGTACATTTGGAATTGTATTCAGAATCAAATCCTACAAGGACGTTGTAACTACCCAAATGCAACTAAAATGACATCAATTGTTTATGTAATACAGTAGTAAATGGTTCTTATGTGGTTTCTTCATTGCCACAATTATTCAACCCCTTAAAGACTACCACTCTGAAGAACAGAGGTTCATACAGGTGCTTTCCATCAGGTATTGAAAACACCTGTGGATGTCACCGAGCAGCAATCAAGCATAATAAGCACCAATTAGGCAGCTTTAAAATGACTGTGATACTCAGCTCCTTCTAGACATTTACTGGTGTGGTTACAAACATGGTGAAGGCAAGAGAATGGTCCAGGAAGACAAGAGAAGAGGTGATTTCTCTTCACAGGAAGGGCAATGGCTATAAGAAGATTGCAAAGATGTTAAACATACCAAGAGACACCTTAGGAAGCATCATTCGCAAATTCAAGGCAAAGGGCACTGTTGAAACGCTACCTGGTCGTGGCAGAAAGAAGATGCTGACTTCGACTGCTGTGCGCTACCTGAAGCGTAGAGTGGAGAGAAGTCCCCGTGTGACTGCTGAGGAACTGAGAAAAGATTTGTCAGATGTGGGTACAGAAGTTTCAGCCCAGACAATAAGACGCACACTGCGTAATGAAGGCCTCCGTGCCAGAACTCCCAGGCGTACCCCCTTGCTGTCTCCAAAGAATAAGAAGAGTCGACTGCAGTATGCCAAAAGCCATGTGGACAAACCACAAAAGTTGTGGGATAGTGTTCTGTGGACTGATGAAACAAAATTAGAACTGTTTGGGCCCATGGATCAACGCTATGTTTGGAGGAGGAAGAACAAGGCCTATGATGAAAAGAACACCTTGCCTACTGTGAAGCATGGTGGAGGGTCAATCATGCTTTGGGGCTGTTTTGCTTCTGCAGGTACAGGGAAGCTTCAGCGTGTGCAAGGTACCATGAATTCTCTTCAGTACCAGGAGATATTGGATGGAAACGTGATGCAGTCCGTCACACACCTGAGGCTTGGGAGACGTTGGACCTTTCAACAGGACAATGATCCCAAGCATACCTCCAAGTCCACTAGAGCATGGTTGCAGAGGAAAGGCTGGAACATTTTGGAGTGGCCATCGCAGTCACCAGACTTAAATCCGATTGAGAACCTCTGGTGGGACTTAAAGAAAGCAGTTGCAGTGCGCAAGCCTAAGAATGTGACTGAACTGGAGGCCTTTGCCCATGAAGAATGGGCGAAGATACCCGTAGATCGCTGCAAGACACTTGTGTCAAGCTATGCTTCACGTTTAAAAGCTGTTATAACTGTAAAAGGATGCTGTACTAAGTACTAAGATTGAATGTCACTTGGGGGTTGAATAAAACTGATAATGCTGTGAGCACAGAAAAGACATTTGTGGTTATTTCATTATAACTGTTATGTTATATTTGTCTGACCTACAAGTGCCTCTTTAATGTAAATGTAAGCAAGATGACTGAATGATCAAAAGCAATGTCAAACTGGCCAAAACACTCAATTTCAGTGGGGGTTGAATAATTTTGGCCACAACTGTATATATTCCCGCCCCACAAAAGTGGAGTTACCCTTTAAGCATCATAGCCAATGTACACATATGCCAGTGTCTTCACACCCACACAAGATATATATTTATTTCAATAGATACATTTCATTTTCCACCTTTTCCTTTTTTTGAGATCACATAATCTCTTTTCTCAGCTGCCTATGTATCTAAGGGGATTGGAGAGCTGGAGGTTGAGAAACAGCAGTACACTGATTTTCCCAGGAGGACAGGCAGGCTGGGTTCCCAGCACAGCCTGAAAATATATTACGCTGGAATGGTGGATGTGTTTTCATGCCTAGTGTGGTCAGATTGAAATAGAAAAGCAGACGGACTGGCAGGATCACCAGGGTTTTCACGCAAAGGAAGCACTACAAGAAGAACAGAATACTTTTTAACACAAGTACAATGTACAGCAGGCACATGTCAGAAATATGAAATGTTGGGGTAACATATTCTTTATACACTGTGCCACAAGTTACAGCTATTAATTCTCGAACACACATCACATTTTAGCCTTCCAGCTCAGTCAAGACACAAATGAAATAGTTTTTACTTATTTCTAGCATTTACTCTGAGTTTATATAGAAAAGAGCAAGACTATATATACCCACCAACCACTTTATTAGGTACACCTTTTCAATTGCTTGGTAACACAAATTGTTAGTCATCCAATCACATGGCAGCAACTCAACGCAATTAGGCATCTAGATGTGGTGAAGACGACTTGCTGAATTTCAAACTGAGAATCAAAATGGGGAAGAAAGAAAGGAGATTTAAGTGACTTTGAATGTGGCATGGTTGTTGGTGCCAGACGGGCTGATCTGAGTATTTCACAAACAGCTGATCTACTGGGATTTTCACACACAACCATCTCTAGGGTTTACAGAGAATGGTCTGAAAAAGATAAAATATCCAGTGAGTGGCAGTTGTGTGACAAAAATTGTTGATGTCAGAGGAGAATGGGCAGACTGGTTTGAGTTGATAGAAAGGCAACAGTACCTCAAATAACCGCTCGTTACAACCAAGATTTGCAGAATACCATCTCATAAAATATCCAACGAGCAGCAGTTGTGTGGACGAAAATGCCTTGTTGAGGTCAGAGGAGAATGGGCAGACTGGTTCAAGATAATAGGAATGTTTCCAACATACATCCACCATCTCCTGCGCCCAGGGGCTCCGACCAGAGGAAGATTAAAAATGATATAGTATGTTCATCCAATACTGATCAAAGGTTGTGCAGCTCTAACATGAAGCTGGGGAAGCTTGATATAAACTGTAGTAAAGGAGAAAAGAAAGAGCGCACAAACCTTGCGCATTATCTCAGTAAAAAGTCAATCATTTTATTAATGAGATATACGCAGAAGAGTAGCAGTAAAATGGGCATATAGTAACCATAGCCAACACATGGTTACAAGTTGCATCCAAAGGGGAGGGAGAGAACAAGAAGTGTATGCAACTTGTACGTGACCTGTAACCCTGTGTTGGCTATGGTTACTATATGCCCATTTTACTGCTACTCTTGTGCGTATATCTCATTAATAAAATTATTGACTGTTTACTGAGATAATGCGCAAGGTTTGTGCGCTCTTTCTTTTGTCCTTTACGAATGTTTCCAACACCTTGTTAAATCTGTGCCACAAAGAATTAACCTCCCTGGCGGTATTCCCGAGTGTAGCTTGGGGTAGAGTTTCAGTACCAAAAGCGGTAACCCCGAGCTACACTCGGGCTTGCCATGCGGCGCTGCTTAGGGATTCCCTGCAGAGCTTACCTTGTCCTTCGCTCCCGCGATGTGTCCCCTGCAGCGTCCCCCGCCATCTCCTCCGGCAGATGCCGACATCCAGCTTCTGTGTTCCGGTCCCTGTGACGTCGGGCGGCGGCGAGAAATTTGAAAATTTTAAAAAATGTCATTTTTTTCCAAACAAATTTTACATAGTAAAACATTGCTGTTTCAACCCATTTCACATACATTTTGTCCCTAGTGCTTTGTCCTGTGCCCTGCCTGCATTTTGTCTGTTCTTTCTGCCTGGAAACTGAGAAGCGTCCAAAAAGTGTCCCTTTAGGTCAAAAGCGGGTTTAGATCAACTAGAGAACAACGATAGTAAATCAGAACCACTTGCAGAATTGAGTGATAATGATTCGTGGGGAAATTCGTCATCAGACACTGAAAACGATTTTGCGACTTTGCTCAGCAATGTGCGAACTTGGCGCTATATTTCAAATTTCAGTGTTTTCGATTTGATTATATTATTGAATTAAATGTATTCTTATTATATTATTATTTTTTATGATTATTTATTAAATTATAATTTATGATTTCGTGTTTCAAATTTTATCCTACCCGGGATGTTTAATAGACTCTTGTTCGGACAGATTTCAGTGAGTTATTCCTAAAAATTACAGCCTACAATAAAAAAAACGATATATTTCCATGCAAAATAATGGTACCGCTTTCAGCACCAAAAATCTGCAATAATCATACTGCTAGGGAGGTTAAGGCAGTTCTGAAGGCAAAAGGGGGTCCAACCCATTACTAGCAAGGTGTACCTAATAAAGTGGCCGGTGAGTGTATAGTATATACTGTATATTGTATAGGCATACACTTTCTGACATGATATGATGAGTACTCATGGCTACCTTGTTGTTGCCCATCTGACGTGATTTTGCAATGACCATGCAGAAGGGTAATTTTTAAACACATCCCCAACAGAATGAAGCTGCTATGAATCTGGGGGGGGGGGAAGGTGCAGCACATGTGCTCAGACTTTGTTGACTTGGTGAAGCTTCTATCAGAGTACAATTACTGTCACAGATATTTGTCATGAGATAAACAAACTTCTCCTCTTGCCTTTGAATGAACCACCCTGCTAAGAAGTATTACATTAACCTGTATGAGGCCATCCAAAGCTAGTAGGAGCCTATGCTGCATAATACAAAACTTTCAGCAAGAGCCTTAGAAGCAGAGTGAGTATTTTCAGCGCCGGTAATTAATTGTTCATAAATATTCATATCTGCCTAGATGATGGAAACTTCATGCAGATGTGCAAGAACATAAACATAGAATATTAATATACACTTGCAAGTGTGGCCATGCATGAGCAGGCCTCTCCCTACAGACAGATGCAATATGCCTGTGGTGCAGAGATGTTTCTGTGGATAGAAAAGAACAATCCTTGAGAAACCTGAGAGATTTGCAAGGCAATAACAGATCTCTACGTGGGATAGTGAGCCCTTCCAAGGCCCCCAACATGGCCCAGTTAGCAAAAGCACACTGGTGTAGTCAGTCGCTTTACATTGCAGGTAATATCAGCAATTGCTCTGATGTGATTGAAGAGCAGTGACCTTCACAGACTCAATACAATCTCTCTATATGAAGAAAATTAGAATCATTTATGCCTTTGTGGTCACCTTTTCTAGAATAATAACAGCTTTTTCATATTCTTACTATATAAGTTGATTTACTTCTAGCCTTTTCTTAGGCAGTGAGAGCACAGCCGACTAGAGAAGAGATAAAACAATGACCACATAAACAGTCGCAGGGCAGTCACTTCCTCCGGCACAAAAACAAAACATTTTCCACAATATTTTGAAAAATATAAAACATGAGATTCTGACAAGTAAATAGATACCCAACATGTAAAACCTTAAAATTGCACACACCCATGAAAAGACAACAAACTTTGTTACCCACAATTGTTGATAAGTGTCACTTTAAAAGCCTTTACAAGTTATCAGTTTAGAGAGAAACGTGAATGATGGCCCTAGAGTTATCACTACGACGTTCACAGTAATATGCACCACATTAGTTGTTTTTCTAGGTAGGCATACCTGCCACATGTGTTTATATTTTTCTGTGCAAGAATGAGGGGGCAGTGGATAGAAACTTTGTTTTATGTTACTTTATGTTTAATCTCCAAATACGGAAAGGTTTCTTCACAGTAAGAGCTGTGAAAATGTGGAATTGATTCCCTCAAGAGTTGGTTCTGGCTAGTTCAGTGGATTGCTTTAACCCCCTCGGCGGTACCATTTTTTTGCATGGAAATATGTAGTTTTTTATTGTAGGCTGTAATTTTTAGGAATAACTCACTAAAAATCTGTACGAACAAGAGTCTAGTAAACATCCCGGGTAGGATAAAATTTGAAACACAAAATCATAAATTATAACTTAATAAATAATCATAAAAAATAATAATAATAAATTTAATTCAGTAATATAATCAGACCAAAAACACTGAAATTTGAAATACAGAGGCAAATTCGCACATCGCTGAGCAAAGTCGCAAAATCATTTTCAGTGTCTGATGACGAATTTCCCCACGAATCATTATCACTCAATTCTGTAAGTGGTTCTGATTTACTATCGCTGTTCTCTAGCTGGTCTAAAACAGCTTTTGACGTAAAGGGGCGGTTTTTGGACACCATGGACTTTTCTAAGTTTCCAGGCAGAAAGAACAGTGAAAATGCAGGCAGGGCACAGGACAAAGCAGTAGGGACAAAATGTATGTGAAATGCATTGAAACAGCAATGTTTTACTATGTAATAATCATTTTTAAAAAATTAAATTTTTTAAATATTTCAAATTTGCCGCCGGTTCCGGCACCCGTACGTCCCGACGTCACAGGAACACGGAAGCCGGATGCCGGCATCGGCCGGAGGAGATGGCCGGGGACGCTGCAGGGGACACATCGCGGGAGCGAAGGACAAGGTAAGTGCTGCAGGGACTCCCTGAGCAACGCCGCATGGTAAGCCCGAGTGTAGCTCGGGGTTACCGCTTTTGGTCATTTTACCCCGAGCTACACTCGGGAATACCGCTAAGGAGGTTAACAAAGTCCTGGATTCTTTCTTGGATACACAGAATATAACTGGATACTAACATTTATAGGTAAGGTTGATCCAGGGAATATCCGATTGCGTCTCGGGGGATCACAGAGGAATCTTTTCCCCTGCAGGAGAAAATTGTATCATGCTTTGCTGGGTTTTGTTCCCTTCCTCTGGATCAACTGTGGGTATAGGATTTTAACTTTTTATTATGGTAGAACTGGATGGACTTTTGTCTTTTTTTCAGCCAGACTAACTATGTAACTATGTACTTAATTTGTTTTACTTTCTCAATTAATTTAGGAGGTCATGGAACTCTGGTAAGCCTCCATACAGTCAGACTTGATGATGGTTTATTACACTTGTGGAGGATGCACTGACTTATTTGATTTCCCAGTGAAGAATGGGATCATCACATGGACATTGGATTACTTTTGTATGTTTTTTTTAATGTTAAATATTTAATATTTACCTTATTAAAAAGTATTTTTACATTTTGTATTTTTAAGTCTTGACCATAGTAAATATAGAAAGAATTTCCGAACAAATCAATTCCTTGGTATAGCATCCTAGCATAAACAGTTGATTATAGTAGACGGTCAGGGACAGCAGAAAAGTTTGAGCAAGTTAGTCTGTGAATGATCCTGTTTTTTCTTTCAGCACAGGGTTAATGTCTTGGCTGAATGTCTTTGAGCAAGTGAGAGGAGGGAGAGAGGGTTGAGATTCTCCTGTGCATCTCCCCTACATCCTGCCCTCACACCCCAGCTAAGGGAAAGTAATGGAAGAGTATTGATCTCCGCCTGTTAATGAATTGCTCAGCTTTTGAGAATTGCATTCTTAATCACCCCCCTCCTCCTCTCCCACAATCTCCGATGTCACACTGGAGGCCTGTAAACAGAGTGAGAACATCTCTCGTACCAAAAACATTAACACAACTGCGTTCAACACGCTCATCTCTAAACTCTCTTATGTTTGTTTTCTTACATAAGTACTGGGCAAATACATTTTAACAAGCAACATTTAACCTAGAAAGCTAAAATGTATTGTATAAAAGCTGCCATTATATAATGTCTTATGCAACATTTATATGAGCAAGAATTATTATTATTATACAGGATTTATATAGCACCAGCAGTTTGCGCAGCGCTTTATAACATGAGGGCAGACAGTACAATTATAATACAATTCAATACAGGAAGAATCAGAGGACCCTGCTCGTTTGAGCTTACAATCTAAGAGGGAGGGTCAAAGCTGTGGGATGAGCTGATGGAGAAAATAAAACTTCAGTTGTTAGGTGTGGGCAGAATAGGCTTCTCTGAAGAGGAGAGTTTTCAGGGATCGTCTAAAAGCAAACAGAGTAGGAGATATTCTGACAGATTTGGGTAGGGAGTTCCATAGGATAGGAGAGGCTCGGGAAAAGTCCTGGAAGCGAGCATGGCAGGAGGTGATGAGGAAGCTAGAGAGTAGGAGGTCAAGGGAGGATCGGAGAGAACAATTAGGTCGGTATTTAGAGACTAGGTTAGGGATGTAGCTGGGGGCTGAGTTGTGGATGGCTTTGTAATTTGTTATTAGTATTTTGAATTAAATTTTTTGGGTAAGTGGAAGCCAGTGCAGGGATTGGCAGAGAGGAGTAGTAGACACTGAACGGTTGATAAGGTGAATGAGCCTGGCAGCAGCATTCATGATGGACTGAAAGGGGGTTAGCCTATGTAAAGGTTATCCCATGAGGAGGGAGTTGCGGTAGTCGAGAGATGAGGGAACTAGGAGCTTTGTGGTGTCATTTGTAAGGAAGGGGCATATTTTGGACATGTTGCGGAGGCAAGATTTGGACAGGGATTGGAATGATGGCATAATACAGCAACATTCTAGTTTAATTTTGCACATTAGTATACTGTATAAGATTTTGATGCTTGACATGAACAATTGAGTACTGTCCATGATACTTTTTTTATTTGCACTAACATACAATTTTGAGGACAAGCTTTCGGGGAATGTCCCCTTCTTCAAGTCCAAGCAGTACTGAAACAAAGATTTAGCAGAATGTTGGAAGAGATGTAGGGGATGTACTCAATTGTTCCTGTCGCAAATGCATTAATACGGCTACAATCACCTCAAGCAAAATGGAAGATGCTTGACATAGTATTCTGAAGGAGGCTGATGTCAAGTAAGAAATAACTTGTATCTTCACTTCGACATTCATGGTGCTGCCATTGTGTTTCCAGATTAGCATATTGGTGCATGCTTTCCTGGAGAAATATTTGCAGACAGCATTGTAGCCCTAGAAATGGCAGTCAAATTCTGTTCCATTGATGGTGCGCCAGATCCACATTTCAAACTCACATTGCAGTTTCCTAGAGTAGGGAAGGGTTAAACCCATTTCAGAATATTTTTTGGGAGACATACCATCACTTCCTGGCCTTTTACCATTATTTCCTCCTTTGGAGATACAGCAGGAAATGAAAGAAAATTTCTGCAAAGTGAGAAGAATTCCAATGTTACACAGTTGTCAGCAGGATATTTCTTCTTTTTCGAAGAGTTCCTCTCACCCCTTGCTTTCATGGCAACTGTAAAATTTTGTATTTTTGGATCACTTTCTGTCTTAGTCACAGTAGTCACCAGTACAAATAGAGGAGTGAATCTACCAAATGGGGATACAGACACCAAGAAGAACTTAGAAATTGGAATGAAAATTTAAGTGCCACATTACTGGTAAGAGATCCAGATACAACTTTTTCCCAATAAAAGTCAGGTAAACAATCCAAAAAGTAGCCGACTTCAGCTATAAAGTGATTGTAAAGGTATTCTTTGTAATATATAAAATAACAAAGTTGTTATGCTTACCTGCTCTAAGCAATGGTATTGCAAAGAGCAATCCATTATCTCCTTTTCTGGATTCCCCCACCGGCACTGTCTGCTCCTCCTTTTCTCCGAGTGCCCCCTCAGCAAGCCTCACAGGATTTGATTGACAGCAGTCTCCTTTGAGGCCATGAAGACAGAGCAGCGGCGCTGCAGTTAGGATAGCATTGGATCGAGAGAGGAGGCAGGTTAAGTGTTTATGGATTGGTCATGGGGCAAGTAGTGGAGAGTTTTTTTAGAATGCATTAAGGCAGTGGCAGCACAGTGGCTAAATGGTTAGCACTTCCACCTGGTAGTGCTAGGGTCGTTGGTTCCATTTCCAACCATGGCACCACCTGCCTGGAGTTTGCATGTTCTCTCTGTGCCTGCGTGGGTTTCCTCCCACACTCCAAAGGCATGCTGGGAAGTTAATTGGATCCTGTCTAAATTGGCCCTAGTATGTGTATGTATGATTGTAAGTTAGGGACCTTAGATTGTACGCTCCTTGAGGGTTAGGGACTGATGTGAATGTACAATATATATATATATAATATATATATAAAGTGCTGTGTGAATTGATGGTGCTATACTAGTACCTGAAATAAATTAAATAAAAAAAAGGTAAAAAATGTTTAGTTTTAGAGCCACTTTAACTATAGGATGTTCAAGTCCAGTGTGGACTCCTCCCTATCATTTTCTACCCACACAATGTTGCCCACCCCTGCTTAGGGCACATAGAGAGTGAAAGGATGTGGAAATTGCATACAGAGACCACTGTACCCTATTTAGATATTTTGTGACTGTAGCTCCTCTTTAAATGCTGACATATATCCACCCACATTTTGTAATGGCTTAAGGTGAATGAACTTATCAGTGCAGATTTTGATCTTCCCCAGAATTCTTTATAATAAACTAACAATAATAAACTTTATTATGTATAGTGCCTTTAAAGGCAGCTTCTCAAAGCACTTTACAAATAACACACAAGATATACAAGAATGATAAAATAAAGGAAAAAAGGGACAATTACATGAAAGCTTGTCTAAAGTAAAACGATTTCAGATTTGATTTGAACAAATTTAGAGAAGATGACTCTCTGAATTGTAGAGTTTTGGAGCATAGCAGGAGAAGGCTCTGTCTCCCATCCAGTGTAGGTTACTAGAGTGTGGGGGGGGGGGGGGTAGGTTGATAAACGTTCAGAGAGATAATGAGGTGCCAAGTCATGAAAGCCTTATAGGTGATCAAGTGGATCTTAAAGCCTTTGCAAAACTTGACGGGAAGCCAGTGCAAGGACTCCAGGAAAAGAGTAATATGATCACTTGAACCAGAACTAGTCAGGATTCTGGCTGAAGAATTTTGTACATTGAAGTCGATTAATTATGGATTTAGGTACACCAGTGAGTAGAGCATTACGGTAGTCAAGTCAGGAGAACACAATTGTATGGATCAGCTTTTCAGCTACAATGTATGATAGCATAAACGCAGCCAAGCAATGTTTCTAAAGTGGAAAAAAAATGTTCTGACAACATTATGTACACGTGGATCAAAGGTTAAACTAGCATCAAATATCACCCCCTAGAATTATAGTTTAGACTGAAGCTCAAGTACAGTGCCATTGATAGATAAGCTACCAGGACTGGCCTTACATAATTGATGGGGATGCCAATAAGCATGACTTCACTCTTGTCACAGTTAAATTGAAGGAAATTGTGTGCCATCCAAGTTTTTATATCACAAATACAATTAGATAGGAGGGAAGCAGCCAAAGTAGAACCAGGTTTAGTTTGGATGTATATCTGAGTGTCATCAGCATAGAAGTGATAATTGAGCCCATATGATCTAAGCAGTTGGCCAAGTGGAAACATGTAAATGCTAAAAAGGTACCCAAGATTGAGCCCTGAGGAACACCGTATTTGGACCAACATCAGATTTTTTTTATCATAAATTAAAGAGGAGTGCAGTTGTATCTATGCTAAGTTAATTAAATTACCCAGAACAAATAAAAAACAGAAAACACACAAAATATGACAACAATAATAATAAAACTAGCACAGCATAAGATTGCACATGGAGACCGTACAGGCACTTACAGGAGTCATTGAATTGGGTTATCTGTAAAATATCACTTTAATAACCTCAAGCAGTCGTCACGAGAGAAAGAATGGAGACTGACATACTTGTTCCAAAAGAGATTCAGTTGTGAAGTTTCAGAAGTGAAACTGTTCTCATTAATCAGTAAAACTGTATTTTTCGCAGGATGTTTGAGTGAGGACAATTTGGCAAGCTATAATAAATACTGTAACTTGAAACAAAACCTTTTAAACAGTTTTGAAAAGTGGCAGATTAATTTTTTTCACATGATTAATTCTCAAGCGGTCGTAGGAGGAGTTCATTATCTTTTTTTATCTTCTTTTCATTTCACAATTACTAGAAATGTCATTTCAGCCGTCGAGTACAATGGACATCACATGTCTATACGAGCAATATTCAAATGACACCATCAGCAGTGCTCATGAAAATCAGCCTTTATCTAGACCACGTCAGATTTCTTCCTTCTTGCCCTGATGTTGATCTCATTTGATGAATTGCAGCCTGATTGTTAGTGCAGTTCTCACCTCTGCCTGATAATGGAATCCCTTCTAGAATAAAGTGAGCGTGTCCACATTATAGCTTCATGCCATGATGGACATCTGTGTTAATAATTGATCGTCAGAGACTTTACATATATACATCGACCGCAAACTGCTCATGTTTGGACTGTGTTCAAAATCAGTTCTCCATTTCATTGCCTCTCCTTTCCTGATAGCAACTACTTGGACTTTGCTCTGTTGACCAATAACGTCAGTGCCATTAGGGTATATACTGTATACAGGGTACATTGTGTTAAATTTGTCTTCTTTTGAATGGACACGATGGGGTTGATTTACTAAAACTAGGGAGTGCAAAATCTGGTGCAGCATTCCATAGAATCCAATCAGCTTCTATCTTCTGTTTTTTTGTCAAATATAAAACTGGAGGCGGATTGATTTCTATGCAGAGCTGCACCAGGTTTTGCACTCTCAAGCTTTAGTTAATCAACTCCATTGTGTGCATTTTCACTTTCCCACTAGAGCATTCGTGTTCTGTAGATTGCAAAAACACCTGGTTGATCCTGCTGTTTACTGTACCTCCCTCCTTGTCTATGTCCCTGCGGCAGCCTGAGATTGTGTAGACCAGCCATTGCCACATCTACTAAGCATGTTTCAGTTTCAATTCCCTTCTAAGCTGTTCATTTCCTTCTTTTTCTTATCTGTGCAGCCCATGTGACTATAGAGCAACACATGTGGGTGTATACACAGTGGTAAATGACAGTCCCTGCCTCCCTCCTCCTCCATGTCCTCTTACTGCTAAACACTATGGGGGCAGGATATAACATGTTGATTGATGGAGGCTTCACCTCCCTGTTAGTCCCAGCACATACACACCATAGACACAGGCTGGAGGGGTGTGACACAGCTTGTGATTGGCAGAGCCTTAGCTACATATCTTTACAGTGGGAACAAAGTGAAAGCTATTGTCAGTCAACATAGCCTTTGTCTACACCAAGTTATTGCCAAAAAATAATAAACTTTTGCTTTGAAAATTAGAATTGTAATAAGTTTGTCGTGATTGTCACAGCACCAATGAATGCTGTGCAGACACAGATTCATAGCCAAGATTTTCTCTGCTGCTATGGACCATATATTAGCAGATTAGTAAAAACTCCTCCTTCAGATCTTTCCCTGAGAACAGGAAAGACCTAGGAAACATCACGTGACCACTGAACAGCAATAAATAAATAAGGTACTCAGATCCATTTTTTTTATATTAAATTAATAATCTTTATACATAAATAGTGGGGGTAATTGCAATTAAATGTTGTATGTTAAGTATCACTCTATTGATTTTCTTTGACCAAATATATTTTTCATCCAGCTCAGTTGCCTTTATGTGAAATATGAACATCTGGCCTTGACAAAAATTTCCATAGTGCAAATGACAAAGCTGTCCCCATTACTGTTTTGGATATTGGCTGTTTCAGCTGACTGCACACAGAGGAATCCACTAAATAGTACGTTTAGTCAGCTGTACCATGGACAGGTATCAAGGATTAACTTGCGCATGGTTTGGATAATACATTCGGCTGTAGACAAAGTTAATTTGTAATTAGGTAAAGAAACACTTTAGGCCCCTTCCCCATTGGGTGGACTCTGCCAGGAGCCCACCTGTTCAGAGGGAAATCTGTCTGAGCAAGCAGTTGGCTGATCCGTGTCCACTCCACTTATGCAGAGCGGACACAAACACAGCCTGCTTTCCTCGATGGGCGGTTGGATGGAAACAAACCACCCATCTGTTTACACCCAACTGTTATCCAACCCACCAGACAGATGGGGAACGGATCCCCCATCTGTCTCTTTCTACAGATTGGATTGGATGTGGCTGTTCCATAAAGGATAATGGAGGGTCCGATCGGGTCCACCTAAAAAACAGGTGATAAGTTTGCCCATGTGAAAGGGGCCTTAAAGTAACTGTTTACAGAGCTAACAATCATATACCTATTTAGCTTACAAACAACTTGCTATCAATAAGCACCAATTCTTCTCCAGTCCACCACCCATCTTCAAATTCTCAGTTATTCTTCCCACTGGGTCCTGCCATCTTGCCTCACACAAAGCATAAAAAAGAGGTGGCGCCAGACATTGCTCTTCCTTTGCATTCCTATACATTTATGAATAGAACACATGAAGACCTATTCCTTCTACATTGATTGATTACTGTTTATTGAACTATATGTTAGTCTACCCCTTGCTGCCTTCCTTTGAAAGGTGTCACTGCTCTCTGCATATTTCACAGGAGGTGTATTAAAGATGGAAATGAGAGCTTAGCTGCTGACTTTTGACGAAAGTCGAAATTTGCCTATCAATAGCAACATGTTTAGTCTGTTGAGGCAGTACATTTTTAGAAAAAGAAGCTACTTAAATAGTTTGCTGTATGAAGTGTACATGATTGTGAAATAGAAAGGTTCCCTTTAAATAAGTTAATGACCTGATTTTATGAAAAGGAATTCTGATGATTAATTAGAGCACTTGGCTGCATGTCTATAAAGACTGCTGTGTAAATCACAGTGGGAAGTGCCAGTCCGATAAAGCATAGAGTTAAATAGATCATTTTTCTACTGTGGTTTATTTGAACCCATCTCTGGTTAAATCAGAGTTGAAGTTTTAATCAAGTTGACTTTTAAAGGAGAAGTATAGCCAAAGCTCTTTTGGCTGTATTTCTCCTATGGATCACAGGAGTGCAGCTCGTTCTGCACTTCTGTAGCCCATTTTCAGCTAACAGCGGGCTAAAGCCATAGAGCTGACAATACTCAGCCGGAGCAGACTGGGGAAAGATCCACACTTTACAGTTGGGATCCACCCAGGTGCTTGTACCGCCTGCTGGATCAGCCTCTTAGCTGCATTGCTGAGAGCCTAAACCAGCTGTTCCCGCCCCCTGGAGAGGCAGAGCAGAGGGGAGTACTGAGTGATCAGCAGTGTTTGTTCACTCAGTTACCAGTGCAGAGGCGGCGGGGAACAGATGCTGGATCCACCTAGGCGAGTATACTTTCTTTTTTTGTTTTTGTAAAACCCGAACTTCACTTTTGAAGTCTACCCTTTGCATAAAAGTCGTAAAAACAGCAACGTTGTTCTTGTGATCAATGTGTATTTTGCATTGAAGCCTCCAGGCTTTATTATTGTTTACCCCAGCCTCAGGTCCATATGTTGGTAAGGTCCTGAACTGGATGTACTGTTAGCTAGACTACAAGGAGGTAACCAAAGAGGGATCAACGGCACAGAAGTGCACAGTCCTTCTGCCATTGTGGAAAATGAGATGTGTTGTCAATTACGGCAGCACAGTGGATAAGTGGTTAGTACCTCTGCCTGACACCACTAAGGTCATTGGTTTGAATCCCAATCACAGCACTACCTGAGTTTGGATGTTCTTCCTATGCCTGTGTGGGTGACCTCCCACACTCCAAGACATGCTGGTAGATAAATTGGCTCCTGTCTAAATTGATCTGGATATGAGTTAGGGACCTTAGATTGTATGCTCCTTGAGGGTTAGGGGCAAATGTGAATGTACAATATACTGTATATGTAAAGTGCTGAGCAAATTGATGGTGCTATAGTACCAATAATAAATACATTTACTGGGAGTGATCCCAGTGAGTGGCTGGGTGGGCAAAGCTCAGCAGTTTTGGTTTGGGGGGATGTATGTTACCATACTTTATGTAACACCCTAAATATGAATTTGGACTTCAGCCTTAATTATATGTCTTCTTTTTTCTTCTATTTGTTGCACAATAAGACACAGCCATTGGATGCAAACAAGCAAAGAGCTGGAATATACATTTACTATGCAGATGGGGTCTTGGATAGATAGGAATCTAAGAACCCAGTGAGACAAGACAGTGAAGTGTACCATCCTTCCTAATAGCAAAATGCAGAATATGCTGTAGGCTATTCACTTTGGTTATAAAGAATATTTAATTAATAGAATAGTTGATTAGGGATATTCATTTTGCTAAAAAAAACAAAAACAAAAAAAAACAAATGTTATCTAATGTTGGGAGAGTTTCCATAGTGCTACATAGGAGAACATGAGCCCTCAAGCAGCAATCTCTGATGCGCGCAAATAGTGGTTAGCACTTCCACCTGACAGCTCTAAGGTCGTTGGTTCAGATCCCATCCATGGCACTATCTGCCTGGAGTTTGCATGTTCTCCCTGTGCTTGCATTGGGTTTCCTCCAGGTACTCCAGTTTCCTCCCACTCCCCAAAGACATGCTGGTAGGTTAATTGGCTCCTTTCTAAACTGCCCACAGTATGTGTATGTATGAATGTGAGTTAGGGACATTAGATTGTATGCTCCTTGAGGGTTAGGGAATGTGAATGGACAATATATATGTGAGCGCTGCTTAAATTGACAACTCTATATAAGTACCTGTAATGAATAAAATAAATATTGCAATTTTTTTTGTGTAGGCAGAGGGTTTACCCAGTTTAGAAAATTTGAAAAGTAACATGTGGGGTAGACTGTTACAGAAAGGTACAAAACTGGGAGAACAAAAGGAACAATGACATGGAAAGAATCTAGTTTAGCCATAAACTGCTGGAGCTCAGCAAATATTCTCACAATAAAGTGGCTTTGTTAAATGCACTGAATCACACCTGAATAACGTCCAACAATATGATTGTATAAATAGGAATAAGGCTTCATTCACACTTAGTACGACTCCAAAGGTGCGCAACTTTGATACAACTTTGGATTGATGTGATTTGGATGTGACTTGTCCCTCTGCAAAGTCAGACCCACTGTTGCACCACTGTTGCATGTAAAACATTTAGGTTTGGCTTTCATGCAACTTTTGAGGGTTAACATTGAAGTCTATGGCCCTCAAGTTGCATGAAGGTCAGACCAGAGTAGTGCATGAACTACTTTGAAATCGCTGCAAAATTCAGTCTTAGGCGGATTTTTTAGGCAGCTTTTCTCTGCCTGGGACATTGAGCAAACTCTCAGGGTCCGTGAGGCCTACTGGAGCTCTGTTATAAGATCATTTGTGACAGTAAGTGGAGTTCTCCACCTAAACTGCTTCTGCAGATGCTTTGAGTCACACCAGAAAACCTAACTGTATACCCAATAAGTTTCCATTCTGCAATATATGAAAATTTTCCCCCTGGTCTTCAAAAGATAGTTCTTTCCTGATAATATAATATTTTTCTTTGTCGTTTACAACAATCTATGAGTTTATTGGTTTTCAGCATTTATAAAAAACATCTCTGAACTAGAAAATTAGTATAAAGGTTTGACCAGTCAGCTTCTGGTGAGGAGATCCTTTTTAGAAATTTTAACAACCTTTCAACTTGGAAGTGTTATTTGATATTTGATGACCTGTAATAGTTTGTGTAAGGGGCCAAAACCTGAGGGGCTTGGGTCAGTGGGTAAGTGCAACTTGGTTTCTGGGGCATTCACATGCATTTGAGACACCTATAAGTTTTGATTGGTGCATTCAGTCTGTTGTTGACTATCTTCAGCTGTTGACTTCCTTCTAAGCGGCATCCACCTGTTTCAATCTGTTTTCTCATTCACATTGGCTTAGGGAGAGGGCAAGTCTGACACAAATTAGAGTTTGTTGACGAAGATCTTTTGGAACATACAGTATAATGGATATTGCATTAAATTAAGGAAGTACAGTATATTCCCGTATATGTCCAGCCTATGCTCTGCAAACTCTTCAAACTGCGTTCACTGTATGCACAAGGCCAGGTACACCTCACCCAAATCATAAATTCCCCTTCTCTATCCATTTTCAGCAGATTTATTTAAAGAAAGACGTGTGCACTCTGGAATTTTTCATTTAGTTTTGGATTTATTTGTTCATTGAAGAATTTTGTTTAGTCTTATTATTGTTGAACCGATTCGTTCTCGGAATTCATGTCGTATCTACAGCATTTGTTTTGCATATTTGTTGGTCTGGGTGGATTAAAAAAAATTTGCAGTTTTTTTGGAAGATTTCTATATATTAGATATATTATAAAATCAGAGAGATTCAGATTGGAAGGATTTAATATTTTGCTAGTCCAACCCAAGAGAAATGACATGAGCTGATTGGATAATATCAACCAGCATCATCTGTACCCGAATTAATGAATGAAACAAAATTCTATTCCATTTGTTGTCCGAATCATCAAACAAATTAAAAAAATTTAATTCATATTCCCATGGGCCTGAACTACTATCGCATTATGTGGCGTCATCCAAATGAAACAAATGTACTTGCTAATTTTGTTTGTAACATTTTTTGATTCATTGACATTCATAGCTGAAACATGTCTAATATTAAGTATTAGTGATGCACCGAAATATCGGCCACTGAAAATAGGGTTGTCAAAAAAATGTGTTGATAATGATAATTGACTTCGGTGCAAAATCACATCCTATTGACTTCAATGCAAAATCGCGTCCTATTGACTGCAATGCAAAAACGCCTTTATTTAAGTTTTTTAATTTGATATATATTTCATTCTATTTTCTGCCCAATTTTTGTGTGTTACTTTCAATAAAAGTTATTTTACGTTCCTGGATTGTAATTTTTAAGTTCGTAATTAAACAGTTGAATATAATAGAATTATATATAAAAATTTAAAAAAAAAACTGTCCATTTCGGTTTCCGGTTTCGGTTTTCGGCCAAGTGCATCCTGCATTTTCGGTTTCGGTCCATAATTTTCCTTTCGGTGTACCGCTTTTAAGTATAGGTAGAAAACAACACCTAATGTTGTACAGAGAAGATGACAAATCCTTTCGCTTTTCAGGACTTGTGCTTCGGTGCATTCTGTTCCTGACCTCTGCAGCAATCAAAGGGTTAGCGAGCCGCGGGTGAAAACTAAATAAGATGTTAAATGGCTTCCCGCAATTTGCAATAAGATATGTACATGTGTATATATAACATGTGCCTTGGTTTCTGCTTTTTACCTGGCTGATCCAAATTATAGCTTAATTAGAGACAATCTTTGGAAATGGATTCATGGTAATAAACAGATTGAACTGAGGAATCGGCGCAGTAAAAAGTTCAAAATTAATAAGTGGCAGATGTGGGAGCGTAATTTGTATTTGAACAAACACACTCTGATGGCTGGGGAGTTTTTGTAATTATTATTTTTTTTAATTTACATATCTAAACTTTTAAGTGGAATTCTAATCATACCTCGTGCACGTCTGCATAAGAAGAGCTGCCTATTCCCAGCAGCTGTGTGCCCGGGCTGCTGTGTGCGCTGAGCTGTGTCTGCGCTCCCTGTGTGCCCTGAGCTGGGTTTTTTGCGAGTTTTTCTTTGGCCTTTTCTCCTCGGATCTGCTGTCAGCACTGCTGCCGAAACCCTTGCTCTATTTTAACCTATTAGGATAGGGCTGCACTATACAAGCTTTTGCCAAAACAAATTTCCAATTTTCGCTGTAACAGAATTAAAACAGTCATCTGCACGCGTTTAGGACTTGTTCTCACAGGTGGGTAACCAGGGTTGTAAATGTGGTCATGTTCACGATACACGATAAATGTTCAACAGAGCGTGGACAGAACTGCCACTGTGAAGGATTGCTACAGATAGTTTCTGTTCAGCCAATGGGTGCTTTTTCCATGTCAGACAAAGGTAGTTTTATCTGAGATTTTTCATGCAGTGTGCTTTGTTTAACCTCCCTAGCGGTATTCCCGAGTGTAGTTCGGGGTAAAATGTCAGTACCAAAAGCGGTAACCCCGAGCTACACTCGGGCTTACCATGCGGCGCTGCATATGGATTCCCTGCAGAGCTTACCTTGTCCTCCACTCCCGCGATGTGTCCCCTGCAGCGTCCCCTGCCATCTCCTCCGGCCGATGCCGGCATCCGGCTTCTGTGTTCCGCTCTCTGTGACGTCAGGACGGCGGGAAATTTGAAAATTTAAAAAAATGTCATTTTTTTCCAAACAAATTTTACATAGTAAAACATTGCTGTTTCAACCCATTTCACATACATTTTGTCCCTAGTGCTTTGTCCTGTGCCCTGTCTGCATTTTGTCTGTTCTTTCTGCCTGGAAACTGAGAAAAGTCCATGGCGTCGAAAAAGCGTCCCTTTAGGTCAAAATTGGTTTTAGATCAGCTAGAGAACAGCGATAGTAAATCAGAACCACTTGCAGAATTGAGTGATAATGATTCGTGGGGAAATTCGTCATCAGACACTGAAAACGATTTTGCGAATTTGCTCAGCAATGTGCGAACTTGGCGCTCTATTTCAAATTTCAGTGTTTTCGGTTTGATTATATTATTGAATTAAATGTATTATTATTATTTTTTATGATTATTTATTAAATTATAATTTATGACTTCGTGTTTCAAATTTTATCATACCCGGGATGTTTAATAGACTCTTGTTCGGACAGATTTCAGTGAGTTATTCCTAAAAATTACAGCCTACAATAAAAAAACTACATATTTCCATGCAAAATAATGGTACCGCTTTCAGCACCAAAAATCTGAAATAATCATACCGCTAGGGAAGTTAAAGTAGTACTGGAGTAGTACTGAAGCCTCAAGTTTGATCGTAGCTCAGGCCAATCAATGATTCCTTGCCAAATGCAGAAAGATTTACCCTACTATTTGTTTACAGCAGCATATTCTGTCTTTCTCCTTGTAGCTTGAACTTCCGGGGAGGGAGCTCTTGAAATATATCTAAGGTCCGGCAGTTACCTGGTCAGTCCCATCGGTCATTGCGCTACTGCACATGCATTCTCCTTCATTGATAAGTTTGCCCAAGGTGAGAATGTGGCCTACACTTCAGAGCCACTGTCAATTACGTATCACGGGAGATGGAGCAAAGGTGTGTCTGTTCTGTCCTGTGCCCACATGCTGTCACAGTCTAGAGTCGGGCTCAGAGGCCAGTAGCTATAGCAGTAGAGTGGCATCCACCAACCAGCAGGCCAGGTATCCAAGCAGGTCTCCCTAGGTACTAACCGGTATTCGCCAGAGCTCCTGATGGTGGAGATGGGTTTTGTTGCGTGTTAGTAATAGGTCACAGTCCCCAGAAATGCCCCAACAGGAGGTGAGCAAGCTGGGGTCCAGTAGCAAATATAGCAGGTAGGAATCAGAAACGTACAGAAGCCAAAGGTCAGTAATGAATGGTAGCAAAGATACGAACCACAGCAGGAGAGACACGAGAAAGATATTGGCTGGAGCACAGTAATCTGACAAACAGGAGTGCAGAGCCATGGCTTAAATCAGAAAGTTCATGGAGGAACAAAGAGTTCAAGCTTCATGAAAAACAAGATACAAGGCAAGATTGTCTAACACACAGGTGTCAAACTGGTGTCCCTCCAGCTGTTGCCAAACTACAAGTCCCATGAGGCATTGCAAGATTGACAGTTACAAGCATGACTTCCAAAGGTAGAGGCATGATGGGACTTGTAGTTTCTGAACAGCTGGAGGGCTGCCAGTTTGACACCCCTGATCTAACGGATCCAAAGGGAGCTGTCCAGCATCTCCAGTGGCTCAGCAAGGAGAGATCTGCCAGACACAGCAGAGGTCCTGGGTTCAGAGCCAGATCCTGACACATATACAGGCAGCATACTTGCATTGGAATGTATTCCTGGGAGTGTGCACACAAGCAAGATTCCATAGAACCTTACAAGGGCAAGGAGCCACCCTGCTGGAATGAGGGGGCAACCAGATACAATTAGAGGAAATAAACAGCGGGTTCTTCACCGATCCCATACTGGGCTCATTTGACAATTATTAGTTTACCATTCAGCATAGATTGTACAGACTTCCATTTGACAAAACTATTTCCTAACTTTGAAATCCAGATCCTAGCCTGCACTCTAAACTCCCTTTCTTGTACTTGTGAAATTAGCAATTGTTTGTTTATGTCCTTAGACTGATCTTCTCACCAACTGGGGCAATTCAAACTGAGCAAAAATAAAAGTAACAGATACCTTAAAGTGGTTGTAAAGCCTTAGGGGTTTATTTTTTAATGTTAATCCCTCTTCACTACACAGATTGATAGCAAGAGGAGCCATTGGCTATCATAAATTCTGTGACGAGGGAGCAGGGGGTGGAAAAGAGACTCCCTGTCTGTGTCAATGGACGCAGACAAGGCGGCTTGGGACCGAGCATGCATGAGTGCCCCCATAGCAAGCAGCTTCCAATGGGGGCACTTGGTGAACAGGAGGAGCCAGGAGCACTGGTGGGGGACTTCAGATGTTAGAGGCTGCTCTGTGCAATACTATTGCACAGAGCAGGTAATTATGATATGTGTGTTATTTTAAAGATGAACCTTTACTGTTACTCTGAAAACTGCATGCCAATAGGATCATCAGATCTTTAGATATGGGTGGTTACAATTTGGACACAAATTTCAACTCTTCTTGTAATATTCAAGCTTGATCCTACCCCTTTGGTGTCCCGAGCTTTCCTTTAAGTCCTTTAAAAAATAAGTCACCGAGAAAATGTAAGCAAAGACAGAATTTGAAAGTACAGTTCTAATACCATCAGTGTCTCAGTACTAGCTGATCTTCCCTCTCGGGTGCAAAAGCCTCCGCTGGGAAAGGTTTGCTGTGTGAATGTCTCAAGCATTCGTACAACAATCACAAATAATCCCCATATTTTGCTTAATATGTTTATTTCCTATGATCATCAGCTCCGTCTAGTGTCTAAAATGTGGTATTTTCCTGATTCACATATTGCACGAAGTTGCCAATCAAAGGAAATAAACGTTTAAGACAAAATATTCAAATTATTCCTGTGCAAATTCCTATACAGCTGTGCAAATGCTGAAGACATTTTCATTGCAATTTTTTAAAAAATAAACAGATCTGTATGTGTTTTATATCCCCACTATGCACCGGAGGTCCTCTATCTCCTGTGTCACCAATGTGTCCCTTCAGAACTGCAGGGAAACTTATAACTGTATTTTCGAATGCTGTCTTTGTAAACGTTTTTTTTTTCCAGCAACACCATTTCTTTAATATGGCAGATGGCCTAATGGACAAATATGAAACGAGGAGCTGAAGCCAAGCTTGAGTTTTCAGGGAAATGTCCAGATTTGCATCTAATTTTAGCAGTCGATGTCTCTGGATCTACTGGTTGTTTTGACATGTGGTTTTCACTGAGGATAACCTATGTTTATGTATTTTTTTTTTATAATATTCTCAGCTTGGATTGCCTGGATTAGTGTCAGGTTTTTCTTAAATTAGCAATTCTATACAACCAGAATACATAGGTTGTTCTCACATAGCATGCACAGGGCAGAGCCAACACAGTGGCAATCCTTGCAGCAGCTGTGATGCTTGGTGGGGGTAGAAGGAGCCGATGCCGTGCACATAATTCGAGCATACTGAGATCATTGCAAGCTGCATCATTATAGCTGCTGGCCTGCCTGGACCAGACCAGGGAAGAGACTGCATAGTACGCACCCACTCCACTGACCAGTCCTTACCTTTATATTGGCCTTTTATTTTTGATAAATAAGACGTAGTATACACAATTGAGAATTTCATGGAAGCCAAACATTTGTCACAATGGGGGGTAGACCTTTCATTACAATAGTTCCTCCTATTTTAAAACCCCATTCTGGGCTAAAACTATTTTTTCACTAAATCTCCCTCCCACCTACCTGTAACCCATGTTACTAAGTATTTGTCCTCCTTACCTTGTGTAGGCATACACTCACCTAAAGGGTTACTTCACCTTTACAAAAAAACTGCCTATGCTGGTAAGGGATGTTCAGATGTAAAAACAAGTTGTTTTTTTTTAATAATGTCTTTGCTATAGGTGTAGGCCATTTACTTACATCACGGGCAGCACAGTGGCTAAATGGTTAGCACTTCTGCCTGGCAGTAACAGGGTTGTTGGTTCAAATCCCAACTATACCTGCCTGGAGTTTGCATGTTCTCCCTGTGCCTGTGTGGGTTGCCTCCGGGTACTTTGGTTTCCTTCCACACTCCAAAGACATGCTGGTAGGTTAATTGGATCCTGTCTAAATTGGACCTAGTATGAGTGTACGTTAGGGGCCTTAGATTGTACACCTCTTGAGGGTTAGGAACTGATGTGATTATACAATATATATATGTAAAGGCCTGTGTAAAGTGACAGCACTATATAAGAACCTGTAATGAGGTTAATTGGATCCTGTCTAAATTGGCCCCAGTATGAGTGTAAGTTAGGGGCCTTAGATTGTACACCTCTTGAGGGTTAGGGACTGACGTGAATATACAATATATATATGTAAGGGGCCTTAGATATATATAAGTTAGGGGCCTTAGATTGTATACCTCTTGAGAGTTAGGAACTGGACTGATTATACAATATATATATGTAAAGGCCTGTGTAAAGTAACAGCACTATATAAGTACCTGTAATGAATAAAATAAATCTGTTTTTTTTGGTGGTGTAGGCAGAGGGTTTACCCAGTTTACATAGTTACGTAGGTCATCTATATATATGTAAAGGGCTGTGTAAAGTGACAGCGCTATATAAGTAACTGTAATAAATAAATGAAACCTGGTTGGAATACTCCTCACATGCTCTTTCTCGCCCCTCATGCAGTGGCTGTGAGCTCAGCTGTGTTTGGTTTGCAGCATCCCCAGGCATGGCAATGCACCCATATGTCGCAGTGCACATGTGCACCGGCGTGCCCCCTGGGGCGTGCAGAGAAGCAATTCTGCTACCTCTTTGTTCACTCGATGATCAACCATAGCGATCACATGATTCTATGTAAAAACATTTTTAAGAAATGGATTCCATTCATGACAGCTTGCATACTATTGTGATGCTGTGATTGACCCACAGCTATCACATGGTACCTGTATAAACAGAAAAAAAGGTGAGAAAAGCGCCACTACCTAAGTGTGGCATTTACTAAAACATATTGGTGAAATGAAAAACAATAAACAACAATATGCACACACATTTAAAAGACTTGATAGGTATTCAATAGTGAGCAAGCCCCTCCGAATGGATGTGGTCTAGGGTGCTAGGAACCATGAAGCTGACCAAGGGAACACCAGAAAGAGCCAGCAGAAGCAGCAGACTGACTGTGTATATCACATGGATGAGAACCACTGTGGACAGCAGGAAAGTGTTTCAGGCCTACAAAATGGCCGTGATGATGTCACGTGTGATGCTGATGGGCGTGGTTATGCATTTTGGGGTGTGGACTCCTTAGTCAAATCTTTTGCAGTTATCACATGGTACCTAGGCCAGTCACAGCACCCTGTACCATGTGATTAGCTGTAGCCAATCACAGCATCATAATAGTAAGCAAGTTGTCATTAATGAAAGCCATGCATGACAGTTAAAACTATTGCTTATAACAGTGATCATCATAGCATAGACTATTTTTATTCCTTATGTTGCTAGCATTAGTAAATGGATAGGAAAGTGTATCATAGTTACGTGTTTTACCTTCTTTTTTTACATTTCCTCAGTTACTTCTTGGTTTTCATGCCTAGGCAAATGATGTCATACATCCCAGCAGTTTTCAGGAGGGGTGGGTTCTCAGCTCAGCCAATGCCTGAGCTAAGAGCAGAAAGATTCCAGGAAGTAAATGCTACATGATTCATCTGCCCTTACTCAAGATGGCCCCTACCAGAAATGCAAGGGGTGTTTTTAGAATGATTTCTCAGCAAAATAAAGCATGGAGATGTGGATGGATGGTGGAGTTTGCTTGAATATTAACATCTAATTAAATAGCATCTTTGGTGTGTGGTGCTCAGTGGCAGTGCAGTTCCTCTTTAACATACAGAAACTTCCAATGCAGGGTCACATGGGTGTACTTAAATGTACATCTGTGCAAAGGGTTCTGTTTGCCTGCACAGGATGAACAGATGTTCCATGCATCTAGAGGCAGGCAGTCCCATTCATGTCTATTGGGGCGCAGCAGCTGCTCCCAATTTGACATCCATGTAGGTGTGGGTGCATGTCTCCAAACTCACACTGACCTGCATCCACATGCATGTCAAACTGGGAGCAGTGGCTATGTCCATGCAATCACTCCACCCCAATAGACATGAATGATTATTTTATTTTTATTTCACATACTTATATAGCGCTGTCAATTTATGCAGCACTTTTACATACATATATTGCACATATACATCAGTCCTTAACCCTCTAGGAGCGTGCAATCTAAGGTCCCTAACTTACATTCATACATACACATATTAGGGCCAATTTAGACTGGAGCCAATTAAACTATCAGCATGTCTGTGGAGTGTGGAAGGAAACCAGAGTACCTGGAGGACACCCACACAGGCACAGGGAGAACATGCAAACTCCAGGCAGGTGGTGCCATGGTTGAGACCCTAGTACTGCCAGTTGGATGTACTAACCATTTATCCACTGTGCTGCCCATGAATGGGACTGCCTGCACATGAATGCACAGAACACATGTGGGCAAACATAGCCCTTTGCACGGGTGTACACTTTAGTACACACATGTGAATGAGGCCTAACTCCAGAACATGGACACATTGCCATCCAGCCCATTGACATACACCATGCTTCTATGTTGGACTCCCCCATGTGTCCTGTGTAGTGAGGGTGGTCAGGTCCAAATGAGAAGATCTGGTGTTAGGTGACTTTACGTTGATGACATTTTTTTTTGGGTCAGACAAAGAAATAGTGATTCTGCATAATGTTGTAAATATTTTTTTCTGTTTTTGTCTTGGTTGTAGTTTACATTTAATTCCAGTGAAACACATAATGCTCCCATGTAATCATTTGGCTTGGTGAAGGTTAAAGTCTGTATAGCTTTGCACTAAAATACTGTATAGGAGAGAAGTGCTTTCATTTCCCTGCACTGGACACTGTCATAAAAAATGTCTCTTGTTGTTTAAACAAATTAACTTTATTGATTTTGCAATCCATAATTACTTTACCTCCGCTTAATGAGTTCTTTTTATGGAGCTTTATCGTCACACGCCGCCATCCGCACTTCCAGAGAAGGTGTCCCCACTAAATCAAGCTCGTTACTGTGGGCCATGTGTGTCACATGACATCAGATGTCTCTCTTCACCTCTGTACAAGATTGCCACGTTCTTAAACCAGCGGGCCTTTACAGTCAACGGTTCTGCCATCACTTTACGGCTTTCAATGAAAATGTACATTTCATGTAAAACAAAAAAATATTTGCACAAAGTACCAAAAAGTGATGCTTTATATAGAGTACATGAGCTCAATCACAGAGTAATGTCCTGGCACACAAAATCAGTGGCACAATGGAAAGCCGAGGTGCTGTCCATAATAACATATTAAATGGAAAGTGTTCCAGACCTTTACCACATATACTATTTATTCCTGTTAATTCACCATCCTGAGATTTGCAATGAGATGAGCAAAAAAAAAAAGGGGAATAAGTAACAGTATGGATCAGGGAGGTTGATCAATTCCTAAACAACATCTTTAAAGAGACCCTGTCACCTGACCATTCATTTCAACAAAAATCTTCCCGTTGTATTACAGTTGCAAGAAAAAGTATGTGAACCCCTTGGGATTACGTGGAGTTTTGCATGAATTGGGCATAAAATGTGCTCTGAACGTCATCTAAGTCACAACAATAGAAGAAAACAGTCTGCTGAACATAATACTACACAAACATTCGATGTTGCCATGGTTTAATGGTTTAATTGCACATAACATGTAAACATTCACAGTGCAGGGAGGAAAAAGTATGTGAGGCCCTAGCTTAATGACTTCTCCCAGAGCTAATTGGAGCCAGGAGTGAGCCAACCTTGACTCCAATCAGTGTGATGATATTGGATGTGTTGCTGACAGCTGTCCTGCCCTTAAAAAACACACACCTGTTTTGGGTTTACTGGTTTCAAGAAGCACAGTCTGATGTGAACCATGCCTCGCAGAAAAGAGCTCTCAGAAGACCTACGATCAAGAATTGTTGACTTGCATGAAGCTGGAAAGGGTTACAAAAGTATCTCCAAAAGCCTTGATGTTCATGTGTCCACGGTAAGACAGACTGTCTACAAACGGAGAAAGTTTAGAACTGTTGCTACTCTCCCTAGGCGTGGTCGTCCTGTAAAAATGACTGCAAGAGCACCGCGCAGAATGCTGCAGGAGGTAAAGAAGAATCCCAGAGTGTCAGCTAAAGACCTACAGAAATCTCTGGCACATGCTAACATTTTTGTTAACACATCTACAATAAGGAAAACATTAAACAAGAATGGAGTACATGGGAGGACACCATGGAGGAAGCCATTGCTGTCCAAAAGGAATATTGCAGCACGTTTGAAGTTTGCAAAAGAGCACCTGGATGTTCCACAGCCCTACTGGCAAAATATACTGTGGACAGATGAAACCAGGATTGAGTTGTTTGGGAAGAATACACAACACTGTGTGGAGAAAAAAAGGCACAGCACACCAACATCAAAATCTCATCCCCACTGTAAAACATGGCGGAGGGAGCATCATGGTTTGGGGCTGCTTTGCTGCCTCAGGGCCTGGACGGATTGTTGTCATTGATGGGAAAATGAGTTCCAGAGTTTATCAAGACATTTTGCAGGAAAACGTATGACCATCTGTCCGCCAACTGAAGCTCCGCAGAGGATGGGTGATGCAACAGGACAATGACCCAAAGCATACAAGTAATTCAACAAAACAATGGATGCAACAGCACAGAATACGCCTTCTGGAGTGGCCCAGTCAGAGTCCTGACCTCAACCCGATTGAAATGCTGTGGCATGACCTTAAGAGAGCAATTCAGACCAGGCATCCCAAGAATATTGCTACACTGAAACAGTTTTGTGAAGAGGAGTGGTCCAAAATTACTCCAGATCGTTGTGCAGGTCTGATCTGCAACTACAGGAAACGTTTGGTTGAGGTTATTGCTGCCAAAGGAGGGTCAACCAGTTATTAAGTCCAAAGGTTCACATACTTTTTCCTCCCTACACTGTGAATGTTTACATGTTATGTGCAATTAAACCATGGCAACATCTAATGTTTGTGTAGTATTATGTTCAGCAGACTGTGTTCTTCTATTGTTGTGACTTAGATGACGTTCAGAGCACATTTTATGCCCAATTAATGCAAAACTCCACGTAATCCCAAGGGGTTCACATACTTTTTCTTGCAACTGTATATGTGCAATTAATGCATTCTCTGTATGTAAAAGGCCCCTTGTGTAGATATCCAAAAGACCCAAGACTGCTACTTGGCACCATGTTTGAATGTGATATCAGCAATCCCAGCAGACTCAGAGCTGTCACTCAAGTCACATGTTTTAGGATTCCACTTAAAGCAGTATCAAACCCAAAAGCAAACATTTATTATAATGTAGCTTATCAGTTCTTACACGTAAAGGCTGCATTAGTTTTCTTTTTGGGGCTTTCTTTTCTTTATTTTCCCCTGGTGATCCAACCAGTAAGTCTGTTGTTTTTAAACAGGACAAGCTCTCCTGCAATTATAGCAATTACAGAGATGAGACAAACCATTTAACATTTTACAACGATCAGAATTTATTTGCATAGTTAGTCTGGCTGAAAAAAGACAAAAGTCCATCCAGTTCAACCATTAAAAAAAAAATAGTTATAATCCTACACCCACAATTGATCCAGAGGAAGGTAAAAAAACCCCAGCAAAGTATGATCCAATTTGCTCCTGCAGGGTAAAAAATTGCTTCCTGATCCCCCGAGAATCCATTAAGATATTCCCTGGATCAACTTTACCTATAAATGTCAGTAACCGGTTATATTTATTTTATTTCAGGTAATTATATAGCACCGTCCATTTGCGCAGCAATATATTGTACATTCACATCAGTCCCTAACACTCAAGGGGTGTACAATCTAAGGCCCCTAACTTACATACATACATACACACACATACTAGGGCCAATTTAGACAGGATTCAATTAACCTACCAGCATGTCTTTGGAGTGTGGGAGGAAACCAGAGTATCCAGAGGAAACCCACACAGGCACAGGGAGAACATGCAAATTCCAGGCAGGTGGTGCCATGGCTGGGATTCGAACTGACGGCCCTAGTACTGCCAGGTGGAAGTGCTAACCATTTAGCCACTGTGCTGCCCATCATATTCTGTGTATCTAAGAAAGAATCCAGGCCTTTATTAAAATGTATTTATGGAAAATCTTACTCTCAAAAGGAAAACAAAACTGCTGCTGTAACTGCTTATAAAGTATTACCTGGTGTTCAGCTTCAGTTTGTTAGTATATTTAAATCTGCTAGTACATCTAACACTGCCCCCCTCCAGACTGACAATGCTGCTGTCCTAAGGTGCCCCCTATGCTCCCTCATCCAGAGTGGGGGCACTCTAATACTGGAGGTGTGTTACTGTCCAGATCACCAGGGGAAAACAGGGTGAAAAAGCCTAAAATAGAAAACGAATGCATCCACCACATCTAATGACTGGTAAGCTGTACTATATTACATTTTTGGTTTTGGGTATAATACCACTTTAACTCCTTTCCTTGCAGCTACATGAAGGTTATTTAGGGAGGGGATGGGTAGAGGAGCTGGGCCAGCATAGATAGTAAGTAAAAGCTCAGTTGTGTGGGGGTGGGGAGCTGTGCTAGGGAATTGACTAATCAGTTTTTCTTTTAAAAATGAATTGGCAAAACACTGCAAGTATACACCATTGTCCAGTGCTTTTACCTGCAATTCTGTACGTTGGTGACAGGTTCTCTTCAGGAGTCATCACATGCATGTACAGAAAGAGTAGTTTGGACCGTGTGGGTTTCTATGTTTGAGGTTTTTAGAAAAGCCCAGCCTGGATTTGGCTGTTAATGTTGCGGTCTGTGTTCACACACTAGCGCTCCTGATCTGTAGGCCAGGCAGGCAGAGCGGTGCTGCCAGCCCCTGGTTTTTCAGACAACCTATGCCGCAGATTTAATCAAATCTGGGCCCCGGAGGAGCTGGGTTTCCGTCCGGCCACCTGTCTGCCACACGAAATGTTTCACAGGACAGATGGGAAGGTGACAGAACTGTCCTTGGACAAAGAAACTGGAATAACCGAGACATGAGATTCATGTAGATTCTACTCTATTTCACACACATCCATTGCTCTGAAGAAATCTATCATGTACAATCGTGTTCATTACTGTCTGATGGAATCGTGTACAATACTTTGATTTTAAAATAGAGATTGAATTCACGTGAAGGAAGCCCCATACATGTCACCTTTCTTAGACAATTGTCAACGAGTGTGAGAAATGTCAACCTTGGATCATGATGACCACATAAAGAATCATCCGATTTTCCCGGGTTCTCTGTAGGCTGTAGGGGAAGCTCATTGTTGATCCACAGTTTACATTGTTCTGGTATGATCTTCATTCATTGCTCATTATGTAGTGTGTATGGCCAGCTTTACAGCATGGCCTGATCTAGGGGGGTGCTGGGGTGGGCTACGCACCCCCAGATTTTAGTTGTGCACCCCCGCAAAGCCAACCTTAACCTGCCACTATGTTGCCAGACTTTGACACAATATCTCCCTGTTCTGATGCTTTATCGCCCTAATTTGACATTATACTGCCCTAGCCTGACACTGTTCTGTTCATGACTGACACTATACTGATCTCAGGTATGCATTGTTTGGGGAATAGGAGCTCTGTTGCCTGTGCCCAGGCAGTGTGCAGTGCAGAGATGGGAGAAGGAGCTGTGTCCCTGTCCTCTGCCCTGCCAGCAGCGACCCCTGTCCTCTGCCCTGCCAACACCAACCTCTACCCTCTGCCCTGCCACCAGCGACCCCTGTCCTCTGCCCTGCCAACAGCAACCTCTACCCTCTGCCCTGCCACCAGCGACCCCTGTCCTCTGCCCTGTCAACAGCGACCTCTACCCCCTGCCCTGCCACCAGCGACCCCTGTCCTCTGCCCTGCCAGCAGCAACCCCTGTCCTCTGCCCTGCCAGCAGCGACCCCTGTCCTCTGCCCTACCAGCAGCGACCTCTGCCCTGCCATCAGCGACCCATGTCCTCTGCCCTGCCAGCAGCATCCCCTACCCTCTGCCCTGCCAGCAGCAACCCCTACTCTCTGCCCTGCCAGCAGCGACCCCTGTCCTCTGCCCTGCCAACAGTGACCTCTGCCCTGCCAGCAGCGATCCCTGTCCTCTGCCCTGCCAGCAGCGACCCCTGTCCTCTGCCCTGCCAGCAGCGACCCCTGTCCTCTGCCCTGCCAGCAGCGACCCCTACCCTCTGCCCTGCCAGCAGCGACCCCTGTCCTCTGCCCTGCCAGCAGCGACCCCTGTCCTCTGCCCTGCCAACAGCGACCTCTGCCCTGCCAGCAGTGACCCCTATCCTCTGCCCTGCCAACAGCGACCTCTGCCCTGCCAGCAGCGACCCCTGTCCTCTGCCCTGCCAGCAGCAACCTCTGTCCTCTGCCCTGCCAACAGCGACCTCTGCCCTGCCAACAGCAACCCCTGTCCTCTGCCCTATCAGCAGCGACCCCTGTCCTGTGCCCTGCTAGCAGCGATCCCTGTCCTCTGCCCTGCCAACAGCGACCCCTGTCCTCTGCCCTATCAGCAGCGACCCCTGTCCTGTGCCCTGCTAGCAGCGATCCCTGTCCTCTGCCCTGCCAACAGCGACCCCTGTCCTCTGCCCTGCCAGAAGCAACCCCTGCCCTCTGCCCTGCCAGCAGCAACCCCTGTCCTCTGCCCTGCCAGAAGCAACCCCTGCTCTCTGCCCTGCCAGCAGCAACCCCTGTCCTCTGCCCTGCCAGCAGCGACCCCTGTCCTGTGCCCTGCCAGCAGTGACACCTCTCCTCTGCCCTGCCAGCAGCGACCCCTGTCCTGGGCCCTGCCAGCAGTGACTCCTCTCCTCTGCCCTGCCAGCAGCGACCCCTGTCCTGTGCCCTGCCAGCAGCGACCTCTGCCCTGCCAATAGTGACCCCTGCCCTCTGCCCTGCCAATAGTGACCCCTGTCCTCTGCCCTGACAGCAGCGATCCCTGTCCTCTGCCCTGCCAGCAGTGACCCCTGTCCTCTGCCCCCCTGACATTTTTTACTGCACCCCCATTTTAGACAGGCTAGCTCCAGCCCTACTTTACAGTAATACTAAAAGAATATTTTGCTGTAGCCTGGCTGAACTTTTGAAGAGTAATTATTGGCAAAAAAGGGTCCACCAATCAGTGAATTACTAATACCATCCAGGACACATTTCAACCATGAGAAAATCAAAGTTCAATGAACATTCCCTAATCTAAAAGTGGACATTTAGCCAAAACCTAACTAACTCTAAACCTACTCACAGCCACAGTCTAAACCTAATCTATCTAGCCCTGTGAAGAAGAAATTGCTGTACTTACCTGTTCTGCAGCCGCTCTGGTCCGGTCCCACGCTGAGCTGTCAGTGGCAGCTTCTGTGTAGGCGTGTGTACCCACACGGAAGAAAAATATATTTGAAATATATTTTAAAAATATTCTTCCCAAAGTGGTCACATGACCCTAAAACCCTGCCCCGCCTCCCGGCTTCTGAAACCCTTAAAGGGCCAGGAGGTGCCGGCGCCAAGGGGTTAAGAACTACAAGCTGTCAGCCGCAAAGGCTGATGGTACTTGTAGGCATTCATTCAGAGAACTCTGTGAATGAATGACACGGTCTTGTGGGTAGAGCTTTACATGACTGCACTCTTCAAAATGTGACAGCTGGCGCGGTGAGAAGATTCCCAGCAAGCTGTCACAGAGGGTGAGGCATTGGGGGGAGAGGTGCCGGAGTGGGACATGTTACATGCTCCACCCTAAAAATGGGTAGAACATGTAACATGTTCCCAAAGATGAACTTATCCTTTAAGAGGCTTAATTATCACATTTTCTCTGAAGGGTACATTTGATTATCCAGTAATTTGAAAATCAAGACAATTCCCACACATAGGAATTAGGCAGTGCTAACTGACCATCAGTTTATCTGACCCTCGCACATTATGTATGGCTATTATACATGATATACAATAATTAGAGGGTGAACAATATTCACATTGGATTCCAAGCAGTTAGTAATTTATTGTATGCCAGATCCTTTGGTGCCACACATTGTTTCATTTACAGTAAGTGTAATCACATCAGATAGAAGCACTGTAAACTCGGCTTGCAGAGGGACTATTTGTTTGGTGCATGAGAGAGGATGCTGCTCAGAACCGGCAGCAGGCAGAAGATGACCCCGGGCCCCGTTGTTCCCAGTCTGGCCCATGGAATGCTAGCAGCCGACGCTTACTTGGCTATTATGGTGGCATGTTCGGCTCCTGCCAGCTCTTTAACTGGGGACTGGTGCTAATTTCAGGGCTAATTCTAAGACGTTCCACTTCAGTGACTATAGCAGGTGGCTGAGTCTGATGGAGCAGAGAGAAGAGGAGGGGGCTGGGAGAGAAAATTACCCTGCTCGGAAAGGAATTCTCTGATTCAATTGACTGATTATTCTGTCAGATAATATGGGTAGTGAGGACAGGGAACGCAGCCTTACCAGAGAGACACAGAAACACGGAATGGACTTACTTCGAAAGCCCAAATACACAGGCACTTATTTTTGGTACCAAAAAGATTTGCTCACAGACAGGCCAATCACTCTTTTGGGAGACTGTAATGGCATGTGTGCTGATAAAAAGAAATATTTGTATCTCGCAGTATCTTCTGCACGTTTCATACTTGGATTTTTGTTTTCTGAAAAAAAATGATGAATTATTAACACTGAAAAAAATGATGCGTTAAAACTGTTTATATTTTTTAAAAATGTAGTAAAATGATTGATGTCTAAGAGTTTGTTCAAGTGGCACATGATCTCAATGCACAAAGTTCATGGAGAAGGTAGCACGTATAAAGAGTAAAAGATGCCCTTCCCTTCACGGTGTGTGCCCCAAGGTCCACTAAAAATGTGGTCTATAAAGCATTGTTTGTGCATTGTCTATCTGTATGACAGACATTTTGTAAAGACAAATATTGGTGAGCCCAAATCTAATGTACTGTGATCAGAACATGAGCATATCCATCATGAGCATATTCATCTCTCTCCATGGCATCCACACTACCTGGGCACACACAGACACTTTTGAACAAGTGTATTGGGGATTTCCAAGATGATTAAATAATTTCAATATGGAGGTTTAAATAGGAGCTCCAGTCGTTTTTACGTTTATTACAAGTCAGCAGCTACAAAAACTAGCTACTGACTTTTTATAAAAATGCACTTGCCTGTCCCAGGATCCATTGATGTGCTCACCTGAATAGTCCCTTCTCCCTCTCTTTTCTCCCTGGTGCTGGCATCTCAACTGTGGGCACCCGGCTATCACAGCTTGCGGCTTTACAGCATGGTGCCCACTGCACATGCATGAGTTGTGCTGGACCTCCTCAATGGTCTGGCAGTCTTCTGGGACCTGTGAACTGACCTAGAAGACTGCGAGCAGAAGGACGGAGGCCGAACGTCTTGCTCAGTTTGCCGTGGTTTGCCGAAAGTGGGAGTAGGCACCTATCAAAACCAAGTGCATGCTCCCCCCAAAACAAATTGCATGCCAAAGCTCAACTCCAGGCAAAAATAAAATTGAACTAGTGCATTGTGCATCAATTATCTTACTCCTCAGCCTTGATTTCATACACCTCTACCTGCAGTGTAATGGATCAAAGGCACAGTTTCCTCAATGAACCAAGCTAATTTCCTGCCCTGAGGATCAGACGTTTTTTCCTGCTCATTCTTTTCTTGGGCATTTGTCCCCTCACTGCCCCCCTGAGTTCTCCTGCCTCTGGAGCTTATGAGAAGACCTAGCCACTGGAAGTGTTTCCTCCATCAATAGGAGGTGTCCACATCATTCAGACAGCGATGTGGATACCCAAAGGGTTCCTAGTAAGAAAACAGATAATAAAATTGGGATTGTCATGTGACCGTTGCTTCAGGTAAGTAATATAGGCATTTGGATAGGTGTTTTTATATCATTGAATAGTTAGGGAGGGGAGTGATATCCTAGAGTTGGGCCTTGAAAGGAAGGGTACTTCCTGTGAGTTGGCCATGCAGAGAGCAATGCTAGCATCCCTAGCTACAAAAACCACAGCAGCCAATCAGATTTCACTTTAGTCATTTAATATACTTTTCATATTTCTCTTTACCCTTATAACAAATGTTATGGCAAAGATTGGACACAAGAATTGTTAAGGCCCGGTATGTATAATAAACAATGCAGTTTCCACTAGAGCATCCTTACTCCAATTCATCCTCACAGTTCCAACTATACGCAGATCTTTGAAGGGCCTGATCAAATCAGACAGATAATTACATGCATGGAGACATACCAAACAACCAAATCAGAATGATCAAATTGTTCTAAATCATTATATGCATCAAGGACACAAAACAATATGATTAGTCTGTCTTTGTGTCAAATGATAGCATGAGGGTTAGTATGTACACACATGAAGAGACCAGCAGTGAGGGGTATGAAGGCAATTGCCCTTCAAGCCACACTGGTTTTTGTAAATGTGGGCAGTGACAAATTTAGATGGCTTCCATTAGTTCTGCATGTATCAAGGCCACCGTGTATGGTCCATGCAACTAGTAACAAGCCACTTTCATTTTATCAGGACAGGGAAACCATCTCGATCTAGTAGGCTGATGACACTGCTAAGCTGATTTGCTCTATAGCTGAAGCTTCTGCAGGATGGTATCTTCAACTTTGACTGGCACTGGACAGAGTTTGTCAGTCTTCCAGACACCACACTTTTATTACAGAATTACAGACATGCCAATATGTGACTGTGACCACACTGTAAACTTTGGCAGATGGATTTTTGTTGTAGTATCTGTAAATTGTTAGCTCCTTGTAGCCTGAATACACCTTCGCTTCTTGGCCCAGCACAATTGATAAGACAATGGTGACCCTTGTATGAAGGTTTGGCTAGCATGTACCAGGATCTCAGGTCTGATCATTAATCTATAGTGGGACCAGTGTACATGCTTCATTTCAGCATGGTGGTTAGCGTGTTACTTGTGCTATAGTTTATTGGCTTGTATGTAGGACTTGCCATATGTTAGTGTGTAGTTGAACCTGTTTGATGGCTGGAGTATAGTAGGAGTTGCGATGTGTGTATGATAGCTGGAATGATAGCCTAATGGTCATTGTGCAGCAGAACTATGTTACGGTGTCTGTTGTATTACCCTAGGTTCACATCTGTATGGGTGGTGCCGCTGTGGATCCGCATGAAAATCCATGCAGCTGCACCACCCGCACAGACAAATGCGGACCCGCAGGCGGGTGCCATTAGTTCTAATGGCACGCCGCCCGCACTGGAAAACGCAACCGTACTGGGAAACGAGGTTCCCGTGTGGGCTGCGTTTTCCAAAGAATTGCAGGGACTTCTTCCCTGCGTGTCATGTGTCAAAGGAGTGGGCTCTCGTACCCATGCAAAACACGGCCCGCACGGCCGCATATATGTGAACCGGGGGTGACAGTGGGACATGCGTGTTCTTGTTGGACTATGTGCATCAGAACTACCACTAGACCTCAATGGCTAGTGTGCACTTGTGCCCATATCCCTCATGCTGCTAATTAATCCAACAGGAATGCACCCAATGTGATTTTAGTATTCCGCTATCTATGAAGTACAATTAGTTGGCATGGGTTAAAGCACATTGCTTGCTCTATTGTTAAATTAACTTGTTAAACTGGCCATAGATGGATCAAACATTTGACCGGTTTCGCAGGGACTGCTCCTGCTCAACAGAAATAGATCTAATGATAAACTTCTGCCTAATGGGCGTATTGACATTGTTTTCTCGATCAGCAGCTGCAGCCAATGGGTTGCAGCTGCTCATCAGTGTATTCTAACAGCATATAGTCCCCAATATCAGAATACAATGGGGTTGATTTACTAAAACTGCAGAGTGCAAAATCTGGTGCAGCTCTGCATGGTAGCCAATCAACTTCTAATCTCAGTTAAGCTTTGACAAAAAAACCTAGAAGCTGATTGGTTTCCATGCAGAACTGCACCAGATTTTTCACTCTCCAGTATTAGTAAATCAACCCAAATGTCTCAGCGGGGAAGATTCCTCCATTCATCTTGCTTGGATGGATGGAGAAATCAATTCTTTTTTTTTTCTTTTGATTGCCCACTGGCTGAATAAAAAAAAATCCATCTATGGCCAGCTTTAGTTTACAGATCACTGGGTAGAACTTGTATATCAATTTGAGTTTCAAACTTTTAGCAATATTTCTAATTTTTATAGAACTGCCATTAAAGAAAAATATACATGTGCATAAATGAATATATAGGGTTTAGTAGATGCATATGTGCATTGTTCACTGTGAATATACAGAACACAGTTGTATAGCGTGCATGTGCGTGCGTGTGGAGGAGATTTAATGTCAGGGTCATTCTCTCATCTCGCACTCTTTCCTCAGGATAGAGTTATTCTCTGCTGGCCTTTTCCACCCTCACCCCGCAGCCAACACATCTGAAAATACATATGCATAAGAACTATTTGCATATGCTAATCCATGCACGGCTCAGTGTATTTGCATAGGTGTGAGTTCCCGGCAGTGATATGGGCTAGGAGGGGGTGCAATACAAGGTGCTCGCCAAGTCTTGCTGACGGCTGTGGTCAGAGACTCTTAACTGCATTATCCGCTGTGTGTTACACTGAATACCCTGCAACATCATAGTCACATTTCCATCTACCTTTATGTGTCATGCTTCAGATATATAACATTCATGGACAGGGATCGTAATATGTTTTCTTACCGTGAAAATGTCAAAAGCCTCTCTCACAGAGGCAAAAAGTGTGCCGAAGAGACGCATATGAATGCCTGCTAATCAGACACGTTACGATGTGCAAAACAAACATAATTCTCCTGCGTGGTGAATGAACACACCGTGCTTTGGCAGGCAAAATTTCAGGGAACTAAAAAGAAGCTGTGCACACCTAAAAGAGGCCTGTTAATAAAATTCACACTTCACAAATCGATAGGGCACATCAGCTTTATAAGTCACTCTGATCTCACAGGGACAAAAATTCCATTTTAGTCTCCAGGGCAATTGGGGCCTCCCTGAATCAAGATTTTGCTATCAATTTATTATGATTAGTATATTTACTTTTTTTAGGAACATTTGCCGAATGTGACAGAACCAGTTTTCATGACAGTCTGTATCACATTTTCAAAGCTTGTACAGTAAAGAACTCTTTCCATATAAAGTAGTAAATCCTTCTTCTCTTCCAGTCAAAAGTGCCCTCATGTCCTTTATAATAACTTTATAGAGAACATTACTGACTACTACTTACTGTATACAGCTTATTTATACAAGGTGATCATATTATCCTTAACTGCTTAAGAGAGAGAGATATCATATTACCCCGGTACAAATCATTAGTAAGGCCTCATCTGGAATATGCAGTTCAGTTTTGGGCACCAATTCACAAAAAGAACATTGGGGAACTGGAGAAAGTACAGAGAAGGGCAACCAAACTGATAAGAGGCATGGAGGAGCTCAGCTATGAGGAAAGATTAGAGGAACTGAATGTATTCTCTCTTGAGAAGAGGAAATTAAGGGGGGATATGAGCCCCATGTATAAATACATCAGTGGTTCATATAGTGAACTCGGTGTAGAGTTATTTACCCTGAGGTCATCACAGAGGACAAGGGGGTACTCTTACATCTGGAGGAAGAGAATTTAATCTCCAAACACGGAAAGGTTTCTTTACAGTGAAAGCTGTGAAAATATGGAATAGACTCCCTGAAGAGTTGGTTCTGGCCAGCTCAGTGGATTGCTTTAAAAAAGGCCTGGATTCTTTCTTAGATACACAGAATATAACTGGATACTAACATTTATAGGTAAAGTTGATCCAGGGAATATCCAATTGCCTCTCGGGGGATCAAGAAGGAATTTTTTTCTCTGCAGGAGCAAATAGGATCGTGCTTTGCTGGGTTTTTTTGCCTTCCTCTGAATCAACTGTGGGTGTAGGATTATAACTTTTTTTTCTTTTTGTTAATGGTTGAGCTGGATGGACTTTTGTCTTTTTTCAGCCAGACTAACTATGTAACTATGTAAATATGCTTATCAGAATTGAATACTGTATGTTTTGTTCAGTAAAACTTCAGTGAATCTTTCCTAACTGAGGGTCTCCCTACACCTTCTAAATATAGTTGCTGTTCTCTGCACTTTTTCAAGTTCTCTGTGAAATGGAAAGCTGAACTGAAAATTCAAGATGAGGTTATACAGATGCTTTGTGTAGGGGAAAACAATAGAGGATATTTACTAAAACTGGAAAGTGCAAAATCTGGTGCAGCTGTGCATGGTAGCCAGTCAGCTTCTACCTTCAGCTTGTTCAATTAAGCTTTGACAATAAAACCTGGAAGCTGATTGGTTTCTATGCAGACCTGCACCAACTTTTGCACTCTCCAGTTTTAGTAAATCAACCCCAATGTCTGCCTTCCATGGGTCTGTGGGGTTGATTTTCTAAATTCAAAAAGGCTGTTCACTTCGCAAAGACATTTGCAGTTTACAAGGGCATTTTCCCTTAGCTTGGTGACTGTGGAGACTCAGTGCTCTTATGTTAATAACATAAGACTTTATAACAGTTACTTGGAAGGTTTTTCTAAGTAGGAATACAGAAGTTATCAGGACCTGAAAATATACACCGATCAGCCATACCATTATGACCACCAACCTTAACCCACGGAGGTATGTCATTGTCCACTAGACCTCAGAAGGTATGCTATGGATCTGGCACCAAGCAGATCCTTTAGATCCGTTAACTGAGGAGGTGGGGCCTTTATGGACTGAACTTGTTTTTCTAGCATATCTCACAGCCCATTATAGGCACTGATGACTGTAGAAAGGGATCAGTATGGGTACCCTGACCATTCTGTGGTTACACAGCCCTATACTCAAGGAACTGCAGTGTGTATTCTGACACCTTTCTATCGGAACCAGCATTACTTTTTCCAGCCATGTGAGCTACAGTACCTCTTCTGTTGGTTCGGACCACACGGGCCAGCCTTTGCATCAAAGAACCTTAGCCACACATGACCCTATCAGCAATTTGACCTTTTTCCTTCCTTGGACCACTTTTGGTATGTCATGACCACTGGAGGACGAGAACATCCCCGAAGCGCTGCAGTTTGGAGTTGCTCTGACCCACTTGTCTAGCCATTACAATTTGACCTTTGTCAAAGTCACTCAAATTCCTATGCTTGCCCAGTATTTCTGCTTTCAACACATCAACTTCAAGGATACCATGTTCACTTTCTGCCTCTTCACCTGTAAGGCTCCATGCACACGGGGCGTTTTAATAACGCTGGTAACGTTAGCTGTGTAAAGTCACGTTAAAATCAGAAATTTTCAGTGTTTTTTAGCGTTTTTGCATTAGCGTTTTGCCCCAAAAAGTCCAAAAATGCTGGTTTGCCACCTTTTTGCAGTGTTGGAGCGTTTTTACAGCTAAAAACTCCTCTAGAAACCCAGTAGTTCTGGGAGTTTTTTTCCAGCCAAAAAACACCCCTGCCAAAAAACGTTGATTACAGTCTATGTGTTCATGGACACATAGGATAACATGCTGGGGGGTTTACTGGCTGTAGAAAAAAATTGCAAAAGCCAAAAACAGCAACTGTAAAAACGTCCAGTGTGCATGAGGACTAAACCTCAGAGGATACTGTGCAAAGTCTCCTATCTATTGAGAACCCAGTTTCCATAAATCTAACACAAATGTATATACAAGTCACACCAGTAGCATTAACAAGGATAAACAAACTCAAATGATAAAGTGTGCACTGATCACCTATACTAAACACAACTATGAACATCCTAACCAATACTGTACAGTTTTGCAACTAGCTATATACCAAGCATAACTGGGAACATCTTTCACCAATACATTGATTTTTAACTTATTTCGAACACAAAACAAATAAGTTCTGGCATTACAAAAATAAATAAACGAACCACTAAGGTCTTGGGGAATCCACACTTATACATTCACCAGCCACTTTATTAGGTACACCCGTTTAATTGCTTGGTAACCCAAATTGCTAATCAGCCAATCACATGGCAGCATCTCAATGCATTTAGGCATCTAGATGTTAAGATGGCTTGCTGACATTCAAAACAAGCATCAGAATGGGGAAGAAAGTAGGTTTTAAGTGACTTTGAATGGGGCATGGTTGTTGGTGCTAGATGGGCTGGTCTGAGTATTTAAAAAACTGCTGATCTGCTGGGATTTTCATGCACAACCATCTCTAGGGTTTACAAAGAATGGTTCGAAAAAGATAAAATATCCAGTGAGTGCCAGTTGTGTGATGAAAATTGTTGATGTCAGAGGAGAATGGGCAGACTGGTTCGGGATGATAGAAAGGCAACAGTAACTCAAATAACCACTCGTTGCAACCAAGGTATGAAGAATACCAACTCTGAATGCACAACATGTCGAACCTTAAAGCAGATGGACTACAGCAGCAGAAGACCACACCGGGTGCCACTCCTGTCAGTTATGAACAGGAAACGGAGGCTACAATTCGTACAGGCTCCCCAAAATTGGACAAAAGAAGATTGGAAAAATGTTGCCTGTTCTGATGATTCTCGATTTCAGCTGCGAAAATCAGATTATAGGGTCAGAATTTGGCATAAACATCATGAAATCATGGATCCATCCTGCCTTGTATCAATGGTTCAGGCTGGGGGTGTAATAGTGTGGTGGATATTTTCTTGGCACATTTTGAGCCCTTTAATACCAGTTGAGCATCGTTTAAACACCATGGCCTACCTGAGCATTATTGCTGACCATGTCCATGTCTTTATGACTACAGTGTGCCCTTCTTCTGATGGCTACTTCCAGCAGGATAATGCGCCATGTCACAAAGCTCAAATCATCTCAAACTGGTTTCTTGAACATGACAACGAGTTCACTGTACTCCAATGGCCTCCACATTCACCAGATCTCAATCCAATACAGCACCTTTTGGATGTGGTGGAAAGGGAGATTCACATCATGGATGTGCAGCTGACAAATCTGCAGCTGTGATGTTATCATGTCAATATGGACCAAAATCTCTGAGGAATGTTTCCAACACCTTGTTGAATCTATGCCACAAAGAATTAAGTCAGTTCTGAAGGCAAAAGGAGGTCCAACCTGCTACAAGCAAGGCGTACCTAATAAAGTAGCCGGTGAGTGTATAATACTGCAATAAATTATTGAGGGCATCCACAGAAAAGCGTCACATTTATTGTGGCATATAGCCACTTTCTCAGAAGCCTCTCCCTTTCTCAACCTTTTTATCCTAATGAACTCTTGAAATAATTTTTAGGCTTTGGGAAACGTGCAGCTCATGTAACATAGTGTGTTTAGTAAGTTGTGTAAAGTTTTAAATGAAAGATTAAGGAATGTGGTGTCCGAGTATGTGGCATCTAGAGCAGATCGTTTTTTGAAACCTACCTCTTGTAAATGACAAAATAATTTTTAGTAGTCTTAAAATTAAATGCATAATATTAACAGAAAATAAAGCAGATAATGAAAATTGTGGTGTCTGCTAACATAAGTGTCAAGTGACGCCTTACATTGGTGGCCAGTGGAAAATTCCCCTTTGCTTTGGTAGTCAGTGTAGGCACAGTTGGTGATCAATTTGCCACTGCTCAAGAATCCCCCAGCACTTTTAGAAAGAACTTTGGTGGAGAAAGGCTTAATTAAACAATATTTGTTTTATCCCAGAGTTCTCAATTGAGGAAATAAAAAACCACAAATCATTTACAGTACATACTATTATCAAAAGATTCCGAGAACCTGGAGAAATCTGTGTGCTAAAGGCACAAAACCAAAACGCAATGTTGGATGCCCACGATCTTCTGGCTCTCAAACTGCACTGCATTAAAAGCAGGCATATTTCTGTGATGTACATCACTGCATGGGGTCAGGGATACTTCCAGAAATCTGTGAACACAGTTAGTATCCAAAAATGGGATTTTTGCATTGCATACTAGGACATTATGTAAAACTTACTTTAAAACGAAGCCCTCCAGCGGCACGCTGTCACTGCTATAGAGGCTTCCATCTTCATCCGTCTTCCTTGTGGGTTTGCGAGCTCCAGGCCGGACCGCGATGACGTCATTCCCATACATGCACGCAGAAGTCCCGGGCCACGGCACACAGCTCTGAAGAAATTACACGGATATGCCATTCCTTAAGAGCGCATGTGCTAGCCTTAATAAAGAGATACTATATCCTAAACGGTGCACATTTAGGAGATATTCATTTTACCTACAGGTAAGTTTTATTATAAGCTTACCTGTAGGTAAAATTAAACAAAACAAGTTTACTACCACTTCAAGAAGTAACAGGCATGGTCTCTAAACAGAAATTAATATTATTATTATTTTTATTATACAGTATTTATAAAGCGCCAATGGTTCGCTCAGCGCTGTACATTACAAAGGGGGACAGAACATGTGACAGAACAATACCAATACAATGTAAAACATGAGGGGATCGAGGGCCGTGCCCTTTCAAGCTTACAATCTATGAGGGAGGGGATGGTGGCACAGGAGGAGATAACTGTGGGGGATGGAGTGGTAAGAAGAGTGGAGGAGGTCGGCAGGTTAGGAGGGGGTGGTGTAGGCTTCCCTGAAGAGATAGGTTTTCAGGGTGCGCCTAAAGGAGAGGAGAGTAGGTGATAATCTGATGGGTTGGGGCAGGGAGTTCCAGAGGATGGGTGACACCCTGGAGAAGTCCTGGAGGCGGGCATGGGAGGAGGAGACCAGGGAACTAGAGAGAAGGAGGTCTTGTGAGGAGCGGAGTGTGCATGCTGGGCGGTACTTGGATATTAGGTCAGTGATGTAGTACGGGGCAGTATGGTGGACAGCTTTGTACGTCAGTGTTAGGATTTTAAATTTGATCCGTTGCGCATTCGGAAGCCAGTGGAGGGATTGGCAGAGGTGGGTGGCGGAGATGGAGGGGTTGGAAAGGTGAATGAGTCTGGCAGCTGTATTCAGGATCGACTGAAGTGGGGATAGCCAGCGGCAAGGCAGGCCAGTGAGGAGGGAGTTGCAGTAGTCGAGTCGTGATATGATGAGGGAGTGGATGAGCTGTTTAGTGGTTTCTGGGGTTAGGAACGTGCGGATTTTGGCGATGTTCCGGAGGTGGAGTCTGCACGAGTTTGTTAAAGATTGGACTTGGGGCTGGAAGGATAGGTTGGAGTCCAGAATGACACCAAGTACTCTGGCCTGCGGGGCGTGTTTGATGGTGGGGTTGTTGGATGTGACGGAGAAGTCAATGGGGGGTGGTGTCCGGGCTGATGCATATGTAAAATTATTACTACAGTGATTGCATCTGTCTTCTGGGTCCTGTGCTGAACGTCTGCACTTCTGCTTACTGAATACCAGAGGTCACCCGCTCAGTTTGGATGCCATTCAGTGAACACCTTGCCTCACCACATCACCTCACCACCAATCAGGGGACACTTTTCACTCATTTAAAAAATGCTAAGTGTTCCCTAAATGGCACTGATCCCAAGCAAGCTACCTTCTGTGCTTCCATGGTACAGGACCCAGAATCTAGTGAAGATCACTGTAGTAGTGGTGTCTACTACTTATTTCCCGATTCCACTGGGATCCCACTGGTATGACACATATATACTTACATTGGTCCAAGCTGAGCCAGTGTCACTATGTCAAAATTGCCGTACCTGTTATTCAGCTGAAATGTTTACAAGTATATAAAATCACAACCTCTGCAATAAGGACCACCAAAATGTTACAAGTGTATTATTCTACAAACAAATACAAGTGTATTATTCTAATGCTTTGTAAACTACAATATTTTGACATAAGCCAAAGTCACCTTATAAAAATTGGGAGTTGCACCCAAAAGGGGAAGTTCCACTTTAATTCTTCGTCCTCCACTCCCCATTAAGGATTGGCACCTTTGGGGTGGGGGTTACCCAAATTTGACAGGTACCCGCTCCCACTTCCGCTGTAATTGCCTAGGTGATCGGAATCGGAAGTTGTCCTCCCTTCCCGTAGTCTTCTGGGACACGTGACAGGTCCCAGAAGACTACGGGGCCATTCACAAAGCACAATGCTTCTTGCACATGTGCAGTGGGCACCCGGCTGTGAAGCCGCAAGGTGTCACAGCTGGGTGCCCACACTAAAGATGCTGGCGACAGGGAGAGAAGATGGCCGATGAAACCAGCCGTGGTGTGCACACCGCTGGACCGAGGGACAGGTAAGTGGCTGTATTTTAAAAGACAAAACTGTAGCTGCTGACTTTTTTTTTTCAGTTGGATCTCCGCTTTATTTAATAGGATAAATATGAGTTACCACTAAAGCACATCTTATTACATTTTTCTAGATAAATATGAGGGAACACCCAGTGTGTACCTAATCCAGGTCCTCCATAAAGGTGCTCCAAATCAGAGTAGATATAACAAACAATTAAGGTATTAACATTGTACTCTAAATTTTCCATTCATTTATGATCATCATATATTCTGTTCTCTAATAGGAACTTAAGAATCACAGTGTCAGTCTCACACATAAAATTCTTTGGATAATAACCATGATCAAAGAATACTGGATGTATTCATGTAAAGTGATTCACTTCTCTTCCAGTATATGAGCAAAAACTTCAAATACACAACTGCTCACACACAGAAATCAAAGTACTTAATGAAAAAACGGATTCATCCATGGTGAACAGTTGTATTTTGAAATGCCAGCTGATGCATTTATGTTATGGGATAGATCAGAAGTATGTATGGTATAGTATTACGTTCAGGCTTGTCAAGTCCACAGTTGGGATCAAACCAGGGCAACATTCAAGCTCAATTTCCGACAAACCTTTTCTATTGTGCTAGACCCCTTTCACACAAACGTTCCGATCGGGTCCGCCTGTCCTTTTTTTTCAGGCGGACCTGATCGGAACCTCCATTCTCCTCTCTGAAGCGATAGGTGTAAACGGACATGTATCTGTTTACACTCACCTACATCCAATCCAATCTGATTAGCTAAAAACAGACAGATAGGTATTCGTTCCCTTTCCGTCTAGTGGATCAGATCAGATAACAGGCGGTTTGTTTACATCTGAGCGCCCATAGAGGAGAACAGGTTGTGTCTGTGTCCACTCTGCATAAGCGGAGCAGACACGGACTTGTCATCCGCCTGCTCAGCGGGAATTAGCAAACAGATCCCCTGTTGTGCAAGCAGATCACAGGTGGAGTCCGCCCTGTGTGAAAGGGAGTGGAAAGGCATTACAAATGAGTTATCGCTTTTGTCTGGGTTTTCGCTTAGGGCCTAGTCAGGATTTTGAGGGGAACCCCCGACACCAAAATTAAAAACAAAATGCTGTGGGGTTCCTCCCTAGATCCATACCAGACACTTATCTGAGCATGCAGCCTGGCAATCAGGAAAGAGAGGGGAAGAGCAAGCTCCCCCCACCCCTCCTGAACCATACCAGGCCATATGTCCTCAACATGGGGGGGAGCTTTGGGGCAGCCCCCCCCCAAGGCACCTTGTTCCCATGTTGATTGGGACAAGGGCCTCTTCCCCATAACCCTGGCTAGTGGTTGTGGGAGTCTGCAAGCGGGGGGGCTTAACAAGGGGGCCCCAAGATCCCAGCCCCCCCCCCTTGTAAATGAGTATGGGGTACATGGTACTGCTACTCATTCACAAAAAAAAGAGTGTAGAGTAAAAAGTGACAGTAGACAGTCTTTGACAAGTCCTTTATTAAAACAACAAAAAATGGGGGGGTGCGGGATCTGGGGGTCCCCTTGTTAAAGGGAGCTTACAGTTTCCGATAAGCTCCCCACCTGCAGATTCCCACAACCACTGGCCAGGGTTGTGGGGAAGAGGCCCTCGTCCCCATCAACATGGAGACAAGGTGCTTTGAGGGGAGCCATTTTTTTTATAAATTTTGACGTGGGGGTTCCCCTCAAAATCCATACAAGACCTGAAGGGCTTGGTATGGATGAGGGCGGCGGCCCACGCCATTTTTGTTTTCTAAATTTGTAATATCCGGCAATTCTTTTTTTTAAATTCAGCTGTCAACAGGAAACCCAGATACTCATAGATTGTTAAGGATGCAGCGGCCACTCACTCACTGACAGATACCAGTACATATCACATGCCTGGATCAATACTTAACTACCGCATGCATTTAATTATTTATTTTCTTTTGTGAATTCACTTTAAGGTCTCTTCATGCGGTATTTACCGAGTGTTTTTGCTATTTTGGATAAATACCACACACTACAATAGTGAATTGACATTTTCAGTATCGCATGCGATATGTGGTCATGTGACCGACATACACATGCGATAACCTTTAGTGAATTGTGCTCACAGAGAGACCCACCACACTGCTGTTCAGAATGTGCAAAAGCTTATACTTGTGATTGATGCACTGCAGTATTTCTGTTAAATTTGTAAAAGAGATAAGAAGCTAGCAAGCAGCATCCATTAGATGTATCGTATATAAAGCAAACATTTTGTCTCTGGTGCCACTCTTCTGACATAAAAGGAAACAACAAGTTCACATCTAAAAGGGTAAACAAGCTTAAAAGCTTTCTTCAGTTGAGCTCCAGAGTACAAGGGGACCAAAGTTGGAACCATAATTTGCAAAGCTGAGGAGCATTAGGTGCATGTGAAGAGTACGCTTCTGCTCTGAGGACCAGATGCCTAAGTGGTCTATCATCCTCCATGCTTCACCCTTCATGGATTTTATACATGGACTTTTAGTCTTTACATGCCAGTGCCAGTGGCCTATTCTTAATTGGTGCATACTGTGCTGCTGTTTTTACTACGAAGAGTACCAGGCCAAAGCTGCAGACCTCCAACCTAAGGTCTTACAACTCCGAAAAGGTGTAATATTGAGCCACTTGGAGGGTTTCTACATTTCAGCTGTGGGATTCCATGTTGGTCTTTGCTCTATATTTTCAGCCTCTTGATTTTCTTTTGCTATTTATTTGGGATGGACTGGAGGTAGTAACCATCTTGTGTTTCACCAATTGCAAGCTGTTGTTGATCTCATCGTAACGGACGAATCCTGGCTGAGATTGTTGTAGTTATAATGAGTACCAAGTGTGTAATTTATCCATCCATCAGTTAAGTACTTTTTAGCTGAATGTATTTGGCAGCATATTTACCAGTTACCTTTTTATGCTGGTAACTGATATTCACTAAGAAATGACAGACTAATTTTGAGTGTTCCTATGGAATACATATATGGAGTGGATTTTATTCTTAGATTATTATAATATTTTCTTAATTTCTCTAACAATTATATATGATGAAGCTAGCCTTTTTGCATCAAAATATGAAGCTTAACATGTTTTTGAATAAAACTGTTGCAAGTGAGATTTTTTCCATTATCATTTGATGATCCAGATAATGACAATTAGATGGCTTTCATTGCAGAGGCTTTGTTTGTAATATATTTAATAAAGAATGTTACCACATTCATCATTCTTATTTAGTGGGCATGCCTGTTTCCCTATTTTGCTGTGATTAAAATTAATTTGTAATATTTAGGAGCATTGTCATAGTTTGAGGTGTTTGGTACTAATTTTACAAACGGCATCTACAAAAACAGCCTTTTTGAATTTGACAGTCCCTTGTGCTTCTTTTGACCAAACTATTCTAATCCACATAGTGTAGTTCGTGCATGGGGCCAAGGGAGCCAAAGGCTATGTGTGTTCAGGCCGAACTATGCCAATCCAGACCTATGCAAATCAAGAGCCTAATGAATGGCAGGAAAAGATCTGTTTTAAATTCCTTCATGACTTGTGCAGGGGACCTCATTATGAAATGGGAATTCTGCTGTAATTAAAGCAGCCTTGAAGTAAATAACCCATTTAGGTGTTTTGTATTATTGAAAGAACACAGTCTTGTCATTCATTTATTCATTGTCAAGGCTGCTCTGTTTACCCAAAAGACTATTTATTACTTTTATTTATTATAAAATGAAAAAAAAAGAGCAGTGCGTTTTCATTATTGTCGGATTTGTTTTTCTCTAGTGATGTACAGATCAGTACTGTATTATGGCAACTTCGAAGCGCCATATTAAAGCTAACACTTTGTAGGTCTGTGTATTTTTCCGTGACACCCTGTCTTTCACAAACCTTTGTTTATTTTGTGTGGAAATTGTTTGATGGAATGGCTGATGATTAAAAGGTTGTCCGAAAAGACAGACAACAACCCAACCACAGTACGTGAATAAAAATTGCAATGCCAAGTCAATCTTTCAAGTCTTTGATACACACTGCAGGGGGGATTTACTAAAATGGAGGAGTGTGAAATCTGGTGCAGCTCTGCAAAGAAACCAATCATCTTCCAAGTTTTATTGTGAAAGCTTAATTGAACAAGCTAAAGTTAAGCTGATTGGCTACCATGCACAGCTGCACCAGATTTTACACTCTCCAGTTTTAGTCAATCTCCCCCACGTGTATCAAAGACAAATGCCAAGTCTTTCCAAGTCAAACATCTTGTTGGGTATTGCCGATGTAATTCCATTGTCATTTGAGGACGTATGTTGCTTTCTGTGAAAAAAATGTTAATAGGATTTCAACATATAGAAAATGAAAAAAAAAATGTTTAGAGGAGAAATTTCCTTTAGTAAAATATTTAGGAGTGCGGTTGTTTTTTTTATGGATGGCTTGTCTTAACAAATTCTACCGGCAGTCCCAGGTGAAGTCATCTATATCAGCTCCCAGCTAGGGCCTCGGTGTTCTGTGTGCTGATTTATACTTACGGTGCTTGGAAAGTTAGAAATGATAGCTAGACCTTTTCCCAGATAAGTTTGTTAATGGAAACCTGTACAGGAACAAGCCACAAATTGTGGAATATTTCTTCTAAGAATACTTTGAAAATCGCTGATCTAGAACAAGTCAGAACTTCTTAACCCAACAATGGGTTATGTGATAACAGTGTGTTAGGCTTTTTAAGAGCACAAATTAAACAAAATGTTTTACGTAAAAGAAATGTCATGGCCATAGAGAATAGTTTGCAGAATTTGGTGGTTTATAAGTTGGATTTTTTTAAATGCAAGGGAAGCTGGGTATTATTGAACCCCAAGCATATGATTGTCAGATGCTAGATACCAGTAATAACTCTTAAAAGATGATTTCTTCAATGGGGACAGCTGTCTATAAGGGTATTTATCCTTGTTTCCTATTGTGTCTCCAAGACAGAAAGTCTAGCTTTCCCAATTAAACAAATTTGCTTGAGGTGATTGTAGCCGTATTAGTGCACTTGCGACAGACACAATTGAATATTGTACGTGATACTTTTTTTTATTTGCACTAACATACAATTTTGAGGACAAGCTTTTGAGGTATGTCCCCTTCTTCAAGGTCCAAGCAGTACTGCTTGGACCTTTATGTCCCCTTCTTCAAGGTCCAAGCAGTACTGCTTGGACCTTGAAGAAGGGGACATACCCCGAAAGCTTGTCCTCAACATTGTATGTTAGTGCAAATAAAAAAAGTATCATGGACAGTACTCAATTGTTCCAGTTAAACAAAAAAACCCGATACAGATTGTAATGGCTTCCTACTATATCCAAAACTAAAATAGTTTTTTGTTGTAGGTATATTTTGATGCTGCTGCCTGAAAGTTTATGATTAAAGTCGGCATAACATTTTTGGCACTGCTTTTATGAAAATTAAATTATGGCAGTGTAATAGATAATACGCCAGTTATATATTAGTTACCAAATAATAATCCAAGTGAATCCCACTCGTTTTGATGGTCTATAGTTAAAGTGGAAGAAAGGGCATCACCAGAAATCAGCATTATTCAACCATAATCCCCCATTTCATTACATCCGCATTGTAAAATTATAAACATTAGCTTCCTTTTACCTTTTTTTTAGGATAAAAGGTAATGAGACCTTTATCTGTATGGTTTTTCTCCTGCTTGTGGCTCCTAGGCTTGTCCTCTGCTGGTTAGCTACATGATTTTTGAAAGTGAAGTAGCTAGCCGGTGGGCATTGACAAGGACAAGTGACGGCACTGGGAATACCTCATTTCAGGAAATGACTCCACAAGTCTACTGTTAAATGGTGTCATTTCCATAGCACACAGTATAGGGGCTGAAATATGTGGTGCTTTACACTGGTGAAGAGTAATGTGAATTGGGGCTTACAACGCAACTACAAGCAAACACAATGCTACCGGTAGTTGCAGTACATTCCCCTCTGGATGATTCTGATGGTCAGGAAGGAAGGGGGCGAAGTTGGGTGAGATAGGGATGGGCCAGGGGTGGGATAGGGACAGACCAGGGCCGGGGCTACGCAAAGTTATGCTCTGATGTTTGCAGAGAAGCTGACAACGGTTTAAGGAAGTACCTGTGAGCATCCTCATTCGTCTGTGCAGGCCTAACGTTGTCTGCAAATTGCTGATTGTCTAGTGCACACTGTTGTTTCGAATCTAGACAATCAGCTATTTAAAAAAAATGCATACAAAAGTATTCATTTTTAAACATATTAAGCAAGGATAGAATTTTATTTTCGACTGGAATTCCACTTTAACACTCAGCAAAAGATTCTTGATCATCCAGCCGACAGCTAGTGAAAATCTAGCACTAGAATATGTCTACTCTTAAAAACTACTGGTGTAAGAATGGATCTAGCTAGTAATGGAGAGGCTGTCCTCTGTGTCTCACTTTCTTCTCAATATATTCCAGAGCCAGTAATAAGGATTATTTAGGGTTTAGGCCGGATACAGGAGCAGAATACATTACAATAGTGTGCACACTGGGGATTAATATGAGAAGACTCCAGGCTGCTTTTGATGACTTTGCACTCATAATGCCAGAGAAATTCTTTGAAACACAGAAGACATAGGGATTATGAGGGCGTTGAGGCATTACAACAGGAGCCGTAACCCGACAACTGACACTACAAGCCCCACAATGCAGTAGTGTACTTGTTCTTATTACTGCACTGAAAGTGTATGATGCCCAATCATATTTATGTATTAGTTACGTTGCTAACTGATTTGCGATTTGGATCTTTTCCTTAGAGAACACTATATGATGAGTACGATGTGAGATACATCTTGCTAACAATACTAAATTTCTTGATGATTGTTTCATGGCAATCGGTAGATGGGGGCTTCATTCAAAATCAGACAGATTTATTAACACCGCTAGCTTTTTTCAGAGACTTTTTGGGGCTAATTGGTGACAGGGAAGTGTTAGACCTTTTGTTTTTGTAAGACCCCCACTCACCCCCTGTTCTACAGATGTCAGAACATTACAGGAAGTGAGGGAAAATCTCCACATTGTTTTAAGCAGCATTAACCTACTATGAAAATTGCAAAAGCCCTGACGAAGGTGGATTGTTTGACCCCAAAATGCATTGGAATGTCCTTTGTTGCACGTCAGCCATTTGTGAAATCAAACGTGTGTTAGGTGCTCCTTCTGGCTCAACTATGCATAGATTTCTCAAGCCGTGTAACCCCATTTTGTTGAGAGCTGCCAAACCTAGGTTACCCACTTAAAATTAAAGATTTGTATCCAGCACCTCTTTCCCATCTTGGTTTCCTGATTATTGCTGGGACAGCCGTTAAGAAGGGACTTGCAGTCTAGAGAGTGTTTCAATGAAAGTGTTTTTTAGACTGGCTGAGATTTTAATGGCACCTGACAACAAAATCCTATAAAAAAATAAACAAGGTTTATTGTTACATTAGAAGGATCGCAGACATGCTTTCAATGAAAGCAAAAAAAATCTTCAATTTTTTTTTTTAATTTTCTTTATTTAAAGAAAGCAGTCTCCAACATATCAAGGCAACAAAAAATAACATACACTGTACAATCCAATATACATCAGTTATCTTCTGACAATTAGACAAACTGCCCAAAATAGCAAAGAAATAGCAGGTATCCCAAGGGATTTCAAAACATCTTCTGGGTATGGCCCTGTGCAACCGGAAGGGCAGATACGGATACGGAGTAGCAAAGATGGACCTGATAGTGGGAGTAGTACAATTCTCAAACAAATAGGGAGGGGTTACTAGAGCAAAACTATGTATAGACATGGTCATAGTACAGTAGGACACTGCATGAAATATACTGGGAGAAGATGGGACAACAGGAAAGATGGTGGGAAGGGGGGGATGGCAACATGATAAAAAGGGGATGAGGGAGAGGTAAGGGGAGTTTTGGTGGTGTGTGTGGATGGAAGTTACCCAAGAACCCATTAGCCATTGGGATCCACCTCAAGGAGAGCCTTGCCCACCTCCGCATAGACAGACATAGTCCAGAGAGTCCAGGTTTTGGAATACAACTTTGCCATTGGCAGGAGTCTGGGGAAGTGCTCTGCAGGTACATCTGGCTGTGACTTTTAAGAGGGAATATAATAGTGTTCAGGCATGGTTGTGCTAAGGTTATTCTTCATACCTTGGCTGTGTTCTCTGCAGGGGCCTTATATATATTAAATTGTCTAGGATTGGGAGACTATAGGCAACATGATCACTGTGAAGGCAGAATGATTACCTACCAAGTTGCAGCATTGAAACAATCTTATATTAATAGCACAATACACACATTTCATGTGATTTGCTCAGATTTCGATATAAGCACACTACTTTTAGTAATGTTCCAGACAAGCTATGCACTAGTCTTCGTGAATAAACATATTACCAAAATAAATTCTACATATCAGTAAATGTCTTGGTGTTTCTTTTTTTTTTTTTCAACAATATTTAGATACTTGTTAAAGAGACTTACATTATGTCCAAAGATGCCAAGAACTGACATCCCATACTTGGTTGGAAGGAAGAGTATAGCATGGCTCTGTCCATCCTTGGGATTGTTTGTTTATTTAGTTGATATAGTCTAAAAACTTGTTAGTGGTTCCTGAAGGGTTGGCTGCACTTTAATTTCCTAGACCATGGGTCTCCAAACTTTCTGAACAAAGGGCCAGATTATAGTCTTTCAGACTTTAGAGGAGCCTGAGAGTGATCACTGGGAGTAGGAAAAATGTCCCTGTGTCAGTGGGAATAAACAATTCCTCAGGTTTGGTTGCCAGTGAGAGTAAGAAAATACATAGTACCTGTGGTCAGTAGGGAAGGAATAGTGCCCTATGTTTGGTAAGAGAAATATTGCCTCATCATTGGTGTCAGTGGAAGAAATGGCACCTCATCATTGGTATCCCCCAATCCCCCAAGGGCCACCTAAAGGCAAGAAAAAAGTCTGGTCTAGACTAATGATACAGTTTCTAAAACTCTTTAGATGACTATAGATCTAAACAGATAAAAAATGGAATGGTCGAATTTTAATGACAGCCACCAGCATGTACAAACTTCAGCTAAGTTGCAAAAAAATAATAAATGCACATATATGAATTAATAAAGAATGTGCATATATTACTTAAGGAGCGAGGAAAGCACAGCAGCTGACTATCAGTGGATTACGGGTGGATTAATATTCTTGAGCCTTCAGGCTCTTTCTGCAGCTGCGGGTATGGACTTTTACTAAGGGCTGGAGGAAATGTAAATGGACTACAAGTGCAGTGACATCACCATAATTGGGCACTCCATTGAGAGCTACGAGTCCTTCTGCCACCGTGACAGAGCACTGACCATGCTTCATCTTACCCCCAAAATATGTGAGTAGCATGAAACATGCTAATAAATGTGGAGTTTAAACCTTTGAGCTGTGTTTGGTTCCACATTAGAATCATGCTGGGTAATTGAATGAAATTGTGATGATGAAGTGTAATTCATGAGTATTTAATGCTACAATAAAGTGCCCCAAAAGTGCAACAGTGTGAACATGTCATTATTTTTAGGGGTCTGTTTACTAGAGGTTTGGATAGAGATAGGTAGCTACGTAGGGTTATAACCTGCATTTTGCCTCTCCTGCCTTATGTATGTCATTTGTTTTTCTCTCATGGCAGGGGAGCCTCCAGGCCTATCAGCGCATGTACCGTCCCCTGTCCTCCAGACCTCAACCTAAGGTACCTCATCATTATTTATTGTGGGGAAGGATGTACCGTTTAAGTTTGTGGCGCCCACTTACACCAGAGATATAACTTATTTTTATATTTAAAAAAAGGTTAACAAGTGACTTGAACAGCCCCTGAGAGGAAGCATGGATTAATAAAAATAAAAGTATTATATTTAGAAGGCATAAGGCTGTAATGGAGGCAATGTTTAGAATTTTAAAGAAAGTCCAATGAATGTTTCAGGAACAGGAAAGAGGGTGGCTGAGTGGCATAATGAAAACTTCTGGATGCAATAAACAGGTGATATTGGGGCTAATATTGGGGAATATTGTATCAGAATTTCAGTATTTGATCTATTATGGGTGGAATATGCTCAGGTCTATAGAGACAAGGGTAATCAGAGAACAGTAGTTAGGGAAAGGTATTATTTTCCTATACCTTCTAGCCATTACTATTTTCCACAAAAGAAAAAAACTAATGGGCAAGTCTATAGAGTAGACCTACGACTTAGCACATTGAATCTATAGCTACATAGAAACACAAAAACGTAATATGTTGTATGTTTAGGGGCACTGAGAAGTTCGGGGTTAGAAGTGGTGGGTGGTCTAAATGGTTACATTTATTAGAAATAACACTTCACATACACATGCTATCAAGCTATGGCAGGGCAAGCTTGTAAATATGGGATAGTCAGTTAATATGCACCCATTGAACATATAATATACTTTATATTTGACATTTTAAAGAAGTCAGTAATCTATTTGTTCTGGGTTGTTACATAGAGGGCATGCCTTCAGGGGTAGAAGTGGCAAGCTGGGCAGGGAAATGTCACCATTCTGAGAAAGCCACACAAAGTGTGAGTGTCAAGGAATGATGACAGTGTCAGTGAAGTCTAAATGACTGAGAGAAATTGAGAACATGAAGTGTCTTGGTGAAACAAAACTGTCAAATCAAAGAAAATAAAATTACACAGTGTAATTATCCAATATTTAATTGCTGCTTTACATTAGTGTTTCTTATGTAAAATGCTAATTTTAGAAATAGTTGTAATTACCTCTATAGTGACATCTATGGTGTAGCTGTGACAAGCTTCCATTCTTTGTTGTTTCCCTCTAAATTATAGGTTTGCTTTTGATTTACAGTCTAACACTGAGCTGGCTGCAAAGTCCTAGTAGCCACGTCTGGCACTGGTTCCTGGCACTAGTGCTGCTCAGTGCAGTAGTTGTTTAAACTTGCTATTGGGTATTTATGCTCATGAAGTAAGAGTGTTATTGGAAACAGCAAGAACTTGTTGGTGCTGCTAGTGAGCATTGTGAGTCATGGTCCAAATTTTTAGCCTGGTAAGGCAAAAGATGTGGTAGAAAAGATGATAAACTAAATTCCAAGTTACACAAATGTTAAAGTGGTTGTAAAGGCTGCAGGTATTTACCTTCATGCATTCTATACACGAAGGTAAAAAAAATTTAGTGTGCAGCCCCCCCTAATACTTGCCTGAGCCAGATCTTGATCCAGCAGTGTGAACAAGAGCAGCACCTCTCCCGGGTTTCTGCCTCCTCATTGGCTGAGACACAGTAGTGGGAGCTATTGGTTCCTACTGCTGTCAATCACAGCCAGTGAGGAGGGATTGGAATGAGCACGTACGAGTGCTCCCAAAGCAAGCAGTTTGCTCTGGGGCCACTTAGTAGGGGAAGTTTCCAGGAGTGCCGGCGGGGGATCCAAGAAGATCAGGGCTGCTCTGTGCAAAACCATTACACAGAGCAGGAAAGTATGGTATGTTTGTTATTAAAAAAAAATCACCCTTTAATATCACTTTAAACTTATCTGGTAGCCACAGAGTCACAAAGGGTAAAAACAGACAGAAGTCCATTCAATTCAACCAATAGACAAAATAAATAGAACGTCTTCATATACACGATCCTATAGCAGGATCCAGAGGAAGGTAAAAAAACTGATAAAGCATGATCCAATTTGCTGTAGCAGTGGAAAAAAATGTCTTCTTTATCCCCCGAAACCAATTGGACATTCCTTGGATATACAGTCTCTGGTGTTATTATCCATAAATGTTAATCTAGGCCAGTTATATTTTCTGCATTTAGGAATACATCCAGTTTCTTTTAAAAATAATCTAATGAGCTGGCCAGAACTAATTCTTGAATGTGTACGAAGGAGTCCCTGGTACAAAAGTTCTTCTCACTTAAAAGACTTTTTGAAACGTAACAGTTAAGAACATCAAATACAGCCAGTGTGATTTGGGAGGAAAGCCTTTCCCTCTTTTGTTCTTGATGCTAGGTTAGTTTCCACCTTATCTCTACATCTTCATCCAGCCTTAAACAGGTGCCTTTGTGCATTCTGTTGTGATTTTACTAACAGTGGCTGCTCAGGCTCTGAAGAGGGGGGAGTCTTTTTCCCCCCTGAAATGCATAGGATGTAGGGTTTCAAAAAGTCTGAGAAGAACTTTTGTACCAGACGCTCCTCCATGTACATCCAAGAATTTACAGTTTGACGAGAGAATCCATTGCCGCTAACATAGAGAGAGAGCAGACGTATCAGAACTATTTCTTGATATTGCGCAATACCATTATTTACAATTAAGGGGATGCCATTCATTTCCTTATGTAAAATGACCCTTTTCTTTAATTTTATTGCTGATGATTTAGTGTAGAACTCCACCCAAAGCTTGTGGGTTTTGGATAGTGTGCAGAAGAGTTAGAACCTCATGTAGGGTTTTGTAGTTGTCTGTGGTCCAGAGTGTTTAGTCATTCCATTACCTATCCCAGTGCTTCCGGAAACAGACTGGAATGTAAGAAGAATCTCTAACATCTTATACTCTGCTGGAAAGTATGTGTTGCTGTCTGTCTCCCCTTTGGATAGATATCGCCTCACCTTTATCCTGATGAGCCCTGGTTCACACCAGGGTGGATTTGAAATCTCACTACTTCAGCGCAATTTCAAAGCCACCAATCAGTGCGATTTTTATGTACAATTTCATTGAGGTTTGCAACTTAATTTAACTGAAGTAAATACAAGTTGCAATGAAATCACAGAAAAGTAGTGCAAGAACCTTTCAAAGTCACTGCGACTTGAGTTGCAAAAATTTGACCTTGTCATGCAATTTTGAACTGTCAAATTGCATGACATACCGCTTTGGTGTGAACCAGGGCTTACACAACAGAAGGTGGATGGAGACAGCAATTAAAACTAACAAATGTAATAATGTTGTCTCACTGTATCCAAAACTGAAAAAAAAAAGTTTGGGCTGCAGTTTCAATAAAGCACGTACTGCTAAAGCAGCATAATATGTCATTGTTTTGTTATCATGAAAGTTTTAATGTCAGTTTTATAGCTCCTGTGTGTCCTCATTTTATACATTGCTGTGAAAGGTAGCAGTGGTATTATAAATCCTGGAACCATATTAAGACAAGCTTTTGTGTTCTGCCAGATAAGTCTGTTATCACAGCAAGGGTGGCTAGATTCTTCAGTGACATTTCAGCAGGGGGTCTCCAAACTTTCTAAACAAAGGGCCTAGTTAATGTCCTTCTGACTTTTGAGGGGCCAGACTGGCTAGTGGGAATAAGCAATGCCTTGGGTTTGGTGGTCTGTGGGACTAAAAAATTACATAGCACGTGTAGTCAGTAGGAGGAGGAATAGTACCCTATCACTGGTATTAGTGGGAGGAATAGTGTCCATTTGTTAGTATCAGTAGGGTGCCCCATTGTTGGTATCAGTGGGAGGAATAGTACCCTATCATTGGTGTCAGTTGGATGAATAGTGCCCCACGCCTATGGTCAGTAGGATGAGGAATAATGGCCCATCACTGGTATTAGTGGGAGAAAAAGTACACTTTGTTAGTATCAGTGGGGTGCCCCATTGTTGGTACCAGTGGGAGGAATGCCCCATTATTTGAATCAGTTGGAGTAATAGTGCCCCATTGTCAATGGGAAGAATAATCTCCCATTGTTGGTGTCAATGGGAGGCATAGTGTCTCCTATCAGTGGGAGAAATAGTGTTTCAAGGGCCAGATAAATGCAAGCAAAGGGCCACATGCAGCCCACGGGCTGCAGTTTGGATGAGAAGGGTTTTTATAGGAGATGTGTCCTACATGCTTACTAGTGAATGCTTACATATATTATATGTCAAACTTTTCCCCTTAAGCTAGTCAGACATTTCTCAAATCTCAGTGAATTCCTGAATTGGCCACCATTTGAACTGTGAATGGCCCTGTAGGCACCAAAAGGCCCAACAAACTTGGACTGAAAAAAAAACTGTCAGCCAAATAGTAACTGCATCCTATCAGATGCAGTCACTATTTGAATATTCAAGTATTTTTGGGTGTTGTGCTGCTTGATTAGAATTGCCGACAGGGGAGATTCTATTAAATTACTCTCATTCTGCTCATGGACAGAACAAGAGAAAGTGCATGTATGATTAGCTCTAATGATAACCTCCTCCATGCTGTGTTAGGTGGTAAGTCTCCGAACAGTAATGGGCAGAAAGAGTGAGGAGTCAGAGTGTGGAGGACAGATTGGCAGAGACCCGATGATATCTGTATCTGGTATGTGAGAATAGGGAGCCCATTTATAAAGCTGTGCTATGGCCTAAAGATGGCCTCATTGCTGCTTAACAAACACTCTGTCACATTTATAATGCACGACGTTGTTCTTCACAAAAGTGCTGTTCACTTCACTTGCTTTAGAAGAATGGCTTTGGAGCATGCATTTTTTACAAAGGTAGCAGAAATGGGAGTTTCTAGATTTGTAGTGCTTAAGGTTTCCTTAAGGCCTCATGCACACTGGACATAAAAAATGCTGCTTATACAGTATGTAACTCTAGTCTTGGAGTTCTGGGCACCCTGAGTGTTCATGGCAACCACAGACAGCTCTCCTGATAAACAGGCAGATGCCTTGATTTTGATAATATCAGAGCTCATTGGAATGGCTGGAGGAATGGTATAGATCACAGGTGCAGCATCTATAGAGGACCCAAAGGGCAGGGGTGTATTGGGCTCTTGGTCTTCTGTCCTCTACTGTAATTTGCATTTATCTTCCATTTTTAGTTAATATGAACTTGTATATACAGTATCTACGGTAGGTTGCTTTGCAACAGACTGTTATCAGATTTTAGCAAACATGACGTCCATGAAAAACACAGAAACCTGCATGAGTGTCCTAAGTTCATATTTTATTCACCTAGACCCCCGCACACCACTCTTTCTTGGGAGAACCACAAGCAGCCAAAATTCCAACATTTGCAAAAAAGTTTACCCTGTAATAGGAGTTCCACAAAGTTATCTGCTATTGTCTAATGTTGGGTATGCACAATCCGAATATTGGCTGGTTCAGCGGGAACCAGCTGACATTTGGACAGTGTTACAGCTGCCTGTCCAACAGAAGCCAGTCCAGCGTCCATCTTTCATTGAAGGGACAAGCTGGAAAACCAGCATCCGATCAGTTCTGTCAGCCAATAGCTGTGAGCGCTGATCAGTGTATTCCGGAGGGGGGGTGGGGCAGGGCAGTCAAAACGCAATAGTTCAGCAGAGAAGATCACCACACTAACATGGCATTGTTAGTATGGGGACCTCCCAGTTTTTTTTCCCACTGGGTTGAAGGATATCGTAATGTGTGTACTAGGCTTTAGGGTTCTTTATGTGCAGTCTTATTATAGTTCAGTCTTGAACTTAAGGGGGGACTTCAGCCAAGAATGTTTTCCTTGTTTAGGACAGAGAAGGGTAGGATTGGAACCACAGTTAGGCTTTGTAATGCCCTCTGTGTCTCTGTGGTATCATTTTCATCATCTCCTGAAAAGGAAGGAACTTTAGAGAAAATTTCACTAATGGAGATTAGGACAGTAATCAAAACATTTTTTTTGGGTGGGGAGTCACAGTAAAGCCTGCCTAAAACAGGGTATTCACATGTATAACTCTATTACATATCCCAAAAATAAGAAGATTATTCCCCATTCCCAGACAATGGGCTGAAACAAGCAAATCTTTTCTTTTCACCCTTCTGGCCAGATGCACATCCTGGACTGCTGGGGTATAGTGCAAATGTAGATTATTATGATAGAACCATTTGTTAGAAACTGCACACAGCTGTTTCGGGCTAATTGGCCATCATCAGTGCAGTGTATGGAAACCATAGCTTCTATGGAGCAGGGTTTTGGACCCAACGAGACACTATAAGACACATACAGGTTATGGAAGGCTCAATTCACTCTTCTGAAATGGGGAATGATCCTATTTCTGTGATATGTGATGGAATGAGACATCAGTGTTAAAAAGGCTTTACTGTAGTAGGCGCTGATTAGAGTAAGGGCTTTTTGATTTCTTTAACCTCTTCTCACTATACCATGTATACTGTTTTGTTTGGTGGAGAAATGTTCAGGACCTCTTTTAGGCTTTTATTGCTGATTGTTTTCTCGTGAAGACATTCCTCTCAGTACCAGATCTAGAGACAGTAGAAGTGAAGGGCCATTTTCCCTGTAGGAACAAAGGCAGCAATGAAAATGTCCTTCCTCACTCTACCTAAAAATAGGTTTGTCTGGAATAACACCATAATCAGGGGGTTTATAGATGTTTATATTTTGTCTTTGGCTATCTTCACATATTGACTGCCTTTGGGAATGTATGAATGACCATGTACAGAAGACGGTAACCACTTTCCCGTGCACACTCCTTAAGCCTCGTACACACGATGAGAATATTGGAATGATTGTCCTTTTTTTGCATGCTAGTCTCATATTGAAAATGAAGAGGTTACTAAACGTATAAAAATTCTTGTAAGAATACAACTTCGGAAGTGATTTAATGTATCATATTGTATTGTAATGCATTCCTTAGTTTCGCGAGTCTTGGCCACTCGATTTATTTAAGTATGAATGCTATACTGAGTAAACGAAAATGTTCATTCTGTTATTGTACCAGAAACAAAAATGTTGCTTGTCCCTTTGGATAATTTCGCATGAAGTGTCGTGTTTGGTTCTCCAAAGCTGTGTATTAACAGTCAGATTATCGAGTAATTGCTCCAAAAGCGTTATTTTTCATCCGATTTTCATATCTTGTGTACTAGGCTTTACTCAATGACTATAGAGGTCACAATGATAAGACTACAAGGCTAGACTATCCAATTCTTTAGCCAACTCTCACTTCCCAATGATGTGATAGGGCAGATAGGGCTTTCTTTGGCATTGTGCCTGCACACTTTTCAGTTGATGGAAACAAGTGAAACAAAAATCTTCTATGATACAAAAAAGGACGCAAAAACCTCCAAATCATGAAGATGTTAAACAGAATAAATATGAATGCTTGAAGGTAAATGTGGATACTCCTATTGCTGGGAGGAACGTTGTTGCTGGAAATCCCTGGAACACATAGCTTCCATTTTGGGCAGCTCTCCTACTTCAATCTCCATATATAATGATGCTGTGTGCTTCGGCTGTCTGCAGAGACCGGCTTGCCAGGCTGTACTGTCAGGGGTACTGAAGCCTAGAAATTATTTTTCAAGCATAATAACTTTTGACGTCTCCATCTCTCAGATGTGGGAATACACTTTTTTTCTCTAGCTAGATGAGGTTTAGAGCATGTATTTTTCATGTTTTATAACATGAGTAGGAGGAACACCCTCGCTTCAGTCTGCGGAGATACATGTAACGTGTAGTTGTCTGGTGCTATATTGTAATCTAGCTGATTATGTCTCTGATGGGATGAATTCATCATGCTGAAAGGGACTCAAGTCACTTTAGTGAAGGAATAGCATGGGAAGGATGAAAGAATTGTAAGACACCTATGATATTAGTTTTAATTGTCTTGATATATGTGGCCCCTTATTGTCCAAGATGTGATTAGAGAATTGTGATATTTTACTTTTATTGGTAAATGTGTCTCAGTGTTTCAATAAATGTATCTTGATTTTTTGGTTGTTGTGTAAATGCAGGGCAGTAAAATTTTATATATGTTGTGTATGTGCTTTAGTTTTCCCTTTATAGTAAACTATAGTCATTATGTGAGCACATTGTAAATTGACTATTTACATTGTGGATTGTACAATCATTAAAGTGAAAAAGAAAAATAGAACTAATTGGAAAGTATAAAGTCCAAAGATCATCCCATCAAGATTGTGCACAATGATGAAATGACACTTCTTCTCAAGTTATTGTCTTAAATGTGCCACTGACACCAATCAGGCACCCAAAGTGATATTAGAGTGGTCTCTTACCAGCTTCCCAAAGTGATAATATTCATTCATATATTCATTTGTGGATTAGAATGACAGAATTCTCCTGGCTCCATGAATACAGAAGATAGCTGGATGAGATGACTGCTGTATACACTCTGCCATAAGCTGAGTACACACTATAAGAAAATCGGAAGAAAACTTCCGTATGCGGAATGATCAGTCGATTATCTGTTTGTTAGTATAGTGCTTTCAACAGCCGATTCTGACTGTTCGAACAGAAAAACAAAAACAAAGGTGCAAACTAGAACATTTTTAGCATATGTGAACACAACGTCATATGGAAATAATGGAATAGAAAACAAATTGTGAATGATCAGAAGCAAAGAATGACCTGGAAGAAGGTGGCAACCAACATAGAAATAGTATGCAAGATAGAACGTTTGCCTTTTTTTGTTCGAGAATTTTCTTACAAGTTTATAGCAATATCATGTAATCATGGTATGCAGCTTCGTAGAAAACCAGATGATTGTTCGTCCAATTTTCTCATAGTGTGTACCCATCTTATGCATCTGAACTCCCAACTTCTTTAGTGTGGAAGAGGAATAAGATCACCACCAATGACAGGACACAACAGGTATGATCTTACAGGTTCCTATAGATAATGCAGGAAATAAACTTGTGGCAGACATTGACCCATTTATTATTTAGTTCAGGTATCTATATAGTGCTGACAACGTACGCAGCCCTTTGTCAGCTCTTTATAGATGCCTGACACATTCACATCAGTCCATGCCCTCAAGGAGATCACAATTTAAGGTCCCTAAGGGGGTTATTTAGTAAAACTGGAGAATGCAAAATCTGATGCAACTCTGCCTAGATACCAATCATCTTCCAGGTTTTATTACCAAAGCTTAATTGAACAAGATGAAGTTCGAGAATGAAGTTAGAAGCTGATTGGCTACCAAGCACAGCTGCCCATGATTTAGTAAATCTTCCCCTATATCACATTCATACATACACATTCACAAATACATTTGACCAATCTAGACAGGAGCCACGTCACAAAAATGAACGTTTTAAGAGGAAACCTACGAAAGCATAGGGAGAACGTGCAAACTCCATGCAGGTGGTGTCCTGACTAGGATATAAACTAGGGAACTTAGGATATAAACTGGGAAAGTATACTATATTTCAGATTACCAGTACTTAGATGCAGTGGTTGCATTAGGTTTTTTTTTTTTCATGCATTGAACATTGCCGGTAGAAATAGTACTCTTTGATCTTTCTAATATTGCAAAGTCCTTGTCAATTCCTTTGAACTGAACTAGAAGCATGAAACAGTCTTAAGCTGGCCATACACGGTTTAGTTTTTTTTATTTAGACAGCGGGCTGAGTGAAAAAACTGAGCGTAATATGTAGATGGGGGATTCCTTCCCACTGTTCTATTTTATTCTGACAGCAGGGAGACTCCCTCGCTGTCAGAATACACAGATCAGTGCTGTAACCATTGGCTGCAGCCACTGATCAAGCGGATTTTATCTGACATGGCAGTTGAGCAGAAGTTGATTGATGGATCAACTTCTGTTCCACAACAGTGGTCATGCTTGGATTGGAATCTAGTTGGTCCTTGCTGAACTAGCTGAGTTTCAATCCTTTTATTTTCCTTTAGTAAACTATTAATCTCCCCACCCCTCTTTTATTGGAGATGAGCAATTTAAATATATTTCAAATCCAGCTTGGATGGCAACCATGGCTTCTTCAAAAATACAAAGGAAAAGAAAGTATTGTCACCTAGGGACAGAAGATTGTTATTGGTAGGATTACCAGGTAAAAAAGCATAAAGAAAGAAAACTAATGCAATAACTACATCTAAGAACTGGTAAGTGGTAGTATATTATATTTTTTTTCGTTTTGGGTTCAGATATGCTTTAAACGTGTTTTTTGTGGTTTTGCATTTTAGGTTTCATCATTGTATACTGACCGCACAATGCCCATAGAGATGGAGTGATTCAGGTTTTTATTGTGGTCACCACATAAAATACCAGCCATATGGACTTGGTGACTTGGGCAATGAGGCCTCTAAATGCTGAAGTTTTCCCACCTGCTGTGGTTTTACAATTTTCACCTCTTTCATAATATAGAAAATGAAGCAAGTGGCATGGGACTGCCTCTACTAGAGCAGAGCTGGGGATTACAGGGAGACCTCCTCAATGGGGTCATTTGGAGAAACAACAAGCTAGTTGATGAGTCTACCATCAGTACACACACAAACCTCAAATATCTATTAATTTTTTTTAATCCGCTAATTTTTTATTTGGAACAAAGAGTTCAGATTTTTGCATTTTATATACAACCATACAAAGAATATAGAAAACAAAGAGTAGGTACATTTTTTTCCAATCACCAAAGCATAAAGGTAATAGAGTTAAGCATCTGAATGCAGAAACATAACCATGTTCAACAGTATATCACAAAACGATTGACTGGAACAACATATAACAAAAAAGATGTCAATGAGGTTTGTAGGGCACTCCAACTATTTCATGGGACGCAAGCAGAACATGTTAACTATTAACACATTAGCCTAGACAAGACAGTTGGGGATGGAGCTAGAGAAGGGGAGGCCCACCAAGACAACCACCAGGGCAACCCCTGTGTTGAGAAATAAGTTTTTACATTGCTAATAAGGTATTGACTGTACCCTTCAACTGAGTGAACATTAGGGAAATGTCTGTTTTTGGTGGACTGACCATGATAGGAGAACATGGATGTCACTACTGATCTGAAAAATGCTATTAGCCTGGCTGTCTGAGGTCCTAATACCTACTAAGTCAGTCATGCAGCAAGTAAAGTCAGAACACCTGACACTAGTTACAGGTCAGTGATGCAAAAAAAAAAATTAAACTGTTGGATCAGCAGGACAGCTAGGCGACTAGTATATTAATAAGAGATCAGCAATGGTTACATGTGTATTTCTTTCAGTACTGGATTCTTTTAACATATTAAATAGATGAATAACCTCACATAGGCAGTAGTGAAGCTCAGGGATTATTCTTGCTGAATGAGTGTCCTGGCTATGTCGTGCTGCAAGCCAGCTGTACAGCCAGTTCTACAGGAATTAGTGAAGAACAATGTACACTTGAGTTGTATGAAGCTAGAATTTAATTTCAATGGCAAATGGGTTTTTCTCATTGGCGGCAATCCATTTGCTGAATTACTGCCAGCTCTCAGTACAGTCCGCACCAAGTCAGAATAAATTTTAGCACTTATTGCTCTTTCATTTCCCATTCTCATCTTCTCTGGTCTCCACACCTTCGTGGCCTTATGCTAGGGAAGGTCCAATAGTAAATGTGTGAAAAGCAAATCACGATGCTCTTACATGGAATTCAGTTATATAGTTGATGGTTCTGCAGGGCAAAATTCAGTTCAGGCTTTTTATGTGAATGTGGTCAGCTTAATAGGAACAATCTTAGCAGGTGCTAGTGTTTAAACCCCCCTGTATTGTTCATTACATTTCCTGACATTGCCTTCTTCTAGTACAGTACAAGAATTTTGTTTTACTGTTCCTTTTATCTCCGTGAATGTCTTTTCTCTCAATAGAAAACAGTATATCCACCAAGTGTCATTTCTTCCAAATGATTTTCATGTAGCTGTTGCCCAAGAAGGTTAATTATTTCACTTTTTAACATACAGGTAGTCATTAGTGGGAGAATCTTTTAAGCAGCTTATGAAATATTACCAAGAATATATGACACAAAAATGTGGAAATGAAAGTATCTTTTTCCCCCTTTTTTTATGAAGCTCCACGGTACGGTACTTGTTGAAACCCTGTGAACAAAAAAATTGAACTCTGAAATCACAGCACACAAAAAACACGCACAAGGGTACAGTAATAGTCCAGCCTCTAAAGGAGAGGGGCCTCAGACCCCCAGGGCACAAGGTTCCCGACAGAGGCAAGGCACTCAATGGTCTACTTAAACCGAAGTCAGGTGGACCCTGCAAGTCGGTCTTCCAAGTACTTGGTGGAGGGCTCTCCCAAAGAGAGGCATGTACAAAAAAAGCATAATATGATGTGACCCAGTGCCAGAACTTGGCCTTAAAGTATAACTAAAGGTAAAAGGTTTTTAGCTTTGGATAGAGTAGCATTGTTTGCTGGCTGATAGCTAATAAGAGTGGGAAATTTGAGTGGAGAGTGAAAAAGTTTTACATTTGACTGCTGGTGCTTGTAGTTGTTTTATTTTCTTCTTTGAGTTTTGCTAAAAGCTTTTAGTTTTTTAAATCACTTTTTCTGTCACTTTTTAAATAGCATTATTTTCATCCTTTCCTTGACATTCTTCAGTCTGCTAATTAAGAGGAGGGGTTACTTGGTCACAGGTGATACAGGTCCTATATAACTTGCTGTGTGAGCTTGCCTGTGTTTTGCTTGCTGGACATTTGATAAGTGGAGTTGAAAAACTGGAGTGGAAAACAGTAGATTATAACAGGCGTCTACTAACCTGTAAGTGACAACTGATATTTCCTATTAATATTGCAACTGGGATAATGTGTGCTAGCAGGGTGGAAGGTTTTGTGCAGTGCATGGATGCAACAATGGAGCAACAGCTCCAGGATGGATACCGCTGCAACAGATATGAACGGGTTGCCCTTCTGGAAGCTCACGTTAGAGTTCTTGAGGAGCAAGTTGCAACACTGGCAGAACTGACAACCTTAAATGGGGTCTTCTGCTCTCTGAGCAGGTAGCTAATGGGATTGATGAGGAGGGTGGAGGGGCTAATCAGGATTATCAGGTAGGAAGATGGGTTATTGTAACGAGAAGGAGTGGTAGGGGCTCACAGAAAAGGAATCACAAGCTTAATAATGGCATGCAATGTCAAGCTGCGGTTTCTAAAGCGAGCAAAATCCTCTCTTGTATTAAAAGAGGTATAGACTCCATAGAGAGACAGATATAATTTCACCGCTGTACAAATCATTAGTAAGACCTCATCTGGAATATGCAGTTCAGTTTTGGGCACCAATTCACAAAAAGAACATTGGGGAACTGGAGAAAGTGCAGAGAAGGGCAACCAAACTGATAAGAGGCATGGAGGAGATCAGCTATGAGGAAAGATTAGAGGAACTGAATTTATTCTCTCTTGAGAAGAGGAGATTAAGGAGGGATATGATCAACATGTAAAAATACATCAGTGGTTCATATAGGGAGCTCGGTGTAGAGCTATTCACCCTGAGGTCATCACAGAGGACAAGGGGGCACTCTTTACGTCTGGAGGAAAATAAATTTCATCTCCAAACATGGAAAGGTTTCTTCGCAGTGAGAACTGTGAAAATGTGGAATAGACTCCCTCAAGAGTTGGTTCTGGCCAACTCAGTGGATTACTTTAAAAAAGGCCTGAATTCTTTCTTGGATACACAGAATATAACTGGAAACTAACATTTGTAGGTAAGGTTGATCCAGGGAACATCCGATTGCCTCTCGGGGAATCAGGAAAGAATTTTTTCCCCTACAGGAGCAACATGGATCATGCTTTGCTGGGTTTATTGTCTTCCTCTGGACCAACTGTGGATATAGTATTATAACTTTCTTAACTTTTTTTTTTTTTTTTTAATGGTTAAACTGGATGGACTTTTGTCTTTTTTTCAGCCAGACTAACTATGTAACTATGTAAGAAAAGGATTAGAACACCTATACATTCCATTAGGGCAGTGTTTCTCAACCAGGGTTCCTCCATGGGTTGGTAAGGGTTTGTTGAGCAATGAGCAATTTCTGCCTCTCAGATAAGTTCCCAAAAACACCATTGATCTTTTTAGCTATCTGTAAGGGGGGAATTCTTCCCAATGACCACAAGTGTAAAGAACATTTTTCCCACTGACCACCACACTAATGTATCATGAGTAGAGATGAGCGAATCGAACCAGGCGAACCGGAATTCGAGTCGAATTTCAGGAAATATTCGATTCGCGGCGAAACCGAAATTTTGCCTACTTCGGGTGCGCGAATCGAACATTTCCCGATCAGCCGGCAAAAGTGTCCCTGCAGTGAGCTCCGCTATTTCTGACAGTTCTCTGACAGAAGGAACACATGTTTAGCGGTTGAAACATTGTATCTATTAGTTTATATTTAGGATACAGATGTTTCAACCACTGTTCATGTGAAGAAGCTGTGAGAGAACTGTCAGAAATAGAGGAACTCTGCACATACACTTTTTGCCGGCTTGGAATTATTCTTCTTTTCATCCTACTTCTTCTTCTTCTTCTTCATCCTCATCCTCATCCTCTTCTTCTGAGGATGAGGATGAGGATGAAGAAGAAGAAGCAGTAGGATGAAAATAAGAATAATTCCAAGCCGGCAAAAAGTGTATGTGCAGAGTTCCTCTATTCTGCAGATACACTTAGAGGAGCTCTGCACATACACTTTTTGCCTGTTTGGAATTAATCTTATTTTCATCCTACTTCTTCTTCTTCTTCTTTATCCTCATCCTCAGAAGAAGAAGAAGAGGATGAAGAAGAAGAAGAAGAAGAAGAAGAAGAAGTAGGATGAAAATAAGAATAATTGCAAGCCGGCAAAAAGTGTATGTGCAGAGTTCCTCTATTCTGCAGATACACTTAGAGGAGCTCTGCACATACACTTTTTGCCGGCTTGGAATTAATCTTATTTTCATCCTACTTCTTCTTCTTCTTCTTCTTCTTCTTCATCCTCATCCTCATCCTCAGAAGAAGAAGAAGAGGATGAGGATGAGGATGAAGAAGAAGAAGAAGAAGAAGAAGAAGTAGGATGAAAATAAGAATAATTCCAAGCCGGCAAAAAGTGTATGTGCAGAGCTCCTCTAAGTGTATCTGCAGAGCTCCTCTAAGTGTATCTGCAGAATAGAGGAACTCTGCACATACACTTTTTGCCGGAAACCGCTGTATGGAGGGAATGTCCCAGAACTGTCAGAAATAGTCTATTTCTGACAGTTCTGGGACATTCACTCCATACAGCTGTTTCAACCGCTGTATGGAGGGAATGTCATAGAACTGTCAGAAATAGACTATTAATGACAGTTCTGGGACTGTCCTTCCATACAGCGGTTGAAACATTGTATCTATTTGTTTCCATAAATGGATCCATTTATGGAAACAAATAGATACAATGTTTCAACCGCTGTATGGAAGGACAGTCCCAGAACTGTCATTAATAGTCTATTTCTGACAGTTCTATGACATTCCCTCCATACAGCGGTTGAAACAGCTGTATGGAGTGAATGTCCCAGAACTGTCAGAAATAGACTATTTATGACAGTTCTGGGACATTCACTCCATACAGCGGTTGAAACATTGTATCTATTTTTTTCCATAAATGACATTCTGCAGATACACTTAGAGGAGCGCTGCAGATACACTTTTTGCCGGCTTGGAATTATTCTTATTTTCATCCTACTTCTTCTTTTTCTTCTTATGAGGATGAGGATGAAGAAGAAGAAGTAGGATGAAAATAAGATTAATTCCAAGCCGGCAAAAAGTGTATCTGCAGCGCTCCTCTAAGTGTATTTGCAGAATGTCATTTATGGAAAAAAATAGATACAATGTTTCAACCGCTGTATGGAAGGACAGTCCCAGAACTGTCATAAATAGTCTATTTCTGACAGTTCTGGGACATTCACTCTATACAGCTGTTTCAACCGCTGTATGGAGGGAATGTCATAGAACTGTCAGAAATAGACTATTAATGACAGTTCTGGGACTGTCCTTCCATACAGCGGTTGAAACATTGTATCTATTTGTTTCCATAAATGGATCCATTTATGGAAACAAATAGATACAATGTTTCAACCGCTGTATGGAAGGACAGTCCCAGAACTGTCATTAATAGTCTATTTCTGACAGTTCTATGACATTCCCTCCATACAGCGGTTGAAACAGCTGTATGGAGTGAATGTCCCAGAACTGTCAGAAATAGACTATTTCTGACAGTTCTGGGACATTCACTCCATACAGCGGTTGAAACATTGTATCTATTTTTTTCCATAAATGACATTCTGCAGATACACTTAGAGGAGCGCTGCAGATACACTTTTTGCCGGCTTGGAATTATTCTTATTTTCATCCTACTTCTGCTTTTTCTTCTTATGAGGATGAGGATGAAGAAGAAGAAGTAGGATGAAAATAAGATTAATTCCAAGCCGGCAAAAAGTGTATCTGCAGCGCTCCTCTAAGTGTATTTGCAGAATGTCATTTATGGAAAAAAATAGATACAATGTTTCAACCGCTGTATGGAAGGACAGTCCCAGAACTGTCAGAAATAGTCTATTTCTGACAGTTCTGGGACATTCACTCCATACAGCTGTTTCAACCGCTGTATGGAGGGAATGTCATAGAACTGTCAGAAATAGACTATTAATGACAGTTCTGGGACTGTCCTTCCATACAGCGGTTGAAACATTGTATGTATTTGTTTCCATAAATGGATCCATTTATGGAAACAAATACATACAATGTTTCAACCGCTGTATGGAAGGACAGTCCCAGAACTGTCATTAATAGTCTATTTCTGACAGTTCTATGACATTCCCTCCATACAGCGGTTGAAACAGCTGTATGGAGTGAATGTCCCAGAACTGTCAGAAATAGACTATTTATGACAGTTCTGGGACTGTCCTTCCATACAGCGGTTGAAACATTGTATGTATTTGTTTCCATAAATGGATCCATTTATGGAAACAAATACATACAATGTTTCAACCGCTGTATGGAAGGACAGTCCCAGAACTGTCATTAATAGTCTATTTCTGACAGTTCCATGACATTCCCTCCATACAGCGGTTGAAACAGCTGTATGGAGTGATTGTCCCAGAACTGTCAGAAATAGTCTATTTCTGACAGTTCTGGGACATTCACTCCATACAGCTGTTTCAACCGCTGTATGGAGGGAATGTCATGGAACTGTCAGAAATAGACTATTAATGACAGTTCTGGGACTGTCCTTCCATACAGCGGTTGAAACATTGTATGTATTTGTTTCCATAAATGGATCCATTTATGGAAACAAATACATACAATGTTTCAACCGCTGTATGGAAGGACAGTCCCAGAACTGTCATTAATAGTCTATTTCTGACAGTTCTATGACATTCCCTCCATACAGCGGTTGAAACAGCTGTATGGAGTGAATGTCCCAGAACTGTCAGAAATAGACTATTTCTGACAGTTCTGGGACTGTCCTTCCATACAGCGGTTGAAACATTGTATCTATTTTTTTCCATAAATGACATTCTGCAAATACACTTAGAGGAGCGCTGCAGATACACTTTTTGCCGGCTTGGAATTAATCTTATTTTCATCCTACTTCTTCTTCTTCATCCTCATCCTCATAAGAAGAAAAAGAAGAAGTAGGATGAAAATAAGAATAATTCCAAGCCGGCAAAAAGTGTATCTGCAGCGCTCCTCTAAGTGTATCTGCAGAATGTCATTTATGGAAAAAAATAGATACAATGTTTCAACCGCTGTATGGAGTGAATGTCCCAGAACTGTCATAAATAGTCTATTTCTGACAGTTCTGGGACATTCACTCCATACAGCTGTTTCAACCGCTGTATGGAGGGAATGTCATGGAACTGTCAGAAATAGACTATTAATGACAGTTCTGGGACTCTGACAGTTCCATGACATTCCCTCCATACAGCGGTTGAAACAGCTGTATGGAGTGAATGTCCCAGAACTGTCAGAAATAGACTATTTCTGACAGTTCTGGGACAATCACTCCATACAGCTGTTTCAACCGCTGTATGGAGGGAATGTCATGGAACTGTCAGAAATAGACTATTAATGACAGTTCTGGGACTCTGACAGTTCCATGACATTCCCTCCATACAGCGGTTGAAACAGCTGTATGGAGTGAATGTCCCAGAACTGTCAGAAATAGACAGAAACTGTCACAGAACTGTCCTTCTCATCCTTCTCCTTCTCATCCTTCTTCTCATCCTTCTTCTCATCCTTCTTCTCATCCTTCTCCTTCTTCTTCTCATCCTTCTCCTTCTTCTCATCCTTCTCCTTCTCCTTCTTCTCATCCTTCTCCTTCTTCTCATCCTTCTCCTTCTCCTTCTTCTCATCCTTCTCCTTCTCCTTCTTCTCATCCTTCTCCTTCTTCTCATCCTTCTCCTTCTCCTTCTTCTCATCCTTCTCCTTCTCCTTCTTCTCATCCTTCTCCTTCTCCTTCTTCTCATCCTTCTCCTTCTCCATCTTCTCATCCTTCTCCTTCTCCTTCTTCTCATCCTTCTCCTTCTCCTTCTTCTCATCCTTCTCCTTCTCCATCTTCTCATCCTTCTCCTCATCCTTCTCCTTCTCATCCTTCTCCTTCTCCTTCTTCTCATCCTTCTCCTTCTCCTCATCCTTCTCCTTCTCCTTCTTCTCATCCTTCTCCTTCTCCTTCTTCTCATCCTTCTCCTTCTCCTTCTTCTCATCCTTCTCCTTCTCCTTCTCCTTCTCTTTCCTCATCTCCAAGGGCATTTAAATTAAAGGTACAGTGTTCTGCACTAATTTAAAGGCTCTCTGAAGCCTAGAAACCCTTTTTATAAGTCATCTTCGTAGCGAAGAAATTCGCATCGAATCGAATTTCACACTGGAATTCGCCGAATCAGCCGAATCGAATTTTTGAGAAATTCGCTCATCTCTAATCATGAGTTATAGATATAGTCATTTTTAACAGGGGTTCCATGAGACCATACATTTATTTCAAGGGTTCTTCTGTGTTAGAAAGGTTGGGAATTGCTGCATTAAGGAGGCACCTTCTTTATTTTTCCTGGTGACCGTTATCACCAAGAGTGAAAGAGAATTCCACATTTTGGGTAGTCACCAGAACAGGAAGAGAGGAGAAATCTTCCAGTGGGAATACTAGTTCTGGTGATCTTGGTGACAATCAGAGATTTTTCTCCTCTTTGAGGGACTACTACCTGCTGTAGCTATCGGACAGGAAGTGAAAGGAAATCTCCCAGTTGGAAAACAGGTAGAAAAAGACTAACAAGGGTTATAACTCTCCCTTTCTCTATCCAAAATCAATGAAAAAATGAATGAGTCACTCTAGTCTGAGCTTACACAGGGCCGTAGACAATCTCTTCCCCCATTTTACAGCACAGAGCTAATTCCCTCCACCAGTGCTGTCACATGATGTAAGTTATCTGTATCCCCTGTATTTAGAAGTAGCAGCTATTTTCTTCTCTCTGACTGAACAGAGTGGTGGAGGGCCAAGGAACATGGGGTGTGTGCTGCTGGGGAGGGAGGCAGCAGGAGAAAACCCATTGCCTTGCTCTACATGGGCAAGAACACAAGTTTGCTATATTATATTCATGACAAATTTCTAACAAGGCAGGAACAACATGATAGATCTAAGTCAACCAAACCTTATAGTACTACGATTCTAGAAAGTGCTGGAAGTGGGTAATGGACAATAGGGGTAAAAGTGGAGTTTCCCTTAAAGGCTTTGCAGAAAACAGGATAAATAAATGCACACATAAATCACCTTAAGCTTCACAGAAGCAGAGATGTTGGAAGAAGGGCGGCTGACACTGAAGTTTTTTTTTCTTTGCTTTTTTATACTGACAGGAAGAACAATTTAACCAAACACCAGGCCATCATTTTGCCAGTCAAGTGTGATATGGGTTGGTCGGGGGGAGACACACGCCTCTATGATTTTGAGGAAGAATTGCTGAAATTGCAGTAGTTAGGTTTAAATCAGCTGTAGGTCCCATCATTAGAGAGCACTGAGATTCTTTTATCCGTTGTAGGCGAAATAATGAATTCATAGATAAAATGCTCTTAACCCCAGAGGGGGTGTAACGCATTAATATTGTTTGTATTGAGATTCTGTGAACAATACGCTTCTCCCTTGCAGAAAATGGTTTGACTCATGAAAATATTTCCCAGTGGAGGTTGTAAGGGGAGTGAAAAACTTTCTGCACAACCACACAAATGATCGCATTGCCTTCTTTTCATAATTGTATAGTGTATGGAATGGAAAAGATCATAACAGATAATCTTCGGGCACAGCTATTGTGCATTACTTTGGAGTTCAGTCTTTATACTCTTTTCCGTACAAAATAGTCTATATGTGTATTGGATATATGAACGGTCTTTTACTCAAAAGCTGTTATTAATTAAAGACTAAATTGATCATTACGAAGATGTACGTAAAATGTCCTGAAAGTAACTTAGGTTGCAGAGGTGCCCAGTAGAGGTATATTTCCCAGATGGTGTGACGAAGAATTATAAGGCTTATATCCAAAAAGTATATTGAGGGATTGTCACATGAAATCACAATGAACTCTTCCATCTCTGCAATCTTGTGAATTAGTCTTCTTTTGAATCACTTGTTAGGAACACCAGTACCATGTTTCATGGTGAGTAATTGCTTCTTGGCTTTGGGTATAACACAAATCTGAGTAACAGCAGCGAGAAGTGTTGGGACTTCTATTGCAATCTGCCCAGATGCAAGTCATTATCTTACTGTGTTCACAATACAGCATTTGCATATTCATTTTTACTCATCAATATAATACTTCACGCTAAATGGCTCTCCAATCTTCTCTCTCTTTTTTTACCTGTTCTACTCTACTTTTATCTTGAGATTTACAAACCATATGGATGTAAATTTGAACATATATGGTCACTTTTAATTTTTCCCAGTAGTGCCAGCCTGGACCTAATCTGTATTCCTGGCAAATAACAAGTCATAAGTCTATAACAGGGGTCTCCAAACTTTTCAAACAAAGGGCCAGTCTACTATCCTTCAGAATTTTCAGGGGCTGGATTGTGGCTAGTGGAGGTAGAAAATGTCCTGGGCCCAGCATCATTGAGAATAACCATGCCCTCAGGTTTGGTGGTTAGAAGGGGTATTCTTATTTATGACAGGTACTTATATAGCGCCGTCAATTTACGCAGCTCTTTACATATATATTGTACACTCACATCAGTTGCTAACCGACAAGGAGTGTACAATCTAAGGTCACTAACTCACGTCATACATACACATGCTAGGGCCAATTTAGGCAGGAGACAATTATTAATATTATACAGGATTTATATAGTGCCAACAGTTTGTGCAGCGTTATACATAAAGTAGACATTACAGTTACAATACGATTTAATACAAGGGGAATCAGAGGGCCCTGCTCATTAGAGCTTACAATCTAAGAGGGAGGATCAAGTGATACAAAGGGTAATAGCTGTGGGGGATGAGCTGATGGAGACAGTAAAAACACAGTGCATTAGTTAAAAGCAGGATGGGCTTCTTTAAAGAGAAGGGTTTTCAGTGATTGTCTAAAGGTGGATAGATTAGGAGATAGTTGGAACAGATTGGGGTAGGGAGTTCCATAGGATGGGAGAAGCTCAGGACCGAAGAGAGTGGTTTGGTTAATATTTGAGACCAGGTTAGTGATGTAGTTGGGGACCAAGTTGTGGATGGCTTTGTAAGTTGACTGGAAGCCAGTGGCGGGATTGGCAGAGAGGGGTACTAGATACTGAACAGTTGGTAAGGTGGATGAGTCTGCCAGCAGCATTCATGATGGACTGAAGGGGAGATAGCCTATGTAAAGGTAAGCCAATGAGGAGGGAGTAGTCGAGGCGAGAGATAACCAGGGAATGAATTAGAAGCTTTTTGGTATCCTCAGTTGAAAAGGGGTGTATTCCTTAGATGTTGTGGAGGTTGAGGCGGCATGGTTTGGACAGGGATTGGATGTGGGCCTGAAAGGACAATTCAGAATCCAGGGTTACACCTAGCATGTGTGGACAGGTTGATAGGTATGCCATTGATCTTGACCGAAAAATCAGGGGAAGAGGCACCTGGGGGAGGAAATATTATGAGCTCAGTTTTGGATAGATTGAGTTTGAGTACGTGGTGTGACATCCAGTTTGATTTATGTGAGGGAATTGATGGAGTAAGCTGAGGGGTAGAGAGCTTTGTGTGTCATCAGCATAGACATGGTGTTTGAAACCATGGGAAGTTGTCAGCTGACCCAGGGAAGAGATGTAGATTGAGAATAGGAAAGGTCCAAGGACAGAACCTTGGGGGACCCCGAGGGTAAGAGGAATAGGAGAGGAGGATGTAGAGTTGTAAGTGATACTGAAGGTGCAGTGAGATAGATAAGAACGCTGATATTAACCTACCAGCATGTCTTTGGAGCGTGGGAAGAAACCCATGCAGGCACAGGGAGAACATGTAGACTCCAGACAGGTAGTTCCATGGTTGGGAAGCGAGCCAACGACCCTAGTGCTGCTAGGTGGAATTGCTACCCACTTAGCCACCATGCAGTAGTGCTCTATCATTGGTGTTAGTGTACCCCATCATTGGTATCAGTGGAAGAAATAGTGCCCCATTGTTGGTGTCAGTGTGAGGAATAGTGTTTCATATCATTGGGAGTAATAGTGCCCCAGAGGCCAAATATAGGCCAGCAAAGGGCTGCATCAGAAGCAGTTTGGAGACCCCTGGTCTATAGTATGGTTTCTGTTACATCACATCTGGCTTAAAATATAAGGGACATAGTGTCTGAAGGCTGCTGCTTCTTTGATCCCAGACATGAGAGTAACTGATTCAACTAGTCTATAATAAGATCTGTTCATTTTGCAGGTAAGAGCAGATCAAAAGCTGCCCTGTACCAAAATATATATTGATCTGCCAGAAATCCGGCACTGGACTGGACTGACAACACACATCATTTTTGTGGGCGGAGTAAACTACACCCACCTCTGTACTATTTACATCATAGATACTAATCATCCTGTAGTCTCGAGATGACAACTAGGAGGGCCAATGAGACTCTTTGGGATAACACAAGAATTGAGCTCAAGATACAGTTGCAGTGCATTGAGAAGGGATTTCAGTGTGAAATATTTTTTAAACATGTGTAAGGGAGGTGGCATATCTCCTGATCTCCTGCTAACCATTGGCCAGCTGCTGCTGACAAAGTGATCCACTGTAAATCACAGGTCAACAACATTGCCCATGTGATAGGGGCCTAAGGTCATTTCTGGATCTCTTTTTCCTATACTTAAAGGGTTAAAACCTCACAGCATACAGAAAAAATACTTTTTATTACTTCTAGACTCTTTTTGGTACTTGTCTGTTAATTCACCGGATTCACCGGATTTATTTTTACAAGATATAAATTCTGCAGGGTGCCCAAACTTTTGCAGACGCCATTTTTTTGTTTTCTGTTATTTTGAAAGTGTAAATGATGGAAATAAAATCTAACTTTTGTTGACATATTATAAGAATGTCTAATCTGTAATTTGATGCCTTTTGGAGATTTTTCCATCTTTCCTTGGCTTCTTTATGCACATTAATACAAATTTTTAGCTGGGGTCCCCAAACTTTCGATCCCCACTGTATGTATATATATATATATATAAAAATATATATATATATATAAATAATCCAGTGAATTAGCAGACAAGTACCCTTTTTTATACATCTAGAAAGGTTAGGATATGAGATTCATAAGAGCTAGAGGTGGCAGATTCAAATTTAACTGTAAACACATTGGGGTTGATTTACTAAATCTAGAGAATGCTAAATTTGGTGCAGCTCTGCATAGAAACCAATCAGCTTCCAGTTTTTTTGTCAAAGCCTAATTGAACACGATGAAGTTAGAAGCTGATTGGCTACCATGCACAGCTGCGCCAGTTTTTGCACTCTCCGGTTTTATTAAATCAACCCCATTGGATGCTTTTTTTCATATGTAATTCCATCGCTGATTATGCATGCTGAACATTGATTGTGTTTGATCCAAGAAATTGCCCCTCGATCTGTAGGGAATTAATTTCTTAACTAGGTATTGGGGTACATCACTACAGATGCCGTTTTCCGTTCCTCTCCTCATCTGGGAAGTAGAACAACCTGAAATTAAATTAGGTAACTGTGCTGAAAGTGATACTAAACCCACAACAGTAAAATCAGTCAGTATATGCAGTCAAGCATGCTTGTTATACTCAATGTGGAACCTAAGGGGTTAATCCTCTGCATTGTGTAAAAGGGCTGTTTGATCCTGTCTTGTCTGATCCTCCCCTTCTTCTCTTGTCCTCAACTCATCTCCTGATAAGACAGAGTTTTTGGAGTCACTCTGAACATGCTGAGTTTAGTGTGTATTGCTAGAGAGTTTTTTTTCCCTTTGATTGTGATTAGCACAGGGCCAATCAGCACTGTCCAGACATAGGGTCAGGGGTTATGCAGCATCACAGGGCAGTCATAGGAGAATGAAAACTCCTCCTACAAGCTTTAACCAGTGCTTAGATGGACACAGATAGAAATCACATGACTGCTCTAACTGCTGATGAGAAGTTATTTAGCAGTTGATATTTACTAAAATATTTGCATTTCCACATTCTGTGTACTGTGTGAGACCAGGTATAGTGAGTGTAGTTTCCTGAGTTTAGTAACACTTTAATGTTGAAAAAATCAGATTTATTGTTATAAACTCAATCTAATCATGGTTTCTGAATATGCATAGGCTGTCATTTCTATGTGTACACCTGGCCTGACCTGATTTGGTGCTTTTAGCAGAACCTATGACCTTAATAATGCAATAATCCATAATAACCAATCAGAATTCATCTTTTACTGATTGCACCTCCGTAAACTGAAATCTGAATGGTTGCCGTGGGTTGGTGCATTTTGAATGTCAGTATCACTCTTTAGACTGCTTTGCTAATCTGTCAACGTATTTTGGAATAGCTGTAGTAAAGCAATCAATAGTTTTAATGGCTCACTGTATAAAGTTAGTGATATAGTTCTGGATGAATCTGGATTGGCCATAAAATTGATCTGAACCGGCCATAAAATGTGCAATGCAAAGTATGAAAAAAATAATAATAAGCTGTTGTATTTGCTTGACGTGAAAGCTCACAATCCAGCATGCTGGCTGAGAAGACACCTTAGCTGTTGTCAGGTCTGGCATAGTACAGCTGTGTTCCTGTGCCCTGTGCTTTGTTGTTGCTGATTGGATTTGACGTGTGAGGTGGAGGAATGAGGGGGGTATGCGACCTGAATGAGGGTCGCCCACCGCATCAGGTGTCAGTACAGTAATGCGACGTGACACCTCTATTCTGCCCGTCCTGTATCAAAGACTTGGCTAGTGATAATTGCGGCTATTTACCATATTTCTTTCTATTTGTCTGGTAGTAAATAGCTGATGGGGATAAAGGTGTGTCAAGACCTCCTTTTAGCAGGCATCTGCATCCAGGGATAGGGGTTAGAGTCAATTTTCTGACTTTGAAATGGTTAATTGCTAAAAGGATGGACTTCTCTAAGAACTGGCGCTGGCTTTTCAGGCCTAGTGGAGGAAATGGTTAACAGAAGGTAGACGTACAGAATTGTAAGTGACCCAAATTCCCTAATAGTGTACTTAAGGAGACGTTTTTGGGTTCCCATTCCCTCACATTGACTACATCAGATTAACAAACATTCATCCCCCCTGGAGAAATGTGCAGGTTTGAGAGCTACAAGAAGTAAGGGGTTAAGCTGAGCCGCCTGCGGCTGTCAACATTAATTTCTCCTCGACTCTGTAAACATCAGGAACATAAAAGGCCAATTTCACAACTAAATATAGCAGCGTATTTTGGCCTGATATAAATGGCAGATCGCTGCTGTAGAACACGACAGGCTGAGTGTCCCAGTGATCCACGGTAGAGAGGGAAATGTTGTCTGCAGAGGCCCAAACACTTGGCAGAGCTGGATCATATATGGGTGATAGACACTTAGCTACTCAGATCCCAGGCAAGCCACAGATATAGGTGTAGAAGCTACATACTGTAAGTATACATATGGTAAAGGTATCAGAAGACGGTGTCTTCAGCAAATGGTGCATTGCGCAACATGTTAAGAGTAAGGCCGGCCATACATGGGTCGAAATTTGACCGATTTTCGTACAAAAATCAGACCTAAGAATAATCGCACGATTTTCGCTCTGTTAGTGGGTCAACGGCACAGGCCGATTTTCGTGGTTCCTCCCCTTTTCGGTGATCGGCATGTTGGAAAATTTGTAAAAACTACCCATTTTCGACTCAATGATGGTCAAATCATACGATCATTTTTCCAAAAAGAATATGCGCTTGAGCCATGACCTGGAAGGAACAGAAGTTTTGCTTGTTATATGGGGTGAACTTTATGACTTGGTCGGCCGATTTTCGAAATCATTGATGGCACCATCGGATTACCGAGCAAACAAAGTTTTGATTTTCGGATAAAAAATCGTTCAGAATTCAAACTATGTATGGCCTGCATAACTGTAATGAATGCACACAATGTAGCATTAATTAGTTTGGAATACCATTAAATCCATTATTTTTTCTCTTTCTGTCAGGGCCAAGCTGTCCAGCAAAAACGGCAGTTAGTTATAAGAAACCGCAGTTGCTGTTGCTAAATAAGAGCCGCTGCCAGTCAAACAGCAGGGGGCATTGACTGCAGCAAATTGGATGAATGCACAGGGTGACCACCATTCTGCCTTATTGGAAACTGGTGGTCACCTTAATGAGGAGTGAGCAGAAATTAGCAGGATCATCTGCTATTTATAAAACATTTATTCGCATCAATATTAAAAAAAAAAACTTGCACAATTATATTTACAAAAAAAAAAAGAGAGAGCAATTTTTTCCCACTTTACACTTTAACATTCCTGTTTAACTTTTGGTTCTTGGATGCACATTGTGGTCACAAAAGGTTTGATTGACATGCAGTCTTATAGTAACATCTCTGGAAGTTTTCCACCAGTCTGCTTTCCAGTAATGATGGCTAATAATTGCAGAAAGTGCAGTTCATTCTAGATCGCCATGCATTGTACAGCTGCCGGGACCTGATTTCTTTAACTCCAGGACGGGTATTGTATGTAGAGAACAGAATGATATGTAGACCTGGCCCAGAATACGTAGCAGTATTCTTTTTGCTTTGCTCCACAGTTCGTTCCACCAAATCAAGCTCAAGTCTTTTTGCATTCCCAGGAATCCTGCAGCTCTCTGTAGAGGACACAGCCCTGAGTGACAGCATAGCTTGGGGAACATAAAGCTATTTTACAGGCCACTGGAGATCCTGTATCTGTTTACACATAGTATATTAGGCACTTTGCAGTAAAACAAAATTCTTTCAGGACTTGAAGATAAGGCCATTTGGATTTGTGTCAGGGAAGAAAAATAACATTTTCTGAAAATGGACGCTAATACTGAATTTATAGTGCGAATCACCACATTGGCGATGTTACTGTGCTTACCCTCACATAAACTCCATGTCCAATGCCTGAAACATGTCAAAATATATGTGAACCCTGAGGACTTGTTCACACTAGCTTTTGGGGGGTGGTAAAAGTCCCCTAATTGCTGCCCCCTTTAGGAGCAGAGGCAGCGGCTTGGGGCTGCCACTTTCAGGAGGCATTGCACTCACAGAATGCTACCCGTTTAAGTGAATGGGGCTGCTCTGCTAGTGCGGGGATCAGCAGGTTAGGAGGCAATACAAGGCCTCCTCATCGCTGGTCATAACGCTCTTTAGCTCTGGATCTAACTTTCAGATCGTGCGACTTCATTTGAAGATGCACAATTTCAATACCACGTCAGTTCGACTTCAGGTGTGACTTGGAAGACATCTGTGCGACTTCAGGCAGCACAGTGGCTAAATTGTTAGCACTGCTGCCTAGCAGCACTAGGGTTTGAATCCCATCCACGGCACTACCTGCATGGAGTTTGCATGTTCTCTCTGTGCCTGCATGGGTTTCCTTCGGTTTCTCCGGTTTCCTCCCACACTCCAGAGACATGCTGGAAGGTTAATTGGCTTATGTCTAAATTGGCCCTCAGTATGTGTATGAATGTGAGCTAGAGACCTTGGATTGTAAGCTCCTTTAGGCTACGTTCACACTAGCTTTGTCAGCAGGTGTCAGACGTTTGGAAACCATTTTTAACACTTCTCAAATGCCCATGAAAATTCTGCACATGGCAGCACACAGTGCTGTTCACACGGAAGCGTTAGCGTCACGTTGCATCGCGGCAACACTGGCGACTCATGTTGAGTCAGGAGGAGTTGAAGCCTCCCATTCAAAACTATGTTGTCGCTCCACAAACGCGGTGCGGTTGCGAGGCGGTTGTGGAGAGTTAATAACATTTAACTTCATTATAGGAGTTTGTGGTGCGGTTTTAACGCTTGACAAACGGCTATCAACCGCCTCAACACCACGCATAGGGCTTTTTGGGAGCGTTTGAGGAGCGTTAAAATCGCTTCCCAAACGCCTGTCAAACGCTATACGGGCGTTTGGCAAGAGTTAGAAATAAACTCAAGTGTGAATGATCCCTTAGGGTTAGGAACTAATGTGAATGTTCAAAAATATATATTTGTAGTGCGGTGCATAAGTACCTGTAATAATAAGTCGCGCCTGAAATAAAAAAAAATAGTACAAGAACCGTTTTTTCAAATCGGTACGGCACCACAAAGTTGGGGTCACACTGATTTGAACGGTTCTATTGCCGACAATAGGGTGCAACTTGTCATGGGTTTTTAAACCCATGACAAGTTGCACCAGTGTGAACCAGGGCTTAGAGACCAAAGCCAGTGTTAACAAGCCCTGAATGGTGTTACAGTGGCTCCGCGGTCAGCACTAGGGTTGTTGGTTGGAATCCCAAGCATGGCACTACCTGCCTAGAGCTTGCATGTTCTCCCTGTGCCTGTGTGGGTTTTCCTGTCACACTCCAAAGACATGCTGGCAGGTTAATTGTCTCCTCTCTAAATTGGCCGCAGTATTTGTATGAATGTGAATTAGGGACCTTAGATTGTAAGCTCTTTGAGGGCACGGACTGATGTGAATGTACAATATATATGTAAATTGATGGCGCTATATAAGTACCCATAATAATAATCTTTGTACCATATCTCACTGTGTTCTATTTTATGAAGTCATTTGTTTTTTGTGAATCTCTTGCAAATCCTCTTACCTGAAGAGTTCTTGTTGCAAGCTGACAATGCTAAGTCAGTGCTTCACAATTAGCAGCGATGTGAGCCCACCATGCATAGTCCTTCAGTTGGCCATTGGGATGCCTATCTCATAGACCTGATAGACAGCCTAATGGCCAAAGAGATCATACAGCAGGCTGACATTGCTGCTGCTAATCATGAGTCAGTTTGAGACATGATACCAGATATACTGAAAAATAGATTTTAGGTTTATATATACTTTGCTAAGATGGTTGCACTGTTCAGTACAGCAGAGTTTGGCGCACAGAGCTCGCGACTTCTAAGGGGGTCAGTATAGATATATATTTCTTGACCACTGCCAATGTTTAAGCATTATTTAATGGTGGTAGGGGGGCAGGCAGCTGTATTGAAAACATGTATATTTCTATTTGTCCAGAATTCAGCTTTAAAGGGCCATATGTCATTGGCATAGAGGTGGTTAATAGGAAGAGAGGCACCATGGTTTCCTCCAGAGTCCTAAAAGTGGCTCCTCTGCACTTGTTCTCCCGTTAGATGCCGCGAAAGCTCAGCATGTTAGAACAAGCATTCCCATTACAGAGGCCAGGGTGGGGAGCGACGGGTGGTGCCTCTGATCGCTAGACATCGAAACACGAGAGGTGCAGGGAGGCTTCAAAGCTCCAGAACTCCATCCTTTGATGAATTTTTCATGGGGGAGTTGGGGGTGCTGAGCAGCCTCTCGTCTCGCAGGCCGGAGTAATTGATTAATAGAAGGTGTGCTCTGGAAAATCCATAACCTGGTGCACGTCTGACACTCTACATTGCAAGAGAGAGAAACATGGACTTTTACAGAAAGTTAACCCTTAACTGTATCTGACTTTTACTGGAATAATTCATATAATTCAGCATTATAAATATGGGTCTTGCTGCTACTCAGAGTGAACTGGATCCACAGCTTGTGACGTTCAGCAATGCGTACATCATGTTCCATATTGGAGACAGGTGTATTGCTGGCTGTAAAGACAAAGTCAGAAGGTCTGTCTGATTGCTGTAGGTTAAAAGAAAACCTGGGGAGCTCAGAAGTCACTCATTTGGGAATATTAGGGAATAGTTCTTCCCCATGTCGCACATCTTCATTGGAGGCAGGGCTTTTTTTCAGCAAGAAAGTGAGGGAATGCAGTTCCGGCACCTCCAGCACTGAAAGTTTGTAATGGCAAGGGTTGCTGGGGTGTGCTGGAGGGTCTATTGATGCTGCCTGCTGGGGGTCTATTGTTGCTGGTGGGGGTCTATAGTTGACGCGGTGATTTTGTTGTTGCTGAGGGAATCCCGTGTTGCTGGGGTGATCTAGTGTTTCTGGGGTTATATTGTTGCTGGAGTGGATCTGTTGTTCTAGGTGGGTCCATTTTTCCTGGCAGGATCTATAGGTGCTGGGAGGGTCTATTGTTGCTGGCTGCAGGGGATCTATGTTACTGCTTTTCTTGTTATCATTAACAAATCCCATAACCATTGATTCTGTATTCTCTAAAAGGGACTGTACTGGGAAGTGAATAGGATGTGGAACCAAGGGATGGTGCTCAGAGGTGGGTAGGGGGCCACAGACAAGGGGTGACTCAGAAGTGGGGAGTACCTGCACCTATTCTCTGAAAAAAAAGCCCTGATTAGAGGGAGCCTACCCTTCTACCCTATCAACCTGGAATTGTGTGATAGGAGAAAGGTGGATATTCAATTTCAAGCTAAGGTAGAAGAACACAGGTGATTTTTGTAGTAGGTCAGTTGTGCTACCGACATCACTTGCATTTAATTGGTAAGAGAAGCAGTCACAGGTCAGACAGATGGATTTTTATTTTGTAAATTTCACAAGTAGAATGTAGTAGTGATTCATGTCGCTGTAATGATTGCACTGTGCAATTAATAGCTCCTGCATGTCACTATATATATATACGGGGGTCCTTCTGGCCAGCTTCCTTACTACTACAGAGCAGTAGCCAGAGCTGGCCGGAGGGAACTCTGCAGCTTTTCCCTAGTTTTGGGGACCCGCCGGAGTGTAGGATGTCACAGATCTTGGCATCATGGAGGATTTGGTGTATATGTAGGTGATGCCTGCCTGTGCAAGCCTGAGCCTGCTATACTGCAAAGGAGCCCCAGTTGTAGGCAAGAGTCCAGTACAGAATTACCAACATACACAGGAGCCTCCTGCAACCACCAGGTCAGGCCAAGCAACAGTCTACCCAATAGGTTGGCATAGAAAGTGTGCAATCTACAACTGGGATTGTGGTGTTTGTGTGTGCAGGGTGGCCAGCTTGGACTGTGCACCTACTGTCACATTCTCCTCCTGAGTAGGGATTGCTGGTGCCGCACGCTGCTCCATCCAGAAAACTTTGCTGTCTGCCAGACTCAGCGCTGCTTCAGCTATTGCTCTTTTTTCATCGATTGCCAGATTGAAATTGCTAGTTGCCAGTTTGTATCCATTTAGATTGGTGTGTGCATTAGGCTCCGTTCACACTTGTGTGACTTGTCATACGACGTTGGTCACATAAAGTTGCAGATCAAGTTGCAGTCCTTCAAGGCTCCGTCCTCGGGCCCCTTCTCTTCTCCATCTATACCTCCTCCCTTGGCCAACTCATACACTCTCACGGCTTCAACCACCACCTATATGCCGACGACACACAAATCTTTCTCTCAACCCCCCACCTCACCCCCTCAGTCTCTGCCCGAATCACACACCTACTGAGTGACATATCTGACTGGATGTCGCTCCACTTCCTTAAACTGAACCTTTCCAAGACCGAGTTTCTTGTCTTCCCCCCAGCCCGGACACCACCCCCCATTGACTTCTCCATAATGTCCAACAACGCCACCATCAAACCTGCCCCTCAGGCCAGAGTACTTGGTGTCTGGACTCCAACCTATCCTTCCAGCCCCAAGTCCAATCTTTAACAAGCTCATGCAGACTCCACCTCCGCAACATCGCCAAAATCCGCACGTTCCTAACCCCAGAAACCACTAAACAGCTCATCCACTCCCTCATCATATCACGACTCGACTACTGCAACGCCCTCCTCACTGGCCTGCCTCGCCGCTGGCTATCCCCGCTTCAGTCGATCCTGAATACGGCTGCCAGACTCATTCACCTTTCCAACCGCTCCATCTCCGCCCCCCCTCTGCCAATCCCTCCACTGGCTTCCGATTGCGCAACGGATCAAATTCAAAATCCTAACACTGACGTACAAAGCCGTCCACCATACTGCCCCGAACTACATCACTGACCTAATATCCAAGTACCGCCCAGCACGCACACTCCGCTCCTCACAAGACCTCCTTCTCTCTAGTTCCCTGGTCTCCTCCTCCCATGCCCGCCTCCAGGACTTCTCCAGGGTGTCGCCCATCTCTGGAACTCCCTGCCCCAACCCATCAGATTATCACCTACTCTCCTCTCCTTTAGGCGCACCCTGAAAACCCATCTCTTCAGGGAAGCCTACCCCACCCCCTGCTAACTTGCCGACCTCCTCCACTCTTCCTACCACTCCATCCCCCACAGCTATCTCCTCCTGTACCACCATCCCCTCCCTCCTAGATTGTAAGCTCCAAAGAGCAGGGCCCTCGATCCCCTCATGTTTTGCATTGTATTGGTATTGTTCTGTCACATGTTCTGTCTCCCTTTGTAATGTACAGCGCTGAGCGAACTATTGGCGCTTTATAAATACTGTATAATAATAATAATAATAATTGTTTTTAATAGCACTCATTTGGATCTATGCAACTTAATGTCGCAGCGACTTTGAAAAGGTTTCTACACTACTTTGATGCAATTTGAGTGCCAGAGAGTGTAAAGTCACATCAGAGTTGCATTAAAAGTCGCACTCCAAAGTCGCACTGTACATTGTGCAACTTTGGAGTTGCTGAAGTGTGAATGGAGCCTAAAGAGAGAGTTGTGACAATTAAAATTGAACTTACTGCCTGGTCACACTGGTACGATTTCAGGTGCAATTTGCGAATTGAAATTTCACCTGAAATCGCATCTAATGAATGTGAATGTCAGCGTCTTAACATGTGAGATTTGCTGCAGCGCGATTTCTAAAGTAGTTTTTGCATTACTATTTCTGAAGTTTTGTTGCGATTTGACAGAATTTAATGGAAATCGCATTGCGGAAGTAGAAAAAAAATCTTCAGAAATCGCACCTGAAAGCACACAAATCATGCTAGTTTAAAAAGCAATGTGAAAGTGGAAAACCCAAATACTCCTGCACTTAGGGATGGACTCTATGTCATAAGGATCACACAACGAATGTCTTGGAATATGCACGCCTTGATGTCCTCAAAGAACCGGGGAGTCCAAAAGTACTAATAGAAAAAATCAAAACAGACGGCGCACCGGCCTTGTGCAATACCTTTAAAAGTGTGGTTATTAAATTTAAAAGAAGGTATTCTACTCACAAAAGTGCATGAATATAGGCACATCGCCAATAGAGAATAGAGGCACCGCTCTGTCCAATTAACACTGCATTTCTGAATGGTGATAAGAATGATGGACATCCAAAAATCCTGACGCGTTTCGAGGACTAGCCTCTTCCTCAGAGCCTGATTTGTTTTTTTCTATTAATATTTTAAACCACAGCAGTGGTACCAGTGACTTAGAGTAACTTTGGCTATGTTGATTATAAATGATGGATTTAGGCTCCATTCACACGTTGTTTAAGCTCTAGAAGCTGTAATCGGATTATTTTCTGCTCCTAGAAGCTATATAGTGTTATCCTATGTGTCCATGAACACTATTTTAGGCCAGTAGCGTTTTTCAAGCTTCAACCTTTTGGAGCAGAAAACAAATTGTTTTTGTAGAGTTTTTCAGAGCGTTTTCCCAGCAGAAAAAAACGTTGAATGTTCCTTAACACTACTAAAACGCTCCTAAAAGCTTTTTTCTACCTTTTTTTTTCTGCTGTAAAAACGTTAATAAAATAATAATGTCCCAAGACACTTCTAAACGCTAATAAAACGCTATTACAAGTCGGTACAAAAACACTATTATCAGCATATATATGTAAAGTGCTGCATAAAATTGACGGCGCTATATAAGTACCTGAAATAAATAAATAAATCAGCGTTTTTCACCCAAATTTTTTTCCTAGCATTTTTTGAGTTTATAAAACACGCTAGTGTGCATGGAGCCTTAAAGTGTTTTTAAAGCCCAAACTTTTCTTGTTTAGATAGAGTAGGGAAGGTTTAGAATTGGTTTGGAAGCATGTCAATTGCAATCTACCTATTAATCACTGCCATGATGGAGCATGGAAGGTTTTGGAAGCATTTATCAGGCCTTGGTCTCCCTAAGGTAGAGAACCACTGGTTTACACCATAGGGAGCTAATTGTTCCATGTGTTTAGCGATTGATAGCACAGCGTTTAATTTCTAGCGATTCTCGGCATACAACTCAACTACTAAAAAGAGACTGTAAATATTTATTACAAATTACAAACAAATTTCAACATCAGATTTTACAGAAAGGTGGTGTTATGCTCTATGCTCCATCCTGGTAGCAAGGAAAAGAGGGTGGCTATGTTCTTACATACAGCGGGACAGTAGGCACATTTAAAATATCCAACTAAGGCAACTCTAGAAGCATGAATAGATCATTAACCACTTCAAGTCTGGATACTTTCACCCCGTTCCTGTCCAGGCCAATTTTCAGCTTTCAGTGCTAACACACTTTGAATGATAATTGCGCGGCCATGCAACACTGTACCCATATGAATTTTTTAGCATTTTTTTGAGACAGATAAAACTTTATTTTATAACAAATTAGTTTATAACCAAAAATTATAATTTTTAAAAACATTTTTGTACATTTTTATTTGATTTGTTTTATATTATTATTTATGTTTTTTTTAACATGCTGTCACCCTAGCAGTACAGTGTCACCATAGTGACACTGTACTACTTGTGGGGGGTGATGAAGATTTTTTTTCTTTTTTTACACTGATTGCTTTTACACCCATAAAGGCTGTAAAAACAATAATTTCTCCTTTTCCCTGGCTGCATTCCCGCAGCCATTGAGAAATACTGTGCAAGCTGTGATTGGTCACAGCTTGTCACATGGTACAAGGCTGTTGTGAATAGCCCTGTACCATGTAACCTCTGTGATCATTCACAGATTTCACTAGTAGTAAGCAATGATGTCTGGAAGTGACATCTTGTTTACTACTGTTCATGTGATCACTGATTGGCCAATCAGTGATCACATGAATCAGGACCTCACACAGAGAGTTTAGAAACTTCCACCCACATCAGCAGTGCTCCCGTCCGGCCGTTTATCGACATGGGCCGGACAGGAAGAGGTTAAATGTGTTTTTTTAATGTAGCACTGTCAGTATCTGAATTTGACCTGGTATCAGCCTCTTGCAGTCCCTACAGCAAGGCTGGAGTGTGGGAGGAAGAAACAGCACAATGAGCCAGTCAGCTGATATGCTGATAGGAGGTGAGAGCAGAGTAACAGAGAGATGAGCTCTTCACTGAGCTGCTTCTCCTTTCAACTGTCTAATCACAGCCTGGGGCGGCTCTGCAATGTCCTGGGCTCAGAGGAAGTGGATTGAATGATGCTGGTCATCAGACTGAAGACATCTAGCAGCAGAGGAAAAAGTACAGTGGGGGTGATTGAAAGTGAAAATTGCAGCAAAAACTGACTGTTATTTTACATTTTAATGGGCTTTTATTTTTGGTGGGGGTACTGCTTTAGGTGAAAGAAGCCGCTTGTGTCAATGATATCAATTTTATCATTTATCGCAGTTTATTTGTGAGAACATGGATTTTACACTTTCAGTGTAATGGGTGAATTTTACTTGATAAATAGTATGGTTTCCTGAATGATGTTTTCTATTTTTCTTTATGTTCAGTTTACAAGCCCTGCGGAAAGAAAAGTCCAGGGACGCTGCCCGCTCCCGGCGTGGAAAGGAGAACTTTGAGTTTTACGAGCTTGCCAAACTGCTTCCTCTGCCCGCGGCCATCACAAGTCAGCTAGACAAGGCATCCATCATCCGTCTGACCATCAGCTACTTAAAGATGAGAGACTTTGCCAACCAAGGAGACCCACCATGGAATCTACGTATGGAAGGCCCACCGCCCAACACTTCTGTCAAAGGTAAGTGTTCACTACGGTCACTCACTTTAGAACTCCTAAATTACTACTCCGTCCATCTCTTTTCAGCAGTATACTATTTCTTAATATTGCTAACATTTTTATGCTATGATAGCTTTGACTGTGTTATGCACAGCAGGCAGGATTTTGCTTGAAAGAAATTTGCTGTTTCTACATATTTTTAATATAGACTGCCTGAATGTACAACACTTAAAGCTGAAATCCAGGAATTCAGCCACTTTCCAAAATGTGCTAGCATACTATGGGTTAATTGGTTAAGTCCAGTAAGGTTCATGCCACCTCGTGGACTTATCTCTTTTACTTACAATTGACAGTTTTACTGAGCATTGGGAGTACAGCTATTGCTATACTCCTGGTGCTCTAGCAGGAAAGATGCTACTTTCTCACACAGCAGACACTCTACCCACCCCTCCTCTCTGGTGTCCATTCAACGAAGGCTTTGTATTTTGTGAATGGGTTCATATAATACACAGTACTCCATGATTGGTGAAAAGGAGAGGAAGGGGAGGACATAGTAGCTGCACATGACCTGAAGGTACATCATTGGAGGGCTGGAAGGATAGTGAGAGCTCAGTAAAAATGTAAATTGTAAATTAAAGCCCTAAGACCATGAGGTGACATGCACCTTGTTGGACCTAACCCATAGTAATCCAGCGTATTTTAGAAAGTGTTTGAATTCCCAGAGTTCAGTTTTACATTTATTCCAGTTCAATCTGTAACATTTAAATTCAAATATTATTTTATTTTTTTTACATTTTAAGGATTTTATTTTGGACTTTAAATGAACATGTGTGGGTATGCTGTATATGGGAGCAGCCAATGCTGAATTGTTTTTTTTTTCACACTTTTCATTTTTTACTTACTGTATGCTTGTTCCAGTTCATTGACTCAATCAGTAGTGAAGAGAGGGTCAGAATGACAACATTGGAGCTTACACCAAGCAACAAATCTGCAATGACTGACCCCATATGTTATAGAATCAGACCATATAAAACTGTTATTTCAATGGATATTGGTGGGTACACTTTTTATATGGCTTTTGGAGGCTCCAGTAGTAAGGACTCCACAACACATTTCCAAGATTGCCTTGCCTTTAGTGTGGAGGCTTACTACTTCTGCTGGTTTATCAGTTCTAATTCTCCATAATAATGTAAAATAAATGTAAAAGTCCACAAGACCTGCTGCCCTAATGCAGTTTACTAGAAAAAGAGGCAATGTATATTAGTACTGTAAGTACCGTAGGGACTACAGAATCTAGTATCCCCCATTTGAGTTCCAGTAATTAATTTTTCATTTGATGAAAATCTGTATCGATGTCTTTTTCTGCCAGAGATGAACACTTGTTTTGCTTTACATGTTTTTTTACAGATATGACATGTATGTTGTATACGTTATTCCGTGTTATTTTAAAAATAATTAATAAACTGTAACACTACACGTTACTTTTCCACATTCTTATGATATCAACAAAGAAAAGCATTTTCATCTAATGTTGCATGGAAATATAGGGTTACTCCAGAGATTACCAAAGGTTCCTTGAGCAGTGGTGAAAGGTCACTTGGCTAAACCAGTCTTGGAACCGGCAGAGCCTTTCCTCTCTAAAGAAAAAACCTTAACATCTATAATTTTTTTCTTGTCCGGACGGGGAGCCGCCTTCACCTTGATGGGCAGGTCTTTTGTTTTCACTGACCACCAGTGCAAAAGGACCTCTTTTCTTCTGACTTCTAAACCAAAGAGAGGACCTCTCTCAATGACCAGCAATGTGCATGGGATGTCGACCATCTAAGAAGGCATTATACTGAGCACTAATGTAAGGGAGCATTTATCCACTGACCACCAATATGAGAGAGCCTTTATCCACTGAGCACTGCTCCTTTAAGTTGGTAATCAGTGGATAAATGTTCCCTGACTTTGGTAATCAGGACAAAGATAGATCTACCACCCCTGAGCCAAAGTTCTGCCACGTCCCTAAATATTGGATACAACTAGGAATTCTCCCATGGGACTTTTTTGCAGTCAAAGCACAAATCAAGTGTTATAAAAACAATTTCATTTTGTACAAAATTCACAGCCGATTTCCTTTTTGCCAGGGCCAGGGAGGTATTTCTTCATCAGTAGCTGGGAGCTTCTTTTTTAGTTTCAATTTTTGAAGTCTGTGTTGGTCATCTCTCCTGGGTCCTAACACTCAAGATTTCTACCATTTTGATCTTGCCACGGGTGGTCTCCTGCCCTGGACTAGCCACAGTTGGACACCATGGCCACTTGTGCTCTTTGATGCACCTGGATCCCTAGGGCAGGATTAAACAGTATTTTCCTTTATACTCTGGGTCATTTTATACCCCAGTTCCCTCCGATGATTATGAAAGTCAGTTGAAATGCATTTTGAGACTTGTGGCTGAAAAGAAAGTGTATTGCAATGTTCTTTTTGCAGAGTGATTGCAATGTGTTCGAATTTCAGGGGTACAAGAAACATGTTACTCCAACACCAGAGTAATGATGCATAACTTTTTGTATAAATGATTTTTTATATTGATAAGTTTGTACAATAAAATTAAATCGTTTTTAAAATACTTGATTTGTTTTTTGGCGGCAAGTCTCATGGGAAAATTCCTTGTTGTATTCCCTAATTAGGGATGTGGCAGCACTTTTGCTCAGGGGTGTACATTTATCGTTGTCCTGATTACCAATGTAAGGGAGCATTTACCCACTGATTACCAACATAAGGAAACTTTCTCTACTGACCCCCAATGTAAGGGAGCATTTCTCAACTGACAGCAATGTGAGGGAGGCTTTCTCCACTGACAACTAATGCAAGGGAGTATCTCTTCGCTGACCACCAATGTCAGGGGACCTTTCTCCACTGACCACCAATGTAAGGGAGCTTTTCTCCACTGACCACCAATATAAGGCGCTTTCTTCACTGACCACCAATGTAAGGGAGTCTTTCTCAACTGACCACCAGAGTAAAGGATCTTTCTCCACTGACCATAAATGTAAGGGGGCATCTCCTCGCTGACCACCAATGTAAGGGAGTCTTTCTTCACTGACCACCAATGTAAGGGACCTTTCTCCACTGACCATAAATGTAAGGGAGCATCTCCTCGTTAACCACCATTGTAAGGGACCTTTCTTTACTGACCATCAATGTAAGGGAGCCTTTCTCAACTGACCATCAATGTAAGGGAGCTTTTTCCACTGACCACCAATATAAGCGAGCTTTATCCACTGACCATCAATGTAAGGGAGCCTTTCTCAACTGACCATCAATGTAAGGGAGCTTTTTCCACTGACCACCAATATAAGAGAGCTTTATCCACTGACCATCAATGTAAGGGAGCCTTTCTCAACTGACCATCAATGAAAGGGAGCTTTAATTCTCCACTGACCATCAATGTAAAGGAGCTTTCTCCACTGAATACCAATGTAAGGGGGCATTTTTCCACTGACCACCAATGTAAAGGAGCCTTTCTCTACTGACCACCAATGTAAGGGAGCTTTCTTCACTGACCATCAATGTAAGGGAGCATTTATCCACTGACCAATAATGAATGGAGACACTACATTTTTTTTGTTATTTGCATTTATTTTATAGTGATGAATATTGATTTATTTCATGATTACTGAAAAATATTTTGTTGTATGAAGCAGAAGATTGTTGAAAAAGATCCACTCTGGGTTTCAAATGCTCTCTGAATGCAACAGAGTTATTGCTTTATTTAATCTTATGTCTACAACTTATTGATTATGCTGATGTTCCAAAAGCAGGAGCTCCTGAAGCCTGAGGGTTTCCTACATGGACAAAGGTCTTACACTGCTTAAAGTGTTAGAATAAATTCTGATTGTTAAATGGCACATATTTACGTTTCTAGAGATCAGATTAAACTGTTAGGTGACAGGTAGCCATACAGGTCGCAATTAACCCTTGCTGGATTGTCCTTTGTTTAGTGCTGACTGGGATTCAGCTTTAGAGTGATTGTAAACCTTTACATACCAACAAACACTAGAAAAGGGGTTTCAAGTAGTGGTGCACCAAAATTTAAATTCTGGTGCCGAAATTGAAATTGAAAATTCAGGATGCACTTGGCCGAAAACCGAAATGGACAGTTTTTAAAAGTTAATATATTTTTCAAACGCAATTTAAAAAAATAAAATACACTGTAATTATTTAAAAAAAACAACACAATATATACCCCAATTTATTTGTAAAATGTTAAATATTATATTATGCCGAGTAAATAGATACCCAACATGTCATGCTTTAAAATTGCGCACGCTCGTGGAATGGCATCAAACTACAGTACTTAAAATTCTCCATGAGAGATGCTTTAAAAATTTCTACAGGTTACCAGTGTAAAGTAACAGAGGAGGTCCAGTGTGAGAATTTTTGCTCTTGCTCTAACGTTTGTGGTTTGAACACTGTTTACATATGTGGGCATGGCCTACGTATGCGTGGAACGTGCCAGCACGGGGGGATGGGGGCACTTTAAACTTTTTTTCCTTTAATTTCTTAAATTTTTTTTACATGGTCCCTTTAAAAAAAAATTGTAATTGATTTTATTCCTATCACAAGGAATGTCATAGGAATAAAATAATAATTAGTGGCAGGTCCTTTTTATGGAGAGAGATGGGGTCAATAAGACCCCACATCACTCCTCTACAATGTAAAGCATTAGATCAAAAAAGCATTGATCTAGTGCTTTAAAGAAAAAAAAAAGCGTCTGAACCGGAAGTGACATCACTCCAGTCCTTCAAGGGCATAGAGATGAGTGGAGGCCATCTTTCCTTCACTTATCTCTATGTCGAGCGTGGGGATCATTCGGTGGTTTCTCAGGTAAGGCTGTGAACTGAGCGACAGCCGATGGTGGCAGCTGCGGGCGGGTGGTGGCGAGGGGGCAGGGTTATTTTCAGCACCTGTATCGGTGCTTATTTTCATATCAGCCAACAGCCAATAGGGGTGTTTTCGGCTGAAACATTTTGGCCACGGAAATTCCGGTGCATCCCTAGTTTCAAGGTTGACCTGCTGGTATATGCACAAGAACCAAAAGTACAAATATTTTTGTATAAAATATCATACCAATTTTTATTCAAACAAGATATAAAAACAGACTACGTATAATAAAAGGATAGAAAAATCATGGTTTGTTGGTGATAATTACATATTTTTGCGATGACAACTGTTTCTTCAGATTATTGCACTCAAGTGTGACAAATATTCATAACATCTCTATAAATAGAAAGTATTTATATCAGATACCTGTACATGCATAGGTAACATAACATAAATAATCAGAATGGCCCGTAGGAGAAGAATAGACACACATAGAATAGACACACAATACAAAGAAAAGAAAAAAAAAACAAACTTACAAAATCAATACAAAAAATCTCAGGATGTAGTCACCTCCATCTAAACCAAGGGGAGCCATGCAAAAAAGACCAGGGATAGGCGGCAATAGGCACAATATCCTCAATTCTATAACGCCAATATATGGATAATGAACTAATCTAAAAATAAATGAAATAAGGTCATTGAGTAGATACTAAATATATATGGATAACACTTCCCAATCCACAACATACTTACTCTAACTTAATAGTATAGCTCGAATTCACAGATAGAGAGTGAGAGACATCCAAATCGGTTGTATAAAAAAAAAAACCACGCCACTACTCAAGATGAGGATGGAACATGTAGATCTGGTAGAGTGATGTAATAGACAGATCCCCATAACCATAGAAGGCATATATGTCTCATATGTGGTTGAACCTCTCTAGAGAAATCAAACAAAACATAAGGAGAGGACATTCTGCGTCATACTCCCTCATGAAAACCCAAAAAGCCAAGCCGGTCTGGAGCACGTACCACTTCAGATGGTTTGCATCAATGAAAACCCGCCACTATCCTGGTGCATATGCTGCCAAAGATGAAAAGAAAGATATTATTATTATTATTATACAGGATTTATATAGCGCCAGCAGTTTGCTCAGCGCTTTACAATATAATGGGAGACAATACAGTTCAATACAAGAGGGAAAGGAGGGCCCTGCTCCTTGGAGCTTACAATCTAAGAGGGAGGGGCTAGCGGTACAAAGGTAGTAACTGTGGAGGATGAACTAGTAGGAGGAGTAGAAGATTCCATTATTAGCTGAGGGCAGGATAGGCTTCCCTGAAGAGATAGGTTTTCAGAGATTGTCTAAAAGTGAGCAGAATAGGCGATAGTCTGATAAATTGGGGTAGAGAATTCCAGAGGATGGAGGAAGCTCTGGAGAAGTCCTGGAGATGAGCATGAGAGGAGGAGACGAGGGAGCTAGAGAGCAGGAGGTCGTGCTAGGAGCGGAGAGTACGGTTTGGGTGATATTTGAAGACAAGATTGGAGATATGCCAACTAATAGCTCATCCTAAAGTTCCTGCGCCTCCCAAGGAACCACCTTATATTTCTATCCTTTTATTATACGAAGTCTGTTTTTATATCTTGTTTGAATAAAAATTGGTATGATATTTTATACAACTATTTTTGTACTTTTTATTCTTGCTATGCAGATACCGGCAGGTCACCCTTGAAAACCCTTTTCTATTGTTTGTTGGTATATTCGTTTCTAGGGTGATGTGTATATATAGGCATGTATATCTCACCTCACTAATGCTGTGTATACAGCCTCACTTTATTTGTGTATTTTAACAAGCTTTTACTGGCCTCACAGATGAAACAGATCTTCCTACATAGGTTGTACCTGTTTATATGCAATCTTCTCTTCTTTACTGCCGTTCAAAATGCTGAATTTATCAAATTTGTCCGAGAGTGCAGAAAAAAGGGGACGGAGAGCTGAAATTGCACACTGCAGAGCTCAGGAGCACTCCCAGAGCTGATTGGAGGAAAGAGACACACTCCCCTCCACATCCCTCACAGGAACAGAGCTGAGGCTGTCAATCTGCTGGAGGTCCCTCCCCTGTCTCCATTTTTCTGTTGGTGTCAGGAATCTTGTCAGATGTGACTCAGGCTAATAGCAGGAGAAGGAGGCAGCAGACAGAATTTACACTTAGTGATCCTAAGTGAGACGAGAACACACTATAGAGGGATATGCTTTGTTCATAATTCATGTCAGAGGTTTACAACCACTTTAGGGCAAACTAATTTGACCATTTTTGCAACTACAAATTTCCTTTGGAGTCTCCAGATACCTCTGGATCTAATTCAGTTTTTATTATGGCCTTTTTGTTTTGTCAGCCATCCATTCTTTGTGCCCCATCCAACATTGATGTTGATAACTGGCACACTGCACTTCTGTTCAGCCCACAAAATGGCAATGTCCATTGAGGGAAAGCAATAGAACTACTTTAAACCATGAGCATTCGTTATTGAAGAAACTGACTTCAAACAGCAGACTTGGAGTCCCTAACCATTTCGAGTGTGATAGGCTCTCATCACAGATTCCGCTTCTGTCGTTCTAGGCTCCATACTAGCTGACATTAAACGGTTCTTTGCTGTCGGGGTATGCACAATAAAAATGCATAGAGCTGTCAGCGATCATTCATTTAATCAGGCTGTGCAATGAGGTAAACAAAGATGGCAGATTAATGAGTCCGGTATGCTCAGTGACTGACAGAGCTGCAAACATAGGCTGTCTGTAAATTTAACCCCGTCTTGACCAAATGCATATTTGTATATTATATCAAATTCCACAGTGCTTTCCCTTTGCTTTTAAAGCAGAAATGTATGGCTGGGTCTTATTTCATTTTGTAAAGTTCTGTTTTGGAACATTACATATTTGTTTATTGCGGTTGTATGTTTTCTTGTATAATAATTAAGTTTGCATCTGTACCTGTGTCTGGTACTTATGCCGACATTTTGCCAGCGACAGATGGCCCCTTTTTTCATTATTATGTAACATGTCTTAAACGTATCTAAACCCAATAACAATGGAATATACTGCAGATTACCAGTTAGATATGGTGGCTGTAGTAGTTTTTTTCAGCTTTTTTGACTTGATGATCCTGTGATCAACACACTTTCTGTCCTAGGGTTACACCATTTATTCACTGTACTGTATCTGTGAAAGAGCAGTGTTGTCACCCTAATTGTCTCCAAACTTTCAAAACAAAGGGCCAGTTTACTGTCCTTCAGTCTTTGGGGGAGCCGGACTATGGCCAACGGGAATACAAAATGTCCCAGTATCAGTGGGAGTAAACAATCATTGTGTGACAGTGGAAGGAATTGTGCCTCATCATTGATGTCATTGGGGGGTATTGTGCCCCTTCATTGATGTCATTGGGAGGTATTGTGCCCCTTCATTGGTGTCATTGGGAGGTATTGTGCCCCTTCATTGATGTCATTTGGAGGTATTGTGCCCCTTCACTGGTGTCATTGGACCCCATTGTTGGTGTCATTGGGGGGGACTATGCCCCATCATTTATCTCATTGGTAGGAATTTTCCCATCATTGGTGTCATTAGGAGGAATTATGCCTTTCATTGGTGTCAGTGAATTAAATAGTGTCCCAAGGGCCATATAAAAGCAAGCAAAGGGACACAGTTTGGAGACCACTGCCCTAGGAGAAAAAGTTAGGACTACAGAACCCCTTCCCCATTTTCTCATCTCCATTTCATAGAGACGAGGTATCCTATATTTGAAAGAGGTAGACTGGGCATTGCTAAAAAACACTGTTTGAGATTGCATTGAGTGCACAGTAATTTGCAAGCTCATTGAACTTCCACAGGATCAACAAGTTTTTGTTGAACTTATAGGCAGTATAATATACATTTTAAGCATCACAGAGAAAATAATAAGAAACCACTTATAGGCTTTATTCATTTTTGTTGAGACCCCCCCAACATTCGTTTTGCTATGGGATAGAAGGATTAAAGGTGCCTAGAATAGAAAAATAATCTCAAGCAAACCAGTTACAAACCTGAGCCGAGCCTATGCTGAAAATGGTACTATCAGAGCTTACCTTCATTACATGTGAGTAGATCAGAAACTATCACTGTTAGAAGTACATGCCTGAAGTACAAGCCATAGACATTAATGCAGAAGTAAGGGGCTATATAAGGGGGTTATTTACTAAAACTGCATGGTGCAAAATCTGGTGCAGTTCTGCATAGAAACAGCTGAAATTAGAAGCTGATTGGCTACCATGCACAGCTGCACCAGATTGGGAGTGCACCAGTTTTCGTAAATCTCCCCCTAAGTGCTCTCAGGGGCATGCTGGGATTTGTAATTCTTTTGGGACAGAAGAAATAGCACATGATGGGACTTTGCAGTTGAGGGGCTAAACTGGTTTGTTAGACACCAGTCAGTAAAAATAAATACATTGAGCAATGCAAATCGCTCATTGCCACACTTCCTAGCTATAGCCTGAACCTCCTACACTAGAAACACACATCATACGTCTCCCTGATATGCTGGGACAGTATGTTTTTCCATATACAGAGTTTGTTTCCATCCTCACTTTTGTTATGATAACTAGGTTCCCTGCCACAACCATGGATTGACTAAATAACTTCTCTTCTTCCCAAATTTCACTTCTTCAAGCACCCTGTCACTTTACTGTACTGTCCCTCATACCTCTTCCTTCTTGCCTATCCTACTCAGTCTTATTCCCATTAAAGTATATGTGTACCCTCACCGTGTAAAACAACCCATACAGTTTAAAATAGAAATGAAAGACAAAGCGTGTACATAGATTTAAAAAACATTATAAATACAATTTTCCCCTTGATTTATAAGTGATCACATACACTGTAAGCTCCTTATGCAGCTGAGAACAGAGCTGGGGGAGGAGAAACAGCACCACACTGAACTTCTCAGTAAATTGCTGTGCAAGGGGAAGGGTGTCAGGATAAGTCTGATCATTGGAGAAGAGCAGGTTGAGTTCCCAGCACAGCTCCAAAACTGACCACAGTGTGCTCATATGCCTAGTATTGTTGGTTTTTAATAGGAAAGCAGAGGGACCGGATCACCAGGGATTTCACACAAAGGAAGCAATACAAAGAGAACAGGATACTTTTTCATGCAAGTACACAATACATATCAGGAATATGAAATGTTGGGTTTACATATTCTTTAATCTCATTGCTTCTTCCTCAGTGTCCTGAGCATTCAGTTCCTCAAGATTTAAGCTCCATTCACACCTGAGGGTTGGGTATCTTGAAACTCAAAGCCCAAAAACTTTCAACAAACAAAATGCTGTGTAATTCAATAGGGGCCGTTCACATACGAGTGCTCAGGCTCCTTTAGCTCAATGCCTAGTGCTCCAACAACCACATGAGCTACTGCAGAGGAAAGTTTGGAAAATTGCTCTGTTCAGGTGTGAATACAGCCTCAGGGGACTCCAGTGGGCGGACAGCAAGGGGTTTATTTACTAAAGCTGGAGAGTCCAAAATCAGACTCCCTTCTGCATAGAAACCAATCATCTTCCAGGTTTCATTGCCAAAGCTTTATTGAACAAGCTGAGGTTAGAAGCTGATTGGTTTCTATGCAGAAGGGAGTCTGATTTTGGACTCTCCAGCTTTAGTAAATAAACCCCCAAGTGTCATCTGCTCAAGCTGCCCATAGATGGATCAAAATTCAGCCAGTTCACCAGGGACCAGCTGAATTTCGATCCATCTATGACCATTCCCGCTCAGCGGAAGCTGATCTAACAACTGACTTCTCTCGAATGAGACTTGAAAAATCTTTTCTCGATCAACTGGCTGCAGCCAATTAGCTACAGCTGGTGATCAATGTATTTTGACAGCGGAGGAGTCCCTCTGTCATATAATAGTGGCACAGCGGGGACAATTCTCCCATCTATCTTGCATGTGTAGATAGGGGAATCCAGGCATCTATGGGCAGCCTTAGCCTCAAATAATATACAGGATAAAGAAAACAAATAGTTACTGTGAAGATCAGACTTTTAGTAGCACAAACTACTAGTTCTTAAACAAAGGCAAGCTATTTTGTTCCAGCAGAACAAAAATGAAATGGACACTTGGGCATAGAACCCCAAAATGAATGGAATAAATGCAAATAAACTTCTGCTCAGCTAAAACTTTCTTGGTCAAAGTCCTAACCAAGCCCTTATGTTTATATACATATAGTTCAGCCAGAAGTATCAAACTTGTGTTGAGAATCCAAAAATATAATGTATTGATTTCACAAATGGCCAATGGACAACAGAAAATACAGATACATTAAATGTATAGACTCTTAACATGTCTGTTTGATGCTCCTACTGGCCTAGCTATATATTGACTTTTCAAGTCAAGTGACCCCCTAAATATGGAGAGCTGCTGAATCTAGACTAGCTAAATATCTGTATCCAATACTGCCACCTCCACTTGGCTCTGCAAGCTTACACACACTTGGAACAGCCAGACATGGGCATGCTGAGCCTCATCCGCAGACCTATCATGGAGAAATCAAAGTCCAAGTACATGTTATATAAATAACAGATGAAGACCGAGGTTTTTTTATTCTTTTTTACCAGATCAGCTTCCTGGCTTTACCCTAAAATGAATATTTAAGAAGTGGAGCCGCAAACCTGCCATCCTTCACTTTTCTAGACAACATGACATTTACAGTCACCATACTACGTTACATACTGTTTTATAATAGGCCGTTAGGATGGTTTACTGATTGCTTTACTTCTTCAATGCTTAATAGTGAAACCAAATACAACTCTAACTTTATCAATATTGTTATGATTTTTACATTGTATTTTGTATTTAGCATCCATATTGCTTTTATAGTTTAATTTATGTAACTTTATGATTGTAAGACTTATATAGGTAAATATATATAAAATGGACTTCTTATATGTTAAAGTTGTTGTAAACGCTTACATATACCCATTGGAGGGACTGTCCTCAAGCGATACATAGAGAGGAAAAAAATCCTACACTCGTAAGTTGTGCCTGCTCATCTGCAGTCTTCTCTTCTCTACAGCCATTTAAAGTCCAGAACTTATACACGATACCTGAGAGTTTAGAAAACAGGGACGAAAAGCTGAAGTTACACTCTGCAGAGTTCAGGGGGAGAGTTCTGAGAGCTGATTGGAGGGAAGAGACACCCCCCCCCTTTCACACAGCACACAGGACCAGAGCTGAGGCTGTCAATTTGCTGGAGCTCCCTCCCTTGTCACCATTTTGCTCTTGGTGTCAGGAAAACTTGTCAGAAAAGCTGATAGAATAGGAAAGAAGCAGCAGACAGAAATGACACTTACTCCACATTATTGAGGGATATGCTTTGTTCATATTTCATGCCTGAGGTTTACAACCACTTTAAGGCAAAATAATTTGATCATTTTTGTAACCACGTTAACTTTAATTATACCTTTACTGTTAACTGCTTCCTGTCTGTCCAAAGCAAAAGTACTGCTACAGGGCGGCACAGATGCTCAAAATCATGTATATATACGTGATTTCGCATTTCCGGGTAGGGGGTGTGCATGAGCAGCACGCGCGCCCTACTCGCATCACCATTTGCGGCCTTGGCTGTCAGTCACCGGGCCACGGCCGGTGATTACTTGCCGGCGCCCGGTGATTGCCGAGCATCTCCGACGGGGTGGAAAACTGTTTGTAAACAAAAAAGTTCTCTTTGCTGTCAGCTCCTGCACACTGCATTGCAAGGCTGTGCACAGCCATGCAAAGCAGTGTGCTTACAGTGAAGCATACACACAGCCCAGTATGTAAAATGGCACAAAGCACAAAGTTAACCCTTTGATCGCCCTACATGTTAACCCCTTCCTGCCCAGTGCCATTAGTACAGTGTCAGTTCTTATTATTATAACTGATCACTCTATTGGTGTCATTGACACCAAGTCAGTTTCCCCCTGTGTCAGAATGCATTCCCGCTATATGTCACTGATCACCACCATTACTAGTAAAAATAAAAATGAAAATTCCAGTATATATACTGCCATTTGTAAACTCTATAACTTTCATGTAAACCAATTAATTTACATGTATTGGGATTTTTTTTTAGCAAAGACATGTCGCAGAATACATTTTGGCCTAAATTTATGACGAAATTTGATTTTTGTTTTTTTACTGGACATATTTAATAGCAAAAAGTCAAAAATATAAGTTTTTTCTCAAAATTGTGTTTTTTTATAGCGCAAAAAATAAACGCATAAGCGATCAAAGACCGCCGAAAGAAAACACTATTTGTGGGGGGAAAAGGACATACATTTTATTTGGGTGCAGCATGGCACGACCGCGCAATTTTCAGTTAAAGTAACGCAGCGCTGTAACGCAAAAAATGGCCTGGTCAGGAAGGGGGGTAAATCCTCAGGTGGGCAAGTGGTTAAAAAAAAAAAAACCTAAAAATCTAAGCTGCTCACAGAAACATTGGCACTATAATGTGCTAAATTAACCCTGCCTTGCCAGTAACACCCATTGATCATTGGGCCATGCTGCATTTCCTATATAAATACTGACTTTCTGGTAGTCAGGAGTTCCATGGCTTGAGGCAGACCTTTCCATGTGGCTGTGCCCAGGCCTGGCTTCTGCTGTACCATGAGTATAAATCAATGGTGTTACCATTGATGAGATAGCGATCTTTTTTTTTTATATATAGACTGATGCTCATCTCCCTTCCTGAATTGAGTCCCATTCAAGGGTTAACTAGAATGGGCAGAATTTGGCATCACATCTCCCCCAACAAAGACTGTTGCCGTTTGTTATCTCCCTGTTTCTTTTATTTATTTTTTGCTTTCTAATCGTAGAGCAATTTCCACAGCTGTGGGCAAGAGACATTGCATTCCCGGGCCGGGCTGTAAGAAAAATTGAATGACAGCAAGCAAAACAGCAGTAATTATAAAACTAATTACTAAACGCTCATGATGCCCGCAGGCTTGTGCATAACTAAAATTAGAAAAAGAAATTGCTTTTGGCTGAGGAGGAGGAGGAGAGCTGTTTTGGTCGCTGCTCCCATAACGCATCCGTTTTCAAATCAGGGCGGTGTGTTTAGCAGCATGGGTTCAAATCCCTCCATAATAATGACAAATAATTTTTCTCATACAGAATCGCAGAGTGTGGGAGCAGATAAGACGCTAGCAAGCTCAGGCATTCCACCCTTTTCCCTTGCTGCTTAAAAACGCTTTGGAACAACATCAAGGCTATATACTGGCTCCCTGCTTTAATACTACTTGTTGTTCGAAACTGTCTACCACCGTGGGAATGACTCTGACTTCTGCCTCTTCCATAACTCTGCCATAGGGTTCTGTTACATGGGTATAAACGCAATGATCTATAATTGCACTCCGTCTTTTTTCGAGGCTAAAATCAAATTTTTCTTTTTGCTAGCATGCAGTGGAGTACAGCCTAAAAATGGCAGAATTGTTACCCACGTTTTACTTTTTCGCCAGTTACTTAAGTGATATTGCACAGGTTACATGCATAGTGTGTATGTATATGGGGATGACTGTGTTTGTTCATAACACATGCAAGTTTGTATTTGTATGACAATTTATTGATATTAATTATTTATTTTACTCTGTATCTAAAAAGACAGTTTTTTTTTTTTTTTTTTGAACATGTGACCAGCAGCTGAGGACTAGAAGCTCCTCCGGTCTGACCAAAACCATAAGACTCCTTACAGGCTGTGCCTGAAAGTTTACAAAAATATAAGAATTTAGTTTGGGAACATAGAAAAATTGCACAGAATGTAGCATTGGGGGCCATACCGCCCCAATATCAATACCAAACATTCCCATAAACACACAGGACACCGCCAGTGCGTGAGACCATAATCAAATGAGCCATTTAAAAAAAGGATAACATGCCAGACCTGGAGAAAATCAGGATTCAATATCCAGCCAGGTGGGGGCACAGAGACCCTTACCATTGGGGTATATCAAGGTAGGACTCGCCATAACAGAAAAAGAGGGAGGTAGGTACCAGCACGGTTACTCTCTGGGGTAACCAAAAAAAAAAAAGATAAAAACAGGTCAGTAACAAAACAAAAACAAGAGAAAAAAATAATAAAATGGAATGGGGGAGAGAAAAGAGGGATGGGAGAGGAAAGAGGAGAAGGTAACAAGAGAAAGGAAGGAAAGAAAGAGCTTCTGAATGACTCCTTACAGTTTCCAATGATGATAAACACCCACTGTGCTCCTGGTAGCCAGACAACGTGATTTAGGCTGCCTAGTTTTATGTCACACAAGGGATCTTGGAAATAAACGATTTCTTTCTTGCTCATTGAGGGGCATAAGATTTAAAGGCTGTTGGGTCATACTGTCACCTACAGAAGGATTTGGACACTGGCATATAAAAAAAAGTGACCAGTGTGGTATAACCCCTTCTACACCCAGTGATTTCTTTGCTAGTGTCCTAGGAGGATGGACATCTTTTCTCTACTATCTGAATCCGCATATTCTCAGCCAATGCCTTACACGGATCCCGCAGGACTGGAAGATTGAAGGGTTCACCTGTAACATGACCTCTGCTATTGGGCTCTGAATTGTGACTCTTTCTAGACCTGTGTGAACTGCATTGGTTAGCTGCAGAGGTGTTAGACAGATGATGAGCAGGCAATATGTTGCTACCCTGTGCTACCTAAATTGTGTAAAAATAATGTGTATACTTGAATAATAAAATGTAAACGGACCGTGCATCAGTATTAAACATATAATCATGTGCATACCTGTATATTTCAGACAATAACATACAGCATAAGTTGCCATTAATAAAGTCCCAAATGGTGAAACAAGTGCACGTGCTTGTGCTCCAGGCTATTTGAAGTGCTTAGTTTCTTCAGTCAAATCAAAGTGCTCCACTGTGCTCAACAAGGTGCCCCACATGGACTAGAACTCACCCTTATCCAATGACCATCTATTTCTAGAGTGGTCCATAACGCTTGTGGGGCATTCCCCAATGGAACAGTTGTCTCCAGATCTCCGTAAGCTTAGGATAGGTATATCACCAAAAAAGCAAAGACAGGATATCCCATAGTGTAAAACCGTAACATATTTTATTGAGGGGTACATGTAAAACAATATAATTCACAAATAAAGTACCTATACCCAGCACCTGGTGTACTCAGCCTGATTGATCCTGATGTATAGAAGCTGCTGTACTAAGCGCTCCTCAGAGCGGTGTGCCTTCCATAGGCTGAATGTGACGTCAGCGGAAGTTGCGTCATCGAACCTTGACTCGTGCACTTCCGGAAGACTATCTTTGATTGAAACACGTCAAGGTTATCCCTTCTTTTTTGTGTATAGATGATGGCGCTGTAATTATTATAATAAAAAAAAATGTAAGTACTTTTTTCCTAATTGATATACAGCTGTATCCCAGCCTTTCTGCAAGGAAACAGTGGCAGGAGGAGCTAGTGGCTAGTCCTCAGCTGCTGGTCACATGTTCAAAATAAAAAAAAACATTTTTTTTAGAAACTGAGTAAAATAAATAATATCAATAAACTGTCTAAATTGTCATACAAATACATACTTGAAATCAAATCTTTAATTTTTTTTATGGGGGGGGGGGGGGTAATAACTTGGTGTGGGCAGATTTCTGCCAGTCACAGACTGTCACACCCCTCCAGCCTGTGTCTTTGAATAAAAGGTAAGTGAAACCTCCATCAATCAAGTTGTAATATTCCACCCCCATAAAAGGATCCTTTTATGTGCGTTTTGGGAACGTCGGCCGTCACCACCTGTTTTGATTCACTAGGCTTATACCTTCCCCCAGCATGTTTAGCTGGTTAGTGGGCATGAAGGGAGTGAGTGGGCTGTAATTTACCACTGTGTATACGCCCAAGTTTGTGACTCAAGTCACATGGGCTGCTCAGATGTGATAAGGAGGCAATGCTCAGCATAGAAACTTGCTGAAAACTGAGCATGTGTGGCAGCTGTCAACGCTGCTCTGCAAAATGCCCAGCTGCATTGGGGACATGGACAGAAGAGGGAGATAGAAAACAGCAGGATCAACCAGGTTTTGTACAGAATGCAGAAAATTACTCTCATAGGGACTGAGTGAGTATGAACAGCGTGTAATCCAGCATTTATTGATAGTTTTTTTATGTGTGTTTAGTGACACTTTAAACTTTTGAAATAGAGAAGAACATGTAAACTGATTTAATGAGAGTTTATGCCATTTTGATATGGAGAATAGAAAATAAGTGGAGTTTTTGCCAATAACATCCATTCAAGCTTCACCCTTAATTCTACAAAATGGTAATGTAATTGTTTGCTATGGGCAGCGGCTCTACTGTTGACTCCCATCTTTATTTCACCAACTGTAATGAATGGGGCTGAGCGTGTTTAAAATTCATATAGTGCAGACAGGATCTTCTATGATCATTTCTTATTTATTGTCACACAAAAGTAGTTACCGCTCCTTCTGGTGTAAAAAACCACAGACACGGGCTCTAATTGTAGTTGCGGCAAGTGAGGTCCGCATTGAATGCATTTTCCCATCTACTCCACCGAGACAGAGATCAGCCCTAAGGTCATTCCGCTCCCTCCTGGTGTTTCTTCACATTTTTCTTCTCTCTAATTAATCTGTTAATGCAATTTAGATTAGCTTATTGTAGTTAAGAAATGAGCCAGTTACTAGTACAGTAGAACATTGCACGGGTGCCTTGTATTGGGCTGCCCATGTAGCTCTTACCAGTGACACGTTCAAACATACTTGTTGGCTTTGCATAACAGTACATGGAAGGGAAAGTCGTGTCAATGCGATTTTTATGATCCGTTAGCACCAATCATTGTTGTGTACACGCATGTTTATATGTAAAATGAAAGAAGTGTTCAGTATATATATTATTTTTTGACTCCCTGATGTGTAGTTTTTCCTGTGGAAAGTCCTATAATTGCTGTTTCACCACCCCAGCTGTTCTATTATCTTCTGCTCTCTTATCTGAAAAAAGATGGAAAACATGGAGAACTTACAGCAAAATAGTTTTTACAGACCATGTGGCCCAGTGCTGCCGCAATTTAAAGTGGAATCTCAGTTATACCATACAGACAGCTGTCTAGAAGTGTCTGTAGATAAACAGATTGAATGCATGTACATACAGTAGATTGCCTTCTCTGCCACAAACAAGTAATTCTGTTCATCTAGTCTTCTAATGATGTAAATCGTGTCTTCACAATCCTTCCACTGCTAGACCTGGAGGGTTCTTTTAGTGACCGCAACAGATTGTGCCATGCAGGATCAGAATTATTATTATTATTATATTATTATACATTATTTATATAGCGTCAAAGGGTATGCTCAACGCTGTACAGTAGCAAGGGGGACATAACATGAGACAAGACAGTAACAATACACGACACGAGGGGGTCGAGGGCCCTGCTCTTTCGAGCTTACAATCTAGCAGCTCAGGTTTAGGATCTGTTCATAATTTTTTCAGCAGTCCCTGAACTCACCCTAATGTGTTCCTATGTGTCCATGTACACATCTTCGTTTACAGGCATTTGAGTTTACAGTCGTTTTTTTGAATGCAGAAAACCTGCGTTCAGCAGCCGATTTTATCAGCTTTTCAAATGCAAAACGCTTGCAAACACGGCAAATCGCGTTTATAAGCGTTTGAAATTTTTTTTAACTCTTACAGTTCCCGATGCTGTCCAGAGCCTTTTTTTCATCATGAAAAAATACATGCAAAGCCTTTTCAAGGTACTCAGATGGACAAAACACTGAACACAGGATGTTCATACCAAGCTTGTCACACATTTTAATGACCAATTCACACCTCAGACCTCTCCCACCCTTGGAAACAAAAGATATGTTAATGACCATTCACACCTCAAATTCCTCATGAAGACCCCATGCCAGGTGGCCTTAATGGCTCACTCCACCAGACACCTTTCCCGCCCTTGGAAACAAAAGAATTGTAATGAGCAACTCACACCTAAGCTAATCTCAACACATACTGCTGTCTCTGCTTCTACTCTACTCTACTCTGTATTTCTCTGAAACAGTTTGAAATAGTTAATAATTTACCACTTTTCAGTGCATTCTGGGCATTTGGGGGGTTCTCCTGTGCTTATCTTAAAAAAAACGCTTCTAAACGTAAACGCGCATACACACATTATGAAAACGCGCCTAAACAGATGTTTTTTAACCTATGTTTTCCAGTAATCAGTTTCCATCATTCAGAAGTGTCCCGTGTACATGGGGCCTAAAGTAGGGAGTCCTCAGCACTCCAAATGGGGGTACATTTCAACAATTGATTGTGCACAAATGATGGCATATTGGCCTGTGATGCTATGGGATGTACTTATAAAAAAGTGCATGCACATTCATTCTGTGCAAATGGGGGAAAAACTAATGTTCATAGGCTGTTTCCTGTGCTGGACCAATGTTTTTCATTGATTGAAATACTGCATTTGCCACTAGATAGTTCTAGGAATTGCTATGGTGCTTAGGGATTGATTTACCAAAACTGGTTCACACAGAATTTGATGCAGCTGTACAGAGTGTCCAAACAGTTTTTAACTTCAGCTTGTTCATTTAAGCTTTGACAATAAAAGCTGGAAGCTCTGCACAACCGCACCAGATTCTGTGTGGACCAGTTTTAGTAAATCCCCCCCTTAGTGTCATCTAGTGCTCAAATGTGGTATTTTACACAGAAATAATTATAGTTAATCCCCTAAATATGAACGTTCAACTTGCAAACTTTATAAGATGCAAACATGTCCAATCATGTAAAGCCTGGTACACACACACACAACCCAATGTTCCGAACGAAGAAAAAAATAGCAGATTGTTGTACCAACAGAACCAATGTTGCTGCGGCAATTTCCCCCACTGTGTCTTTGTGTTCCGACAGGGCAGCACCTCCTGCCAGAATACACTAATGAGCCATTGTCTGCAAGTGCTGATCTTTACTACTCAAAAATAGCAACCGTCCCAACCTATAACTAGCCTTAGTAGTAAGGTGCACATGGATGGGCAATGCATAAAAAGGATTTCCCAGCAACACTTACCAGCCAGCCTGCAAAACAACCAGTATGGCCCTGTCTAACAGTTTGTGATAAAAACAGAGGGTTTTGTTTGCACACATTTGCAAATACATGTGTAAGCCACAGTCCCACGTCAAGGGTCCTCTGTATAATGTGGATCTAACTAAAATTTCCAAAGCCTCCATAGTAGGAACACATGTATAAATGGATAGGTTAAGGGCAGGTGTGCCTGGAGGAGCCCATCTCTCCTTAACGGTACTGGGACGCACGTGACGCCCAGCTAAACAAAATGACAGCAAAGGCATCCAGTGTCCAGATTAGCCAACTACACAAAAATGGCAACCGTCCCAGCCTATGACCAGCCTTAGCAGTAGGGTGCACATGGAAGGACAATGCACATGCACAAAGGATTCCCAGCAACACTTACCAGCCAGTCTGCAAAACAACCAATATGACCATGTCTAACATTTTGTGTTAAAAACAGAGTTTTGTTTGCACACATTTGCAAATACATGCATAAGCCACAGTCCCACGTCAAGGGTCCTCTGTATACGGTGGACCTAACAAAACATTTTTTTTTGGTCTGTGAAGTGCTGATCTTTGTTAAATGTATGGAAAAGTTGGACCTACGAATGAGTTCCCTAAACAGAACTCATTCGTAAGTTTGGGACTTACTGTATTTAGCAGCTTAAAGGATAAGTTCACCTTTAAGAAAAATAATAAATTCACTTTTTCTGAAGGTAAAAAAAAAAATGCATTTACTCTTTTTTTTTTTTGTAGGTGCTTGGTAAGCACTGCACCCCTGATCAGCAGATCACTGGTGCAATGCAGGGCTCTTGCAGGCTGTCAGTATAAGCTGTCTGCTTGTATCTCGTATGGCAGACAGTTACGCACTGACAGGAAGAATTAACAAACTACCTAGAGAACTCAACAGCACCTTGGTAGTTCATTGAGAACTACAAGCCAACAGTCGCAAAGGCTGTCTGTAGTTGTAGTTCATTCATTCACAAAACTCTTTGAATGAATGACGCAGCCTTATGGGCGGAGCCCCGCACACCTGAACTCTTTTCAAATTGTGATTGCGGGTGCGGGAAGAAGATCCCTGGCCTACTGTCACAGGGAAGGGAGGGGGGCTCCAGGAGCGGCTGCAGGAACGGGGACATGTTACATGTTCCCTAAAAACAAGTGGAACATGTAACATGTTCCCAAAAGTGAACTTATCCTTTAGGATGATAAATGGTTAGAAGTCCTATTAGAGTAATAGGCTGTAGTAGTATGCTCAAGGTACTCTATTGCTAAAAAATCAAGATTTCTAACTGCCGCTCAAAGGTTTAAGATGCTCTAATAAAGCTTTGCTGGTAGGGTGAATATCCTGAACGAATCTGCCTCTGGTACATGCAGAGGTTTTTTTTTTTTGGATGTTGGTGAAACTAGAAGAAATATCCTATACTTGTCACTGTGCTCTTCTGTACAACAAGTACTATGCAAATGATCCCTCATTGTAGATCCGAACATTTTATTTCTAATACAGTGTGTCCGATACAGATAAAATCGGTGATTTGCCATTTAAAAACCGTGATTGTTTAAAACCAACTGGAGTCTGCCGTTCTCGCATTCACAGGATTAAATGCACAGCTAAGACCTGGATTTCCCATTGCAGAGTGTGACATCAAGATGTGTTTTGTATGCTCTTGCAGAAAGTTTGGAGTTTAAAGTGGTTCTAAAACCTGGGTGTTTTTTATTACCTTAACCTCCCTAGCGGTCTGATTATGTCAGTATTTCTGTGCTCAAAGTGGTACATTTTTTTGCATGGAAATCTGTTGTTTTTTTATTGTAGGTGTGTAATTCTTAGGAATACCTCACTGAAATCTGTCCGAACAAGAGTCTAGTAAACATCCCGGGTATGATAAAATTTGAAACACAAAATCATAAATTATAATATAATAAATAATCATAAAAATAATAATATAATAATAATAAATTGAATTCAATAATATAATCAAACCAAAAACACTGAAATTTGAAATAGAGCGCCAAGTTCGCACATCACTGAGCAAAGTCGCAATGTCGTTTTCAGTGTCTGATGACGAATTTCCCCACAAATCATTATCACTCAATTCTGCAAGTGGTTCTGATTTACTATCTGTGCTCTAGCTGGTCTAAAACCGCTTTTGGCCTAAAGGGATGCTTTTTGGACGCCATGGACGTTTCTCAGTTTCCAGGCAGAAAGAACAGTCAAAATGCAGGCAGGGCACAGGACAAAGCACTAGGGACAAAATGTATGTGAAATGGTTTGCTACAGTAATGTTTTACTATCAGATTTTAGTGTACTGAGTGAATGTGAAATTTTGAAATTTTTTTAAATTCTCGCCGGTTCCATCCCCCATACGTCCCGACGCTCGCAGGGAACGGAACCCGGAAGACGGTTGCCGGCATCGGCCGGAGGAGATGGCCAGGGGCACTGCAGGGGGGACATCGTGGGAGCGCAGGACAAGGTAAGTGCTGGATGGATCCCAGAGCAATGCTGCAGGGTAATCCCGAGTGTAGCTCGGGGTTACCGCTTCTGGTACTAAAAATTAACCCCGAGCTACACTCGGGAATACCGACAGGTGGGTTAATGCATTCCCTGCATGAAATTAAAAAAACACACCACCATTTCCCCTACCCCCAAAAAAACGTACCTGAGCCTATCAGCGATCCAGTGCTGTCCTGACTGCGGGTCTTCTCTCCCCTCTGCTTTTCTCCTCACAGGACCATTGGCTCCTTCTGATGTCAGTCAAATCCTGTGAGGAGGAAGTGGGGGGCAGAGCTGAGCCGAACTCTGTGTCTATAGACTCACAGAGCTCAGCTCAGGATCGAACCCACACATCTCCCCCCATAGTAAGCATTTGCTATGGGGGCAGACAGAGAAGAGGAGGAGCCTGGAGTGCCCTGTGGGGGACCCCAGAAGAGGAGGTTTGGGGCTGCTCTGTGCAAAACCATTACATGGAGTAGGTAAATATAATATGTATGTTTAATAAAAACAATTCCAGTGAACAATCACTTTGGCAGATAATCTTTATTGGCTAGCTTAAGGTATTAAAGATATACAATCTTGTGGAACTGAAAACTCATATGAAGAAACTCACACAACTGGACAGTGACATCTTCTTCACCACACGCAAAAAAGCTGTGTATAAAAATGTGGGATTCAAAACCATTTTCAGAATCGCATAAAGTCTGGGATGGATCTAAGGCGTCTCAAGGACTTGCATCTTTATTAACTTAAGTTACCAAATAAAGACTATCACTCTGAGCCTACTGATGGCTAACACGGTACAATACCCTACTACTGCGTTCAACAATAGCAGAAGAAACGCAATGCGGTGACCATGCAGGTGACTTTGACCAGGATTCTAAAGACAAATGAGTTTCTCTACCAAAATGGACATTTTGGGGGATTATTTACTAAAACTGGAGAGTGCAAAATCTGGTGCAGCCCTGCAAAGGAACCAATCAGCTTCCAGGTTTTATTGTCAAAGATGGTTTGAACAAGCCAAAGTTAGAAGCTGATTACACGCCCTGCACAGTGGAGATTCTGAGTGTCCAGTTTTAGTAAATCCCCCCCACCCACGTCAGTGCAAATACTATGTTTGAGGTTTTGTATTTTTAAATCAAATTGTATTCGTGTTGTATTCTCTGATCATTATTATCCCTGTTTGTAGGGGATGTATTTCTTTGTTTTCTGTTGTTTTTGGTTGGTTAACACACTATGTTTTGTTGTTGGTTTTTTATGTGGCTATATGTCCTTATACAGGAACTTTAGACAGTAGGATTAATTTCCCCTGTGGGCAGCACACTTCTAGTTGGGGCTGCTTGCAGCCCCCACTGTGCTATTTTGACTTGCTACAAAGCCACTGTTTCTTCTCCCAATGCCTGCTTGTGTCCCAGTTGCAGGGCAACAGGACGTGATGCCTCTCCTCCCATGTCATTTGCTGGGCAGTGGGACTTTGCACACCCCCCAGGCTACAAGATTGGCCCTTGTTGATGTTTGGAGTTTCATAGTTTATGCTACAACACTTTATTTTAAGGAAAAAAGGCTTTTGTTAAACAGATAAGTGTAATGCCATATGGCCATGCGCAAGATGAAAAGATCTCTTTCCCCTGAGATCTTGCAAGATTTTTAATAAATAAATACATGTAGTCAGGTTCTTCAAGGGGGGAATGTCCTGTTTATGTCCTGAGGGCAACTTAGTACTGGTTGTCCTGCTGACCTGGTTGTACCTGATTGGCCTGCTTTCCTAAGAGAAGAGGGGGTGCTACAGTTACACTATCCCACTATGTACTCTAATTGGGGTGTTTGTACCCAGACCTCACATTAGGTAGATAGAAAAACACATTTCAGCAGAAGATATTATTATTATTATTATTATACAGTATTTATATAGTGCCAACAGTTCGCTCAGTGCTGTACATTACAATGGGAGACAATACACGAGACAGTACAATAACAATACAATGCGATACACAAGGGGTTCGAGGGCCCTGCTCCTTGGAGCTTACAATCTAGGAGGGAGGGGATAGTGGTACGGGAGGAATAGCTGTGGGGGATGGAGTGGTAGGAGGAGTGGAGGAGATCGGCAATTAGCTGGGGGCGGGGTAGGCTTCCCTGAAGAGGTGGGTTTTCAGGGTGCGCCTAAAGGAGAGGAGAGTAGGTGATAGTCTGATGGATTGGGGTAGGAAGTTCCAGAGGATGGGGGAAGCCCTTGAGAAGTCCTGGAGGCGGGTATGGAAGGAGAACTAGAGAGGAGGAGGTCTTGTGAGAAGCGGAGAGTACGTTTTGGGTGGTATTTGGATATCAGGTCGGTGATGTAGTTTGGGGAAGTGTTATGAACAGTTTGTATGTCAGTGTTAGCATTTTGAATTTTTTCCTTTGAGCAATCGGAAGCCAGTGGAGGGATTGGCAGAGGGGGGTGGCGGATACGGAGCGGTTTGTAAGGTGGATGAGTCTGGCCGCAGAATTCAGGATAGACTGAAGCGGGGATAGTCTGGGGTGAGGTAGGCTGGTGAGGAGGGAGTTACAGTAGTCAAGTCGTGATATAATAAGGGAGTGAATGAGTTGCTTAGTTTCCGGGGTTAGGAACGGACGTATTTTGGAGATGTTGCGGAGGTGGAGTCTACATGAGTTTGTCAGTGATTGAACCTGGGGCTGGAAGGACAGATTGGAGTCTAGGATGACACCAAGTACTCTGACTTGCGGGGTGGGACTGATGGTGGCATTGTTGGTTGTGATGGAGAAGGTGGGGGGGGGGGGTTGAAGGGGCACGGGATGGGGGGAAAACTACGATATAAAGATAAAAGATCTACAAAGAAAATCTTGAACTGCGGCATAGTCTGTAGTATAATACTAACTGGTCAAACAGCCACTAACCAAAAATGATACACTATAGCTATGCACGGACTTTTGCACAGTTACTTATATATGAATTTTTACATATTGATTTTTTATTGTATTATTTTTTACGTAGTGATTTTTATTCTTTACACAGCACCAAGCACTTAATTGGGTTATATATATATAACATTTTGGTTAGGCATTTGCATGTTCTTTTTTGCACATTTATTTTTAGTGTATGAATTATTATATAGATATTTTCATAATGTTTTTGCACAGCACCAAGCACTTTAGTGTGCTATATATGTTTTTTTTTTTTTTTTTGCACAGTGATTGATGTACCCATAGAGTGATTTGATTGCACTTTATTGATTATACTTTTATAAGGGTTTTGAATAGGGCTTCTCTATTAGCAGTCTTTTCTATACTGTATAAAGATAAGAGTGATTGCAATGCATTTATGCAGGAGCGATTTGTCCCTTCCCTATGATATCCTCTACTTCATCACTATCATATATACAAGTTGTAATTTCAGCTCCAACAAGACTAGTGATGTTAAATAGTACAGTGCTTTACATTTGCTATTCAGTCATAGACGTATGCAATGAGAGCTGAACCTAGATGGGGCTAGTGCTAGTGCTGGTGGGATCTCCGAATGTGGATATTTTCCCTCATGCACATTTGTAGATAATGATGAACATCAATCATGCAGGGCACATGGCTTTACTGGGCAGTGCTGCAGGTAGCACATCTGTACATTCATTCAGGCGTTGCAGGCACCCACCTGGAATGTCCCCCGTGCAGCATTTGATGGCAGTAAGGTGAATGGCACTGAACGGTTTGTAGTCCATGCCAACACAATGACACATTTGGCACTGCAATAAGAAACATTTTATTTTTTGATATAATTCTCCTTTTTTATATGACAGATTAGATTACTATATAGAGTAAGAATGCTATTCTGTAAATATATAAATAAATCTGTTATATAGTATACCTATATAAAGTAGAGTGTATATCTTGCTTGTTTATGCGCTGCATTCATTTTTAGGGGTATGTTGCATTAGAAAGAATAAGTGTATCCAGTGTAGCTGCATAGAAACCAATTCGCTTCTAACTTCACTTTGTTCAAATAAAGTGGAGCTTCACTCTCTCGATCAACATTGACTATTTTAATCCTTATGCTGCTAGCATTAGACCAGGGGTCTGCAACCTTTAAGACATAAAGAGCCACTTGGACCCGTTTCCGAGAGGGAAAAGAAGACTGGGAGCCACAAAACCATTGCAACATTTAAAACAAATCCGACACTGCATATATTGCAAAAAGCGCTCTGGTCATGAAGGGGGTTTAAGGGCCCAGTAAGCAAAGGGTTAATCAGGGCCACAGTGTATCGTCATAATCACAATCGTAGCCTTAGGTCAGTGGTGGGCAACCTTCTTTTTCAACTGAGCCAAATCTCGCCAAAACCACGATTGAAGTTTATTTTGAGAGCCACATTTTTAAAACTGAAAATACATCCTCCATATAGTAATTCATCCCCCATAGTAATTCATCCCCCATAGTAATTCATCCCCCATAGTAATTCATCCCCCATAGTAATTCATCCCCCATATAGTAATTCATCCACCATAGTAATTCATCCCCCATATAGTAATTCATCCCCCATATAGTAATTCATCCCCCATAGTAATTCATCCCCCACATAGTAATTCATCCCCACATAGTAATTCATCCCCCATAGTAATTCATTCCCCATATTGTGTCAATTCACTTACCTTTGCTTCGCGCGTTCCTCTCGCCGTGTTCCTGCGCCGTTCCGGTCTTCAGGGCGGACTGTGAGAGGAGAGGAGTTCGTCATGCTGCCCCGCCTACATCCTGTCAGCCAATGTTTGCCACGCTCCGCGGGCCGGATTAAAAGGTCCGCCGGGCCGTAGTTTGCCCATTGCTGGGCTAGCTGCAGAGTCCTGACTTTTGGGGCGGCCGCCCGAGAGGAGGGAGGGGAGCGGGCGCCCGGCACACAGAAGAGCCGCATTAAAATGTGTAAAGAGCCGCGGCTTGCCGACCACTGAGCTACGGCAACCCTATTGCCTGTCACCTGATGGGCAGTGTGCTCCAGAGCCTCAGCAAAGGTGAAAAAGAGCCGCATGCGGCTCTGGAGCCACGGGTTGCCGACACCCGCATTAGACAGTGGATAGGAAAGTATATCATATTTACGTGGTTTAATTTTTTTTTTTATTTTACATTTCTTCAGGTACTTCCTGGTTTCTTTCCTAGGCAAATGATGTCACACACCTCAGGAGTCTTCAGGAAGGGAGGGAGGGTTCTTGGCTCAGCCAATGCTTGAGCTAAGGGCAGATGGTTTTCAGGAAGTAAATGCTACATGAATCATCTGCCCTTACTCAAGATGACCACTACCAGAAATGCCAAGGGAGGGGTTCCAAATGATTTCTCAGCAAAATAAACCATAGAGACATGGATGGATGGGGGGGGTTGCAGTAAATATTAACAATGAGTTAAATAGCATTTTTGGTTTGTGGTGCTCAGATGCAGTGCAGGTCCACTTTAAGCTTTGACAATAAAATCTGGAAGCTGATTGGTTTCTTTGCAGAGCTGCACCAAGTTTTGCACTCTACAGTTATAGCAAATCAACCCCAATGTGTTCTGTCATCCATGTCCCCCCTTATCATCCACTTCCCAGGCACTCCCTTAGGTGTGCACAGTGAATGGGAAAATGAAATTTAAACCTGCTGATGACAATGTGATTCTGGAGATAGGGTAGAGGCCGGGAATGAGGCGCTCCCCCAGCTGACCTCCCTATCAGAAATAGGTTTTCCTATATTTGCTCTGCTGTCAGCTCCATGCACTGACTATAGAAAGTGGCCTGTCAATTCATTAGGAACTAGCAGTGTCCCTGAGACATGAAGCCATTTTCTCTGGGTCTTAGTCTATCGATCCACAGGTTCATCAGAAAAAATTGCCACCTTCATTTTAGGTCACAGGTCTGTAAGACCCTAGTCCCACCTGCACCTTCCAGGATTTCTCATCCTCAGTGGGATTTCAGAGGCTCATACAGCAGTTAACAATGGTTTATGGAATAATGAGAAATGGTAGGTTCTGTATGCGGTTTATTTGGGACTGCAACGTGGTATTAAGTAAACTCGTGAACTGCAACATTTCTTAAAAATCAATGGGATAAAACTGGCAGAACTGTATTTACAGTGAGATGATTTTCCAGCACACACATTCATAGGCATTATGAAGTAACTTGATTGTCCAAATTTTTTTTAAATTTGTGGGTGCGGTTTGGCCAGTCTGTATCCTACCAGTTGGAGGTCTTTAAAAATGAAACCTACAATATGCTGGCTTTCATTTATGAATAGTAGTGACCTTTATGGCGTTAGAGCTTCTTGGGCCACCGGACAGAAGAGGTGACACTGAGCAGATTGGGTTTATTCCAGCAAATGTATACCTGAACTGAGCTCATTTTACAAGTCGTTAAAAGTGGAACTGCACTGCATCTGAGCACCCCAAACCAAAAATGCAATGTAATTTATTTTTAATATTCAAAACAAACTCCTCCATCCATCCTTGTCTCCATGCTTTATTTTGCTGAGTTGTCTTTTTGAAAAACACCTCCTGGCATTTCTGGCAGTAGCCATCTTGAGTAATGGCAGATGATACATGTAGCAGTTACTTCCTGGAATCCATCTGTCCTTAGCTGAGGCATTGGCTGAGCTGAGAACCCTTGCTCCACTCCTGAAGGTTCTTGGGATGTATGACATCATTTTCATAGGCATGAAAACCAGGAAGTATATGAAGGAATTAAAAAAAAGTTAAAACAAGTACATATGATATACTTTCCTACCTATTTACTAATGCTAGCAGTATAAGGATTATAAATATTCCATGTTGACTGAGAGCGTAAAGTTCCACTTTAAATTGGCAGTAAATGATATCCCTATTCTCCAAAATACAACTACAACTACTTAAAGGCCCTGCGATGTATTTTTCTTTCATTTGTTTCAGATTTGTTTTTCTTCCTCCTTGTAACGTTCTCTGTGAGCACTTGAACCTCTCATTATTCCCCTCATTTCCCTTTGGTTGGAATGAGCGGTGCATATTAATTATGGTCTCTGCCAATCCCTCCACTGGCTCCCAATTGTCCAATGGATAAAATTCAAAACACTAACACTGACGTACAAAGCCGTTCATAACACTACCCCTAATTACATCACCAATCTTGTCTCTAAATATCACCCAAACCATACTCTCCGCTCTTCGCAAGACCTCTTACTCTCTAGCTCCCTTGTCTCCTCCTCCCATGCCCGTCTCCAGGATTTCTCAAGGGCTTCACCCATCCTCTGGAACTCCCTACCCCAATCTATCATGTTATCGCCTACTCTGCTCACTTTTAGGCGCACTCTGAAAACCCATCTCTTCAGGGAAGCCTACCCCGACCCCAGCTAATACTGGAATCCTCTACTCTTCCAACCACTCCATCCTCCACAGCTAATTACAGCTAATTGGCACATAATTGTGAAGTGGAAGGAAAATGATAAATGGTTTTCAAAATGTTTTACAAATATCTGAAAAGTGTGGTGTGCATTTGTATTCAGCCCCCTTTACTCTGATACCCCTAACTAAAATCTAGTAGAACCAATTGCCTTCAGAAGTCACCTAATTACTAAATAGAGTCCACCTCTGTGTAATTTAATCTCAGTATAAATACAGCTGTTCTTTGAAGCCTTCAGAGGTTTGTTAGAGAACAATAGTGAACAAACAGCATCATGAAGTCTAAGATACACCAGACAGATCAGGGATAAAGTTGTAGAGAACTTTAAAGCAGGATTAGGTTATAAAAAAAATCCAAAGCATTGAACATCTCACAGAGCACTGTTCAATCCGTCATCTGAAAATGGAAGGAGTATAACACAACTGCAAACCTACCAAGACATGGCGGTCCACTTAAACTGACAGGTCAGGCAAGGAGAGCATTAATCAGAGAAGCAGCGAAGAGGCCCATGGTAACTCTGAAGGAGCTGCAGACAGCAGCTCAGGTGGGAGAATCTCTCCACAGGACAACAATTAGTCGTGCACTTCACAAATCTGGCCTTTATGCAAGAGTGGCAAGAAGAAAGCGATTGTTGAAAGAAAGCCATAAGAAGTCCTGTTTTCAGTTTTCGAGAAGCCATGTGGGAGACACAGCAAACGTGGAAGAAGGTGCTCTGGTCAGATGAGACCAAAAACAGTGTGTGTGGCAGAAAACTAACACTGCACATCACCCTGAACACACCATCCCCACTGTGAAACATGGTGGTGGCAGCATCAAGTTGGGATGCTTTTCTTCAGTAGGAACAGGGAAGCAGGTAATGTTGATGGGAAGATGGATGGAGCCAAATACAGAGCATTCTTAGAAGAAAAGCTGTTAAGAGTCTGCAAAAGACTTGAGACTGGGGCGTAAGTTTACCTTCCAGCAGGACAATGACCCTAAACATACAGCCAGAGCTACAATGGAATGGTTTAGATCAAAGCATATTCATGTGTTAGAATGGCCCAGTCAAAGTCCAGACCTAAAATCCAATTGAAAATCTGTGGCAAGACCTGAAAATTGTTGTTCAGACTCTCTCCATCCAATCTGACAGAGCTTGAGCTATTTTGCAAAGAAGAATGGGCAAACATTTCACTCTCTAGATGTGCAAAGCTGGTAGAGACATCCCCAAAGAGACTTGCAGCTGTAATTGCAGCGAAAGATGGTTCTACAAAGTATTGACTCAGGGGAGCTGAATACAAATGCCGCCACACTTTGCAGATATTTATTTGTAAAAATTTTTGAAAACCATTTATCATTTTCCTTCCCTTTCACAATTATGTGCCCCTTTGTGTTGGTCTATCACATAAAATCCCAATAAAATACATTTACGTTTTTGGTTGTAACATGACAAAATGTGGAACATTTCAAGGGGTATGAATACTTCTTCAAGGCACTGTACCTTCATAGATAACACTAGACCAGCACACATTTTGGTGCTTTGAGTGTTAGACCTGTTCCTGGGTATATCTGTCCCACTGATTCCAAAAATGGCACTTTTCCCCATCAGCTCTAGTTTGTGCGGTACAGCATAAATACCATATACCACTCTTTACTCTGATCACCCCTCAAAAATCAAAATATGGAATGTGGTGTTTTATTTGATCTCCCTGTAGCACGATATCTTTGTAGCACGAAAGAAGCAAACAAGAAAGTAGCCATAACCTGTACAGTGCTCAGTATGCAAAAATGAAACAATATGAGCGGCAACACACACACCTCATAAACAATCATAACTATAAAACTGTTACTAACTTACACTTTAGAATCCAATGTTTCCCATGTAAAATTACAGTTGGAAGTATGGAAATTCTCTTACTATATCTGCTAACTTGTCACAAAGACACAAACTAGGTAACAGAAGAACAAGTGGATCAGCAAGATCTTTTCAAAAGCGGACAAAAACATTATATGAATTTGACCATATCTAAGGCTACTTTCAGATTGAGGAGTTTTTAGGCATTTTTGCGTTAAAGTGCCTCAAAAATGCCTCTGAGAAGTGCTTTTGGTGCAGTTTTTAAGTCACGTGTCCTTTAAAAAATGCTCAGTGCGGTAAAAAAGAATATATAGTTTTTTGCTGTGTTTTTGCGGCGGATCAGTGTGAAAGTAGCCGAAGAAACTAGAGCTCATGCAGTCTAGCCAATGCAATTTTCTGAATCAGTGCCCCAAATAACCCCAAGAACAGGTCTAAAAAGCAAGGCACCAAGGAATTTTTTTTTTTCTTTTTTGGGTTGTGTAATTCCTTGCTACTTCATGATACAGGTACATACAATTTATCATGCTCCTTGAAGAAAAATCTCACTCTCCCCCTTTTTTTCTCCCCTCCATCCCCCTTGCCTGTTACGCTGTATTCTCCTTAAAATACAAGCTCACCTGCCCAGTGGATTCAGCGTCATTCTGCATCAATCTGCTGTTCAGCTGTCTGTGCCTGCAACATCATTCCTATGACCATCCTCAGCTGGCTGCCTCTTCTAGGTTCAGGCAGCCTGGCCCCGATTGGCAACATCATTCCTATGACCATCCTCAGCTGGCTGCCTCTTCTAGGTTCAGGCAGCCTGGCCCCGATTGGCACCATCATTCCTATGACCATCCTCAGCTGGCTGCCTCTTCTAGGTTCAGGCAGCCTGGCCCCGATTGGCAACATCATTCCTATGACCATCCTCAGCTGGCTGCCTCTTCTAGGTTCAGGCAGCCTGGCCCCGATTGGCACCATCATTCCTATGGTCATCCTCAGCTGGCTGCCTCTTCTAGGTTCAGGCAGCCTGGCCCCGATTGGCACCATCATTCCTATGGCCATCCTCAGCTGGCTGCCTCTTCTAGGTTCAGGCAGCCTGGCCCCGATTGGCACCATCATTCCTATGGTCATCCTCAGCTGGCTGCCTCTTCTAGGTTCAGGCAGCCTGGCCCCGATTGGCAACATCATTCCTATGACCATCCTCAGCTGGCTGCCTCTTCTAGGTTCAGGCAGCCTGGCTGTCAGGGCAGGAGCTGAGGAACGGACAGGCAGGCCTAACAATGTAACGCACTGGCTGACGACAACCACCACCCACAGACCGAAGTCCCTCAGGGCGCGGAGTCTAAGTCCCAGGCTGCCCTTCACCAGGGCCCCTGATGGTGGGGATGGACTTGACGCAGCCAGGAACCAGGTCGCGGCCCCCGAGACACCTCAGCTGCGGTAATGGCCGCCGCCAATGGCGTGTAGCTGGTGGAAGAGACAAAAGAGTAGTCAGACAAGCCGGGGTCAACAACAACAGGACAGAACAGTACAGGACAGCAGACGAGAATCACAGGTCACGAGCCGGGTTCAGCAACAGAGGGTCGGATCAAAGGAGAATACAAAGAATAGTCAAGACAAGCCGAATCAGATACCAGGAGAGTCACGAGAGTCAGAACAGAGTAACAGCAACACAAAGACACAAGACACAAGTGCAAAGAGCATGTGCGGGCCACAGGCTTATATGTCATCAGCCACACCCCTCTGGAGGATGGACCACAGAAACCTGAAGGCATAAAAGGTCTCCCATCATGCACAGCAGAATCCAAGATGGACACCAGCACATGAAGTAACATAACCACAGGGAAAAGGTAGGACCTTGACAGTACCTCCCCCTCAAGGGCCCCTCCCCCTCCGCGGCTCAACAAAAGGTTTCTGAGGAAAGCGGGTATGAAAAGCGCGGAGGAGGGCAGGAGCATGGACATCCGCGGAAGGAACCCAGGAACGCTCCTCGGGACCATAACCGCGCCAATGAACCAGGAACTGTAATTGACCGCGCACCAATCGAGAGTCCAGGATCCGGCTCACCTCATACTCCTCATGACCGTCAACCCGGACAGGACGGGGCCGAGGAAGAGAGGTAGTGAAGCGATTGCAGATCAGAGGTTTCAACAGGGAAACATGAAAGATATTGGAGATCCGCATCCCAGACGGAAGGGCAAGTGCATAGGCCACCGGATTCACTTTGCGTAGAATGCGGAAAGGACCGACAAAACGGGGAGCCAGTTTGGGTGTGGGCACCCGAAGATTGAGGTTGCGAGTAGACAACCACACCCGATCGCCGACCTGGTATGAAGGAGCGGGCAACCGTCTGCGATCAGCCTGGAACTTCTGGCGCTGAGCTGAGTCCCTCAAGGCCCTCTGGATCTGCCCCCAAGAAGAACGCAGGGCAGCAAGATGGTTCTCCACAGCCGGAATGTCCTGTGGTGAGAACCTCTCAGGTAATACCGCGGGTTGAAACCCATAGTTGGCCATGAAGGGAGACATCCCGGTGGAGGAGTTGACCGCCGAGTTCCTGGCAAACTCTGCCCACGGCAGGAGATCGGCCCAATCATCCTGATGGTCTGAAATATAACACCGAAGGAATTGTTCTAAGGCCTGATTGGAACGCTCCGCAGCCCCATTGGACTGCGGGTGGTAGGCTGATGAAAAGGAGAGACTAATACCCAACTGGGAGCAGAAGGCACGCCAGAATCTGGACACAAACTGACTCCCGCGGTCTGAGACAATCACCTTAGGTAACCCATGCAGGCGAAAAATCTCCCTGGAAAAGACCGTGGCCAGTTCCTGCGCTGTGGGTAATTTCCTGAGTGGAATGCAATGGCACATCTTGGAAAACCGATCGACGATCATGAGGATGACCGTATGACCCCGAGACACCGGGAGGTCTACAATAAAGTCCATCCCTAGATGTGACCAAGGACGCTCCCCATTGGGAATGGGTTGCAGAAGACCCAAAGGGAGATGCCGTGGAGACTTATTCTGGGCACAGATCGAACATGCCGCTACATAAGAGGCAATGTCGGCACGGAGGGTTGGCCACCAGAATAAGCGAGAGACGACCCAACACAGCTGGTTCTTCCCTGGATGCCCGGCAGTTTTGGCGTTATGGTAGGTACGCAGCAGGCGGGTGCGCAATCCCTCGGGTACGAAACATCTACCCTCCGGCCTCCCGGGAGGAGCATCAGTTTGAGCCGCCAAAATCTGCTCCCCAAGGGGAGAGGTCAGACTGGTGCGAATGGCAGCCAGGATCTGATCTGGAGGTATAAGTGAGATTTGCTCAGAGTCCTCCCTGGACAACTCAGAGTATTGCCGTGATAACGCATCAGCCCTGACATTCTTGGAACCATGCAAATATGAAACCACATAGTTGAAGCGTGACAAGAACAGAGCCCATCTGGCCTGGCGGGGTGTCAATCTCTTGGCCTCCGAAAGATAAGTCAGGTTCTTGTGATCGGTAAGAATGAGGACCGGAACCGCGGAACCCTCGAGCAGGTGCCTCCATTCCTTGAGAGCCAGAATGATGACCAACAACTCCCGATCTCCAATCTGGTAGTTGCACTCAGCCGAGGAAAGCTTCCTGGAGTAGAACCCGCAGGGAAGTAGGGGTCCATCGGGTGACCGACGCTGAGACAGGAGAGCCCCTACTCCCGTCTCGGAAGCATCAACTTCGAGGACGAAGGGCAACCCAGGATTGGGATGCGAAAGAATCGGAGCCGAAGCAAAGGCAGCTTTCAGAGCCTCGAAAGCTCTGATGGCCTCGGATGGCCACTCGTGAGGGTTACTCCCCTTCTTGGTTAGGTCAGAGAGAGGCTTTGCCAATGTGGAGAAGTTCCTGATGAACTTCCGATAGTAGTTGGCAAAACCCAGAAAGCGCTGAATGGGCCGAAGACCATTGGGACGAGGCCACTGCAGAACTGCCGCAACCTTCTGAGGGTCCATGGAAAATCCCTCCGCGGAAATTATGTAGCCCAAAAAGGCAACCTGGGATCGATGGAACTCGCACTTCTCGAGTTTACAAAAGAGTCCGTTCTCACGCAATCGTTGCAGCACCTGCTTCCCATCCTGGACATGGGACTCCATGGAGGTAGAGTAAACCAAGATGTCATCCAGGTAAACCACTACGCATTGCTGCAACAAATCACGAAGGACATCGTTTATGAATTCCTGAAAGACCGCGGGCGCGTTACACAATCCGAAGGGCATCACCAGGTATTCGTAGTGCCCAGTTCTGGTGTTAAACGCGGTCTTCCACTCATCCCCCTGTCTGATCCGTACGAGGTTGTACGCCGCCCTAAGGTCGAGTTTGGTAAAGACCGTTGCTCCCTTAAGGCGGTCGAATAACTCAGAAATCAAAGGAATTGGATATGCATTTTTAATGGTAATCCGATTGAGACCCCTATAATCGATGCAGGGCCTCAATTCCCCACCTTTCTTCTTTACGAAAAAAAACCCCGCTCCTGCTGGGGAAGTAGACTTACGAATGTGCCCCTGGGAAAGCGCATCCACCACGTACTCCTCCATGGCCTTATTCTCCGCAACCGAGAGAGGGTACACCCTGCCACGTGGAGGAGTGGCCCCGGGTTGCAGGGATATGGCGCAGTCGTAAGGACGATGCGGTGGTAAGGTACCAGCGCGTACCTTATCGAACACGTCCCGGTACTCCCCATAGTCGGTGGGCAACGCAGAGTCCGAGGAGGCACACAATACCTTAACCGGCCCCCGGATGCACCCGGCCCCACACTGTGGAGACCATGAGAGAATCTCGGCTGTTTGCCAATTGAAGGTTGGATTGTGCCTCTGGAGCCAGGGATACCCCAAAACCACCGAATAGTGTGGGGAAGAAATCACCTGAAAACAGGCCAACTCCCTGTGAACAGCCCCAATGGCTACCTCTATTGGCAGGGTCTCGTGGGTAACCTGCGGCGGCTGCAGGGGCCTGCCATCTATTGCTTCGAGAACCAATGGGGCAGCACGAGCCTGCAGGGGAATGGAGTGCTGCGCAGCAAACGAGCTGTCCAAGAACAACCCACCGGCCCCAGAGTCTACCAACGCCTGGGCCGTCACCGAGCCCCCTGTCCAAGAAAGGACCACGGTGATCAGTGGCTTATCCTTGCGGAACGCCGGGGACGAGGAAACTCCACCCAAGATCTGTCCCCGACATGATCTCAGGTGCGAGCGTTTCCCGGACGGACCGGACAAGACTGCCGAAAGTGCCCACCGAGGCCACAGTACAGGCAGCGACCCTCCCGACGCCGAGCGGCCCGCTCCGCCTCGGAAAGGCGAGCAAACCCCAGCTGCATGGGTTCCCCACCAGACAAGCTATCCCCAGGACACGCCAATGGCCGCCGCCAATGGCGTGTAGCTGGTGGAAGAGACAAAAGAGTAGTCAGACAAGCCGGGGTCAACAACAACAGGACAGAACAGTACAGGACAGCAGACGAGAATCACAGGTCACGAGCCGGGTTCAGCAACAGAGGGTCGGATCAAAGGAGAATACAAAGAATAGTCAAGACAAGCCGAATCAGATACCAGGAGAGTCACGAGAGTCAGAACAGAGTAACAGCAACACAAAGACACAAGACACAAGTGCAAAGAGCATGTGCGGGCCACAGGCTTATATGTCATCAGCCACACCCCTCTGGAGGATGGACCACAGAAACCTGAAGGCATAAAAGGTCTCCCATCATGCACAGCAGAATCCAAGATGGACACCAGCACATGAAGTAACATAACCACAGGGAAAAGGTAGGACCTTGACACTGGCCCCGATTGGCACCATCATTCCTATGCTCATGCTCAGCTGGCTGCCTCTTCTAGGTTCAGGCAGCCTGGCCCCGATTGGCACCATCATTCCTATGGCCATCCTCAGCTGGCTGCCTCTTCTAGGTTCAGGCAGCCTGGCCCCGATTGGCACCATCATTCCTATGGTCATCCTCAGCTGGCTGCCTCTTCTAGGTTCAGGCAGCTTGGCCCTGATTGGCACCATCATTCCTATGGCCATCCTCAGCTGGCTGCCTCTTCTAGGTCTGGCAGCCTGGTCCCGATTGGCACAATCATTCCTATGGCCATCCTCAGCTGGCTGCCTCTTCTAGGTTCAGGCAGCCTGGCCCCGATTGGCACCATCATTCCTATGGCCATCCTCAGCTGGCTGCCTCTTCTAGGTTCAGGCAGTCTGGCCCCGATTGGCACAATCATTCCTATGGTCATCCTCAGCTGGCTGCCTCTTCTAGGTTCAGGCAGCCTGGCCCCGATTGTCACCATCATTCCTATGGCCATCCTCAGCTGGCTGCCTCTTCTAGGTTCAGGCAGTCTGGCCCTGATGTCTTGTGAGGCTCTTCCCCCAGCCACTCTTTGAATGGGCTCTTGCAGCCTCTTGGGTTACATGATGGGGCCTCCTAGAAAGCCGTTGGAACAGGATGTCATTTTGGCCAGAATTGTGGTGGGCTATCTGGATTGCCAGAAAAAAAAGTAAAAAAAAAAGTAACAAAAGAAAAAAAATGGAAATAGCTATTTCAGAAAAAAGGGGGTTAGGAGCAGAGGCAGAGAGTTAAAGTAAATTTGCTGGGTGACGATCCCCTTTAAGTCTAGGTTCACACCTATGCAGGTTGTGTTTGTTGCCTTTCTGCATTGCCTTTTGCATTTTTGCCGTGTTTTGCGGGGATTATTTTTCTTTTTTTTTATTTTTCTTGTTGCTAGGCTGATTTTAAACCCAAACAGATCAAAAACGTGGCAAAAACGCAATACATGCCTTTCTGCAGTGTTCCCATTGACGTCTATAGAGCTACAAATGCAACCTTTTACGTTCAAAAAAGTTCCTGACTCTTTCCAAAAAACGCACCGGGTGAAAACACAGAGATATAAACCTGTCCCATAGGAAATCATGTTAAATGGACTGTACTGTGTGTCTGCAAAATGCTGCAGAAAACACTTAGGTGTGAACCTAGGGTAAGGCTCCATGCACACTGGCTTAAAAAAAATGCCGAAAAAACGCTAATTTTGAGCAGTTTTTGTAATAGCGCTTAGCAGTGTTTAGGAGCATTTGCATTTTTTTTCTGCCAGAAAAACAATCTAAAAAATGCAAAACAGAAGGTTTTTTTTTCTGCCTCTAAACGCTGAGCTTAAAGCGGAGTTCCACTCTAAAATATTGTAGCTGCTGACTTTTAAAAAACAGCCACTTGCCTGTCCCTCGGTCCCGTGGTGTGTCCCCCGCAGCCTCTTACCGGCCGTCCTGCATTCCTGGAGGCATCTTCAGTGTGGGCACCTGGCTGTGATAGCTTGCGGCTTAACAGCCGGGTACCCACTGCGCATGCACGAGTAGCACTGCGCTTCATGAATGGTCCTGTAGTCTTCTGGGACCTGTCACTTGTCCCAAAAGACCTTCGGGGAGGGAGGATACCTTCCGCTTCCAATCGCCTAGGCGATCAGACCAAAAGTGGGAGCGGGTACCTGTCAAATTCAGGCAAAGGTGCCAATACTTAATGGGGAGCGGGGGAGCAGTCCTTAAAGCGGAACTTCCCCTTTTGGGTGGAGCTCCGCTTTAAAAAACACCTCTAGACTACCTAGTATGCATGAACACATATGAAATTAGTTGCTTCTACAGGCAACACACTGAACTCCTCTAGGAGCTGCAGTTTTTTGAAGCCAGTGTGCATGGAGCCTTAGTATTCCAGTATTTTATTGCAAATACATCATGATGTGTGTTGTATGGACATATTATATACAGTATTTGTGTATCACAGCCTAATCCATATTTTGTTGACTAAGTATCCATGCTGCTGTTGACTCAGACAAGAAACCCCCTTTAATTACAGTACATTGTATAGAATGACTGTGTCCTATTTTAGTTATATTTAATACAATTCCTGTAATCGGGCCATGCTGTCTGTTTTGCCTATATTAAATTTCACACATCTGTTGAAGGATATGTACAGGGGTCATGCTGCATTAGAGGGGTATAATGTGTTACGGCAATATACGGTATGTTAAGGTTGTATTATTGTTGCTGTCGAGTATTTTAAAGTGTTACTAAACCCACAATAGTAAAATCATGCTTGCTTGTGAAACCTAAGGGGTTAAGCCTTCGCATTGTGTAAAAAGGCTGTTTGAACCAGTCTTCTCTGATCCTACCCTTTTTCTACTGTCCCCAATCCATCTGCTGATAGTTCAGAGCTCTAGGAGTCAATCTGCACATGCTCAGTTTAGTGTGTATTGCTAGAGAGTTTATTTTCTTTTGGGAGGGTGCATTTGATCAGAACAGGCCAATCAGCACTGTCCAGACAGAGGGTCAGGGGACTTGCTCATAGGAGAGTCAGAGGAGAATGAAAACTCCTCCTGCAAGCTTTAACCAGCTTTCAGCTGGACACTGATGGAAGTCATTAGACTGTGTGGGAACTCGCTTCAAAGTGGTAAAGCTTTTAAACGCACACAGCTACTCGCTTTCTTTTTCAGGGCCTTTTTAGCCCACTTTTATTTAAATGAAAGTTCAAACAGAAGTTTCCCACACAGGGGTATCGATCATCCACAAAACAACGGTTCAGCCTCCTGGCTTATACTCAGCTTGCTGTCTGTCTCCTGCAGACTTCTTCCCAAAATATGGCACTTGCACACCGCTGGTCTCTAGCACACAGCTAGTCTCTAGCAGCCCCTTGCTGCTTTTGGCTTCCACCTCTCCTAGGTGAAGCCCACCTGACTTCCAGGCAGTGACCTCCTGTCTTCCAAGTGGAGCCCTCCTGACTCCAGTCTGCCGGGGTGGAGCCCTCCTGACTCCAGTCTGCCGGGGTGGAGCCCTCCTGACTCCAGTCTGCCGGGGTGGAGCCCTCCTGACTCCAGTCTGCCGGGGTGGAGCCCAGAACTCTGGTCCTGACTCTATCTAAAGGCCTGTACACACCTGTGCAATCAGTCTGTCAGGGCTCCCAGGTGTGACCAGAGATGTGTGACTGACGCAGGGAAACGCAGACCTCAGATATGTTATAAACAATATAATTTATTAACACTAACAATACAAACATAAACGCAGTGCAATACTAAAACATAATACAGTGCAAACAAACCAAACCACCCACAGATAACAGTACATACAAGCAAGCGTCGTCAGGCAGGCCGGGTCAATATCAATAGGGCAGGTAGGTACAGGGGGAGCAAGCGGAGATTGGTCAGGGTCACAAGCCAGGGATCAGAACAGGTAGCAAGCAGCGTGGTACAGAGGGTCAGACAGAGGGATGGTCAGGAGCGAGCCGGGATCAGAGCAGGAGAAGTCAGCAGCGGTTCAGAAACAGGATGCAGGACAGAAACAGGATGCAGGACAGAAACAGGATACAGGGCCCAGGACAAACACACACCAAGGCAGAGTCTGTGGGTCTGGCCATCCCTTAAATACCCCAGCATAATCAGTTACAGGTGTTAGCTGGCTGCAAAGTTGAGTCTCTGATTGCTGGGAACACCCGCTGGCCAGCCCTGGTACTGCAGATCAAAAGGCAGGTGAGTCCCACCATAGCTGGCCAGTCCATTCCTGACAGTGTCTCCTGGCCATTCCCAAAACCTGGTCCCAGTATTGGAGATTTCATCCCTCCCAGATCTCTTTGAAATCTCCAGGCTCCAGATCCCAAAACAGACCTTACAAACAAAGGAGGAAAGTGAAAAGCCACTTTCCTCCGTATCAAACACTTACCCTGGAGCCCCTCAACCTGCCTTGTTGAGAATCCAGGGTGACAGATCGCCACACTGTCACAACTGCTATATACAAGGCCAATCAGCGCTGTCCACACAGAGGGTCAGGGGTCTTGCAGCCTCATAGGACAGCCAGAGGAGAATGAAAACTCCTCCTACAAGCTTTACCCAGCGTTCAGCTGGACACTGATAGAAGTCACTAGACTGTTATATACAAGGCCAATCAGTGCAGTCCACACAGAGGGTCAGGGGTCTTGTAGCCTCATAGGACAGCCAGAGGAGAATGAAAGCTCCTACAAGCTTTAACCAGCGTTCAGCCGGACACTGATAGAAGTCACTAGACTGCTATATACAAGGCCAATCAGCGATATCCACACGGAGGGTCAGGGGTCTTGCAGCCTCATAGGACAGTCAGAGGAGAATGAAAACTCCTCCTGCAAGCTTTAACCAGCGTTCAGCTGGACACTGATGGAAGTCACTAGACTGCTATATACAAGGCCAATCAGTGCTGTCCACACAGAGGGTCAGGGGTCTTGCAGCCTCATAGGACAGCCAGAGGAGAATGAAAACTCCTCCTGCAAGCTTTAACCAGCGTTCAGCTGGACACTGATAGAAGTCACTAGACTTCTATATACAAGGCCAATCAGTGCAGTCCACACAGAGGGTCAGGGGTCTTGTAGCCTCATAGGACAGCCAGAGGAGAATGAAAGCTCCTACAAGCTTTAACCAGCGTTCAGCCGGACACTCAAAGAAGTCACTAGACTGCTATACACAAGGCCAATCAGCGATATCCACACGGAGGGTCAGGGGTTTTGCAGACTCATAGGACAGCCAGAGGAGAATGAAAACTCCTCCTACAAGCTTTAATCAGTGTTGAACTGGACACTGATAGAAGTCACTAGACTGCTATATACAAGGCCAATCAGCGATATTCACACGGAGGGTCAGGGGTTTTGCAGACTCATAGGACAGCCAGAGGAGAATGAAAACTCCTCCTACCAGCTTTAACCAGTGTTCAGCTGGACACTGATAGAAGTCCCTAGACTGCTATATACAAGTCCAGTCAGCGCTGTCCGCACAGGGGGTCAGGGGTTATGCAGCCTCATAGGACACTCAGGGGAGAATGAAAATTCCTTTTATAAGTTTTAACCAGAGCTCTGCTGGACACTGACAGAAGTCACAATATTGCTCTAACTGCTGATGTGAAAAGGTATTTAGCAGTTTATAGTTACAAAAATAATTGCATTTCCATGTTGTGTGTACTGTGGGGGACCAGATACAGTATAGTGAATGCAGGGTCCTGGGTTTAGTAACACTTTAAGTAATTGCAATGAATCATGTGCGCATTTAGTTTATGGAGTTACTTATCGGCCGCGACTTGCTGCCATTGTTATCAAAAGGCTGTAAGCTGTCTAGTTAGGCTTAGTACATACCTTACAACAGTCCTCATTTTAATTGGCAATTTCCTAATGTTCAGGTCAAAAAGAGAGAGTGGGGCTCAACAATAAAGGACATAGAGTGCCTTTGTGGGTGGTGTTGGGCACAGTCTGTCAAGGCCGCCATTGTTTGTTAATAGGTTGGGAGATTTGTAAGCACACACTCTACATTAGACGTTCCGAAGAATGATCATATTTTATGATGCTGCTGATGGGCAAATGCCTTTTCCTGTGCACGGAGCAGACTTTATTATGATCATGCCTGGCTCCATTTAGCTGAATTGGATATAATAGAATTCCAACACACTAAATGATCTTGACATGTAAGATAGTTGTTGTGTCGTGCAGCGGTGCAGTAGAAAATTTTCCGCACAACCTGTAGTTTATCCTGTCAAACAGCTAAATATCTACGGAAATGGCTTATAAATATTAATGTCTATGAGGGGAAGTGTTTGTTTTTAGAATGAGAAAAAAAAAAACTCTGTAACCATAAATTCCCTGGAAGACATTTTGCAGGGTGGTGATTTTTTAATTAGACATCTTGAAGCAATGGAATGTTAGCTAGAAATTTCTGAATGGAAGTGCAAACTCCACAGCAAGCCCGCATGGTTCCTTAAAGACGTCTATGGAAGGGCTGGAGTACTTTGTAGTATCAGAGCCATGTGTAATGCTGTAGAGCAGGGGTGGGCAACTGTGGCCCTCCAGCTGTTGTAGAACTACAACTCCCATGAGGCATTGCAAAACTGACAGTTACAAGCATGACTCCCAAAGGCAGAGGCATGATGGGACTTGTAGTTCACCAACAGCTGGAGGGCCACAGTTGCCCACCCCTGCTCTACAGCATTACACATGGTTCTGATACTACAAAGTGCTGTAGAGTAACAAAGTGCTTCTTCTTGTAAAACAATGCAGATGGGCTTCCTTGTCTTTTGGCAGCTGATTGCAGCAAGGCACATTTATTTTGATCATGGTTTCTCGGCTCGGCAAATATAGGAAGCCGGGACGGAATAGATCATCCCCGAACTGTCCGACAGTATTTTAATCATTCAATGCTAAGCCCCCCCTATGCATTTTGACATTTCTTCTGGATTCATAGTTTGATACAGGGGTATAAAGGAATGATTTGTGTGGCTACCCTACTGAATTTTCTGTTTTGGGGCTTTGTGCTGAATTTCGATGGTGTTCTTGTAGAGAGTTTGTTTGCATCCTTTTGGCTCTCACACCATAACCAAGGCTGGTTCTACTTAAATGTTGCTAACATTTGGTGCAAATATTAACGTAGGGTATATTGGAAATTTGAAGAGAATTTTTCACATACAGTGCATTCTATTAGCTGAATAGGAATTGTATGTGCAAAGAATATTCTCTGTCTATTTTGTCAAATTACAATCTGAAAGGTCTTTATTTATTTGTAGGGCAGCACTGTGGCTAAGAGGTTAGCACTTAAGCCTGGCAGTACTAGGGTTTGAATCCCAACCGTGGCACCACCTGCCTCAAGTTTGCATGTTTTCCCTGTGCCTGCATGGGTTTCCTCCCACACTCCAAAGACATGCTGGTAGGTTAATTGGATCCTGTCTAAATTAGGAACCTTAGATTGTACTCCCCTTAAGGGTTAGGGACTGATGACATACTAGGGGAGGTACAACTGGGGGAATCAATGGTGGAGAAGGATCTGGGAGTTCTGGTAGATCACAAGCTTAATATTGGCATGCAATGCCAAGATGTGGTTTCTAAAGCGAGCAAAATCCTCTCTTGTATTAAAAGAGATATAGACTCCAGAGAGAGATATCATATTACCCCTGTACAAATCATTAGTAAAACCTCACCTGGAATATGCAGTTTCGTTTTGGGCACCAATTCACAAAAAGAACATTGGGGAACTGGAGAAAGTACAGAGAAGGGCAACCAAACTGATAAGAGGCATGGAGGAGCTTAGCTATGAGGAAAGATTAGAGGAACTGAATTTATTCTCTCTTGAAAAGAAGAGATTAAGGAGGGATATGATCAACATGTATAAATACATCAGTGGTTCATATAGTGAACTCGGTGTAGAGCTATTCACCTTGAGGTCATCACAGAGGACAAGGGGGCACTCTTTATGTCTGGAGGAAAAGAAATGTCATCTCCAAACACGGAAAGGTTTCTTCACAGTGAGAGCTGTGAAAATGTGGAATAGACTCCCTCAAGAGTTGGTTCTGGCCAGCTCAGTGGATTGCTTTAAAAATGGCCTGAATTATTTCTTAGATACACAGAATATAACTGGATACTAACATTTATAGGTAAAGTTGATCCAGGGAATATCCGATTGCCTCTCGGGGGATCAGGAAGGAATTGTTTTCCCCTGCAGGAGCAAATTGGATCATGCTTTGCTGGGGGTTTTTTGCCTTCATCTGGGTCAACTGTGGGTGTAGGATTATAATTTTTTTTTTCTTTGTATGGTTGAACTGGATGGACTTTTGTCTTTTTTCAGCCAGACTATGTAACTATGTAACAATATATATGTAAAGTGCTGCGTAAAATTGACGGCACTATACAAGTACCTGTAATAAATAAATAAATTTGTCACAAGAGTGTTTTGAGTCTTGCTTCAAGGACATGTGTCACAAAGAAAACCATGTTTAAAAACTGGTGAAATGTACCATTTTATGACTTATGTGCCATATATTAGGCCAGAGACATTGACTTGGTGGATACATTTAATCCCACTGCCCTGGAACTAGCATGGAGGCACAATTCTGGGTGGCTGCTTCAGAGTCTCCTCTACAAGATGATCTGCCTCCTGCAAGGAACCATGCATTGCAGCAGAGCCCGGTCAGTTCGGATTACTCAGCAATATAAAGCAATGGTCAACAAAGATGTGCAATGATTCATACTTCAGTATGTTCTAGTCATCCTGGTTAGAGCAGAATTTAACCCTCCTATCCTTTACAGCCAAGGTAGTTGCCATCTTAGCCTCCGTTTGATCTGCAGTTGCCTTGGTAGTTCACATGTGACCAGATATAACACCAGCCATTTGGCCTTGGATTGAGAATTCGAGTAAGCGTTATCATTTAAGGCATGCCTTGAATGTAAGTGATTTTGGAAACAGTAAGGTCTTGTTCAAACCATACACGTAGAAAAACTGATGGGAAAAATGCACAGATTTCACTTGCAGAGACACGAGTTTACATCAATTTTCATGCACGCTTCAATGAGATTTATACACGTTGCAGATTCCTGCGCATAAAAAATACCAGTGTTGTGGGGCGGACAGGGCACTTATTTTCTTTGTGCCCTTGCAGAACGTGTGCAGAAAAACTCATGTCTCTGCACACTGTTGTGAACGAGGCCTTAAAGTGGTTGTAAACATCAGACATGAAATATGAACAAAGCATATCCCCTTATAGTGTGTATTTGTCTCAATTAAGAGCACTAAGTGTCATTTCTGTCTTCTGCCTGTTACTCTGCTATCAGCATGAATCTCCTCTGACAAGTTTTCCTGACACCAAGAGAAAAAAGATGACAGGAGAGGGACCTCCAGCAGATTGACAGTCTCAGCTCTGTTCATGTGTGCTGTGTGGAATGGGGTGGTGCCTCTTCCATCCAATCAGCTCTGAGAACTCTTCTCACTGAGCTCTACAGTGTGTAACTTCAGCTCTCAGCCCCCTTTATTCTTAACCTATGCTGGATGATTTGTTTAATCTCTGTGTATCACTTGAGGATAGTCACTTCACTGGGTATATGGAAGGGTTTACAAGCACTTTGAGATCCAACCAGAAGCCATGTCTTAAACAGAACTAAACCCAGTGCTTTGTTGTTGTTGTAAATGCTTACATATACCCATTGAAGGGACTGGCCTCAAGCAATACACAGAGATGAAACAAATCCTCCTATATAAATTGTGCCTGCTCATCTGCAGTATTCTCTTCTCTACAGCCATTCAAAGTCCAGAATTAGTACACGATACCTGAGAGTTTAGAAAAAAGGGGACAAAAAGCTGAAGTTACACTCTGCAGAGTTCAGGGGGAGAGTTTTGAGAGCTGATTGGAGGGAAGAGACACCCTCCTCCTCCACACAGCTCACAGGAACAGAGCTGAGGCTGTCAATCTGCTGGAGGTCCCTCCCCGGTCACCTTTTTTCTCTTGGTGTCAGGAAAACTTGTCAGAAGTGACTCATGCTGATGGCAGAGGTAAGAAGCAACAGACAGAGATGACACTTAGTGCACACTATTGAGGGATATGCTTTGTTCATATTTCATGTCTGAGGTTTAAAACCACTTTAAGGCAAAATAAATTGATAATTTTTGTAAGCACTTTAATTTTAATTATACCTTTACGGTTAACTGCTTCCTGTCTGCCCTATTGCAAGAGTAATGCTACAGGGCGGCACTGGTGCACAAAATCACGTATATATACATGAATTGGCCTCTCCGGATAGGGGGTGCACACGAGGCGCACGCGTGCCCTACCCACACCATCATTAGTGGCCTCGGCTGTCAATCACCGGATCACGGCCGGTGACTATTTGCCGGCGCCAGGTGATTCCTGAGCATCTCCGAAGGGGGGGAAAACTGTTTGTATGTTCAGCTCCTGCACACTACATTGGAACAGCCATGCAAAGCAGTGTGCTTAGAGTGAAGCACAAACACAGCCCAGTATGTAAACCGGCACACAGTTAACCCTTTGATCGCCCCACGTGTTAACCCCTCACAGGAACAGAGCTGAGGCTGTCAATCTGCTGGAGGTCCCTCCCCTGTCAGCTTTTTTCTCTTGGTGTCAGGAAAACTTGTCAGAAGTGACTCATGCTGATGGCAGAGGAATAAGGCAGCAGAGAGAAATGACACTTAGTGTTCTTCATTGAGACAAGCACACACTATAGAAGGATATGCTTTGTTCATATTCCATGTCTGAGGTTTACAACCACTTAAAGGGTTACTGCACTGTGCACATTATCATTGCTCACTTTGCCTAGTAGAATAGGACTGACTAATGATGATGTTTTCAGTACTCTGTCTAGGTGTTTAGTACACGCTTTCAATTGTTCATTGTTCTAATATTACTGTTCACTGTGAGGCTTATTGAATATCATAGGGGAGAAGGTAATGATGTGCTGTAACCCACAGCAAACAATCAGATATTACATTTTGGCAGTTTATTGTTGCCAGCGTAGCGAAACATGATTTCCGATTGGAGCTATGGTCTGCAACACATCAGCGCTCTTTAATAAAGCTTCATTACTGTTCCTTGCTTCCATTTGATTTTGTTAATTGTTCCGTATTAATGCCGGGCTCTCTTGACATAGATGCTGTAACCCTAAACTGAATTTTGGCAAACGCAGCAAAATGCTAAGCAGCCATCATGTCATCACGGAGGCTTGGAAATGTCAGATCCAAGTTTGATTATCTGCTGTGTTTTTATGGAAAACAAAGCTTTGGTAACGTGCGGAATGCCCTCTTAAAAGTGGAAGTGTGCTTGAGTAAGGGGAAGAGAGTTTCAGTCGGAGTTTCAGCTGCATGTGTACCTCTGTGAGCTCTGGGAATACTGGTCCCCTGTGAGCACACAAGCTCTCAGTGTGCCTGACAGCAGCGGGCAGGGAGAGCGTCTGATCCACTCTCACAGAGCCCAGAGAGGCAGTAATTGAAATCAGAGGCGGTGTGACGGAATGGCATGAGGGGCTTTGAAGTCTGCTTTCTGAGAGCGCAGCGGGAGCAGACACGCGGTGAAGGACATTCACTATTACAAGCAATGTCCTTAATAATCTTGTTAGCCCAGACTCTCCACGTACGAGACAAATGGAACATTATTGGTTTATGGGTTGAAGTAAATAATTTAGTTTCCAATATTCCGTCCGCTTTGACAGTAAATTAAAATGACATGAAAGGGGCTTGTTGAATAAAGAAAATATCCAATCAGATGTAATTGGCATGACTTAGGCAAGAGAAATGTATATTATAATTAAAGTGTGTTGTCTCCCAGCCCTTTGAGTTTGCATGAATTCAAATGTCAGGGAAAAAAAAAAGGAAGAATTCTTTGATTTTGAACAATTTCAACTTTTGTAAAACAGCTTCATGTCTTCTATTATGAGACAGACATCCGAGGAAGATGGAGAGTGTGATGTGACAGCCAGCTGGGGGATTCAATGGCTGTAAGCCTGCAGCTGCTGGTAGAGCTGTCTCTTATGTACGGCAGTGGCTGGGATCAGCACCCTGGACAGCGCATGGTCACTTACTGACACAATGATCCTCATCTGTTGAAATGATTCACTGGACATTTAAGTTTTCCTTCCATTCATTCTTTTTAACCTCTAAAAGCAGCTAAGAATTACAATTGAATTTTTTTTTTTTTTTTTTTTTTTGCTGAATAAATGTAGAACTGGAGGCACAGAACCAAGGTCCATTGGACATGACTTCATTAAAATAACTCTTAGTAAAACATAGAGCCAGATGTTGCCTGTGCACTCTCATTACTATCCTGGATCCTCTGCTTTGGTCTTCAAAGGGCATACAATTGTTTATCTCAGGACCTAAAGGAGTCCATGGATAATGGTGCTGGAACAGGTGCTGCATAGGTGGCATTGGACAAGTTCTTTTGTGGGGTGCTCATCGTTCTGCAGTTATCCGTTCTCTTCAGTAATACTTAAAACAGCCCAGTTCTATACTGACTACCTACAGAACTCATTTGATTTGTACTCTGTGTGAAAACCTGTTCCCTAAAGCGTATCCAAACCCAAAAATGTAATATATAGCAGCTTACAAGTCCTTAGATTTGCTTTTTGTTTTCACTTTTCAAGCTAAGAACATTTTTTAGCAAGTGCAGAAAATACCTGTGGATCAGGGGTGTCAAACTGGCTGCCCTCCAGCTGTTGTGAAACTACAAGTCCCATCATGCCTCTGCCTTTGGGAGTCATTCTTGTAACTGTCAGTCTTGCAATGCCTCATAGGACTTGTAGTTTGGCAATAGCTGGAGGGCCACCAGTTTGACACCCGTGCTGTAGATCCTGCCAGAAAAGCGGTGTCTTTGTCACTGACTCTGAGCGGAAATGAAAGCACAAGAACATTATCTTCTTTATGTAAACTATCCATCAATCCACCAATGTAATGGAGATGAATAAAGGCACGCATTTGTGAAGTCCAGCCTGTGTGACAATAATGGCCGCCGCCATAACAGCATTGAAGAAATGATGAGTAGACATGAAAGTACGGGGGGGGGGGGGTGTTAATCACAGGACTACCAGGGGAAAATAAAGGAAGAAAACACCTAAATAATAGAAAACAAATGCAGTCATCTCTTCTAAGAACTGGTAAGCTGTAGTATAGGTAATTCAAGTTTTGTTGGCATTTGTTCTGAACACAAAACACAACCCCAATGTAACTCAAGAAAACCAACACGCTTGATAATCAGGGAATTCCTATGCATACAGTGGTAATGCTAAAAAAAAATTAGTAAAATGGTACCCATGTCTTTCCATCATTCCTCCTCGGTATCCCGTAGTTCATCAGCTCAAATTAAGTGGAACTGCACTTCATCTGAGTTCCAAAAACCAAAAATGCTATTTAATTCATTTTTAATATACAAAGCACACTCCTCCATCCATCCATGTCTCCGTGCTTTATTTTGCTGTGAAATCATTTTGAAAAGCCCCCCACGCATTTCTAGCAGTGGCCATCTTGAGTAAGGGCAGATGATTCATGTATCATTTACTTCCTGGAATCCATATGCCCTTAACTCAGGCATAGGCTAAGCTGAGAACCCTCCCCTCCTGAAGACTCCTGGGATGTATGACATCATTTGTCTAGGCATGGAAACAAGGAAGTGACTGAAGAAATGTAAAAAAAAGGTTAAAACAAGTACATATAATATACTTTCCTATCTATTTACTAATGCTAGCAGCATAAGGATTATAAATAGTCCATGTTGATTGAGAGAGTGACGTTCCACATTAAGTAACAAAAAACCTTTGTTAGTATGAAGCAATGTGACTTCCCTTCCTTAGTGATTGGTAAATCCTGATGATGCGGTGGTGAAAATTGGCACAGATACCGCATGACTCCCAATGATCTGAAGTAGGATCCAGCAACACATAATTTGACAGTCTGGTACAGGAGATAAGATCATTTAAATATCGTGTAAACATGTGTTTTCAGTGCCAAAAAATAAATGTGAATCAAATTGTAAATCAACACTGCATGTTAAAAAATGCATCCAGTGAAATAGAATACAAATCAGGATATCCCAACCAAATGTCTGTGCAGAAGTGCACATAATAATCAAAATGATCAAAGTAGATATATTCTAAATAAAGTGATGATAACGAAAGTCTCTGTGATACAGTCCACGCTTGTATCATCTGCCACCTACTCCAATCAAGGACAGATCTTCCAATGTATGGCCGCACACTGCCACCTAGTATATTGCACACTCACCTGAAACATGGGCTGCCAAATGTGCAGCAAAGCAGCCTGATTGCTCAGAATAGATGACTCCCTCCTTGCTGTCCAAGCCACTGCCTTCTAACAGGTAAAGCCATCTCTTCCCTTTCCTCACAACAGGATAGCATAAGCTTTAGTCTGTGCCAAACTTGCATATCATCACCAGGGTTATAACACAGTGGGGTTTATTTACTAAAACGGGAGAGTGCAACATCAGGCTCTCTTCTGCATAGAAACCAATCAGCCTCCAGGTTTTATTACCAAAGCTTAACCCCTTGGCGCCGGCGCCTCCCAGCCTTTTAAGGGTTCCAGAAGCCGGGAGGCAGGCGGGGTTTTAGGGTCATGTGACTGCCGTGATTCGCTGTCACGGCAGTCACGATCGGGAAAGGTCCCGATCTCCTCTTTCAATCGGGACCTTTCCCGATCATGTGACTTCCCTGAGTACCGAACGAGCGTGCTGGGAGCGCACAGGGTGCGCGCTCTCAGCAGATATGTGTTTTTTTAATAGAACGCAAATGTTCGGCCGCTCGGCGTCTAGGCCCAGATTCCGGGAGGCCGCACGTTTGCAGTCGGCCGGCGCCAAGAGGTTAGAGTGATACTAAACCCAGGACCCTGCATTCACTATATCTGGTCTCCCACAGTACACACAACATGGAAATGCAGTTATTTTAGTAAATACTATTATTATTATACAGGATTTATATACTACAAACAGTTTACTCAGCTCTTTACAACATAACGGGCAGACAGTACAATACAAATTAATACAGGAGGACTCAGGTTTCTGCTCGTTAGAGCTTACAATCTAAGAATTGCTAAATACCTTTTCTCATCAGCAGTTAAGACAGTCATGTGATTTCGATCAGTGTCCAGCCGAGCACTGGTTACAGCTTGTAGGAGGAGATTTCTCTCTGCTCTAGGAGGATGCAGAACCCCTGGCCTCTGTCTGGACAGTGCTGATTGGCCTTGTGCTGATCATATGCACTCTCCCAAGAAAAAGAAAAAAACCTCTCTAGCAATACACACCAAACTGAGCAGTCTCCACACGATAGGTCTTATGTGGAGATAAGAGGGGGGCACTGGAAAAAGGGGAGGATCAGAGAAGACAAAATCAAACATCCTTTTTACACAATGCAGAGGATTAACCTCTTAGGTTCCACAGTGAGTATAACAAGCATACTTTACTGCATATATAGACTGATTTGACTGTTGTGGGTTTAGTAACACTTTAATTGAACAAGCTGAGGTTAGAAGCTAATTGGTTTCTCTGCAAAAGTGAACCAGATTTTGCACTCTCCATCTTTAGTAAAAAAAAAACAGTATTTTTTCATAGGCCTTGGTTCGATAAGCAGTCAAAGAATTTGTATTTAGGAAAATTATACTGGAAAATAATTATCAACAATATGTTTCTACTCGTGGTTATTTGTCAAGTCACTCAGCAGATTTTGCATTGCACATGTATGTACAAAATGGGGAAAAGAGCTCAAATCTGTCTTCCCAGAAAATGACACAGAAAATTATATTTTTCTTATGTCATATCCATCTACAGATTTTAAAAAGGAATTCTGGGCTAGTAATAAAAAAAATAACTATTAGGCCCCATTCATATATCAGCACTGAAAGAAGGTTTACTGCACCTATATATTACATATCATTTGGGAGCTCTGCACAGTAACATTAAAGCCAAAGACACAGTTCAGATATGTGCCCATTAAAAGCACATGCCATCAGAGTTAGTGCCATCAGAGTTAGTGCCATCAGAGTTAGTGCCATCAGAGTTAGTGCCATCAGAGTTAGTGCCAACAGTTTGCAAAATGAAGGCGGACATTTACAATACAATCTGGTACAAGAGGAATCAGAGGGCCCTGCTCCTTAGAGCTTACAATCTAAGAGGGGGGGTCAAATGATACAAAAGGTAATAGCTGCGGGGGATGAGCTGATGGAGAAAGTTAAACGCAGTGTATTAGTTAGAAGCAGAGTAGGCTTTTTTACACACTTTACAACCACGCTATACCCGAAAGATGGCTACAGCACGGTTGTCCAGTTCATACGACGCCCTCCCAGAACACACCCCCAGCGGCGTGCACTGGGCGCTGTCAGTGATCGCTTTGTCCTACGGACACAGCTGATCACCCAGACATGGTAAAAGGCCAATCACAGCGGCCTTTTACCACGTGATCAACTGTGTCCAATGACACAGCAGATCACAATACAGCTGCCGATTATTGGCAGCACTTTCCTCACGCTGTCACAGCATGAGGAAAGTGCTGCCGATAACAAGCAAATGTCACAGAGGACACCCACACCGATAATCAGGGCACTGATTACCAGTGCCCTGATCATCAGTGCCGCCCATCAGTGCCCAGCAATGCCACCCATCAGCACCCAGCGGTGCCACCCACCAGTGCCCAGCAGTGCCGCCAGTCAGTGCTGTCAGTCAGTGCTGCCCATCAGTGCCGCCTGTCAGTACCCATCAGTGCCACCTATCAGTGCCCATCATTGCTGCATATCAATGCGGCATGATCAGTGCCTCCTCATCAATGCCCACCAGTGCCGCCTCATGAGTGCCACCTCATCAGTACAGTCTATCAGTGCTGTCTATCCGTGCCACCTCATCAGTGCCCGTCAGTGCCCATCTGTGCTCACTATCAGTGCAGCCTCATCAACGCACATCAGTGAAGGAGAAACATTACCTGTTTGCAAAATATTATAATAGAAATAAAGAAAACCTTTTTTTTCCCTAATTTTTTGCTCTTTTTTTTTGTTTACAGCACAAAAAATAAAAACCCCAGTGGTGATTAAATACCACAAAAGAGAGCTTTATTTGTGTGAAACAATTTATAAAATTTTCATATGGGTAAAGTGTTGCATGACCGCGCAATTGTTATTCAAAGTGCAACAGCACTGAAAGCTGAAAATTGGCCTGGGGAGGAAGGGGGTAAAAGTGGTTAAAGAGAAGGGTTTTCCCATAGAGATATTAGAGACCAAGTAGAGGAGGTTTTATTTTTTAGTAAAGCTCGATCATGGCAGGGGTTCTGTGGGGGCTATGACTTTACTTATTACTATCACAGGATATATTAGTACCTAGTTCTGGTATAAACTATGACTGTGGGAATCACCTTATCATGTTAGACATCATGCCATGTTGGGAGTAGAATGCAAGACAGCATTTGTGGCAGTTTTCCGAATACCTCACCAAAGAATAAAGAGTCATAACAATGAACTGATTGTTTAGAGTGGAACTAAACCCTTCTGTCCTTCCCAGCCAAGGAAGCTGTCATCTTATGCAGGCCATAGACTGGTCAAAAAACGGCCGTTAAAAAAAAACAAAAACTAAAAATCGGTCGTTCAATAGGCCGACGTTACCACCAACGGTAAAAAAATCGGCTGATTTTCGTCCCGTCTACAGCCAGCATTTAATTACTTCTGTCCCTGCAGAGAACTCCGCTATTATATTTGACATGAAAAAGTATTGTGGTTGCAACAATGTATCCATTTGTATCCATTTCAGATACATATGGTTTTTCCCGGATACAAAGAGATACATTGTTGCAACCGCAATACTTTTTCATGTCAAATATAATAGTGGACTGGAATTCTTCTTTTTCTTCTTCTTCTTTTTCTTCTTCTTTTTCTACTTCTTCTTTTTCTACTTCTTTTTCTCCTTTTTCTTCTTCTGTTTCTACTTCTTTTTCTTCTTCTTCTTCTTCCTGCAGGTCACGGCTCATGCGCAGATTTTTTATCGGTAAAACGATCGGTCGATTTGCCCATCATTACCGGCAAAATCAGTCGATTTTTTCCCCAACTTTATCGATAAAAAAATGTGCCAAAACCCTGAAAAACAGCCAACCAATTAACTCACTAACGGTGCGAAATATCGGCCGATTTCGACCCGTCTATGGCCTGCATTAGCCTCTGTTTGATCTGCAACTGCCATGGTAATGCACATGAGATCAGTTCTGACAGCAGTGAGAACACAAGCAAATGTGACAGTTAGCATTCCTGGAATGTGCCAGGAATGTAACTGTTTTTTTTAAACCGTTAAATTGATGTGATTAAACTGCTATCATGCAGCATGTTCTATATACTGAACTGGGGAGAAGGTGGCTGAGACACAGGAGATGGCATGTGTGTATAATAAGTATTTGTAGGTTATGTGAGGTCCAAAGCAGCAAATAACCACATAGAGATTACAGTGCAGTTCTGTTTTGGAGCAATACTGAAATAACCAATTTGTGCTGCTTGGCAAAACTTTACAGTGGAACTTGACTCTCTCAATCATCATGGACTGTTTAATTCTTATGCTGCCAGCATTAGTAAATAGATAGGAAAGCATATCTTATTTACTTGTTTTAAACTTTTCAGGTGGGGAGGGTTCTCAGCTCAGCTAATGTCTGAGCTAAGGGCAGATGGATTCCAGGAAGTAAATGATACATGAATCATCTGCCCTTGCTCAAGATGGCCACTTCCAGAAATACCACTGTTTTTCAAAATGATTTCTCAGCAAATGAAAGCATAGTGGCATGGATGGATTGGGGGAGTTTGTTTTGAATATTAAAAATGAATTAAATAACATTTTTGGTTTGCAGTGCTCAGATGCAGTCCAGTTCCACTTTAAGGTAGCTGGGAATTTTATGTAACATTGGTCGGCTTCATCAGTCTAAGGGCTCATGTACACTGCAGCTGATAAACTCACGTTCAGGAGCTTTTCTGCGTTTCAGCAGCCCCTGAACTCTCCCTAATGTTTTTCTATGTGTCCATGTACACATTGTCATTTACAGTCGTTTACAAGCAGTTGAGTTTACAGTCGTGTTTTTGAATGCACCAAACTTGCATTCAGGAGTTGATTTTATCAGCGTTTCAAATGCTTGTAAACGTGGCTAACCGCGTTTATAAGCGTTTGCGTTTAGAAGTGTTTTTAACTGTTCCATATCCAGATGCTGTCCAGAGCTTTTTTTCATCATCTGAAATGCATGCAAAGTGTTTTCCATGTATTCCAATGGACCCAGTACACCAGTGCAGTCTGCAGTCAGTTTCAGGGTTTGCATGAAGGAAAAAATGGTAGAACGTGCCGCATTATGCTCATGATGGGATCCATAGTGAATACAACCAGAAAAGACAGATCATCTCAACACATACTGCTCTCTCTGCTTCTGCTCTCTCTTTCTCTCAAAATGTCTGAAATAGTTAATGTTTTACAGTTTTTCAGTGCATTCTGGGCATTTGGGAAGGTCTCCTGATGTTATCTTTAAAAAATGCTTCTAAACGCAAATGTGCATTAATGCTGTATGCAAACGCGGCTAAACAGACGTTTTGAACCTACGTTTTCCAGCAGTCAGTTTCTATGGTTCAGAAGTGTTTTCCAAACGTCCTGTGTACATGAGCCCCAAGGGCACTTTCACACTGCTGCGTTGTGGTCTTCCCACACCACAGGTGCAGTGCAGTTTAGCTGCACTTTTCCATAGAGTTATATTGTGTCCAGTGTGCTTGGTGCCCTTTCTGAAAGCACATCAAAACTCCTGCATGCCGCATCTTTTCTGCACTTTCTGCACCAAAAATGTGGGACACAATATAATTCTATGTGAAAGCACAGCTAACCCACTCCAAACACTCCAAACTGCGCTGCACCTGTGATGTGGGAAAACTGCTCCGCAGTGGTGGCAAAGCGGGTTTACTTAGTAATGCAGGCGACAGGTAACCATGGGCATCAGCACATTACACATAAAGTGCATCTAAAGCCAACATTTTTTTGTTTTGAAGAACATAGGAAAGGCTTTAGAACCCCTGCCAAGTTTGTATTGCTTTTAACAAACACAGTGGCTAAGTGATTAGCACTTCCGCCTGGCAACACTAGGGTTTTCGGTTTGAATCCCAACCACGGCACTACCTGCCTTGAGTCTACATGTTCTCCCTGTGCCTGTGTGGGTTTCCTAGAAATTCTGCACACTGGTATATACCCTTTCCAGCAGACTTTGCAATAAAAATAAGGATATTTAGTTGCAATACAATACACATATTGCAATACATGTTTAAGATGGCCAACTGCGTCAAAGTAATCCCTCTATGGCCGGTCCTACTCTGCTCTGCTACGCAGATGCTACTGTGGACACAATGCCAATATTGGGGAAAAGACAAAATGGGGGAGATCTACTAGGTTTAGGCCTGGCCACTAACAAGACATACCTGTGCTCAAATCCCAATAGCTAGTACATGCATGTATCCATCAGGTGCTAAAGGGGTGTAACCACATATTACCCCTAGAAATTCTGAAGGGCCCTCTGCACACTGGTGCATGGGTTTCATCCCACACTCCAAAGACATGCTGGTAGGTAAATTGGCCCTAGTATGTGTATGTATGAATATGAGCTAGGGGCCAGAGATTGTACGCCCCTTGAGGGTGAAGGACTGATGTGAATGTACAATATATATGTAAAAAAGCTCTGTGTAAATTGGTGGTGCTATATAAGTACTTGTAATAAAACAAACCCATCCTTCTCCTGACCCTTGTTCCTACCAGGGGGAAGTGTGTGGCAAACAGTGATATTGTAGAAAAAACAAAGCCAGCTGATCTCCCGATTATAAAGCGGTCATATTGCAATGGCAACAGCAGAATGCGCAAATCCAGGCATCATACCAATGTTTCAGGGATGCAACTGACCCCTTTCTCAAGACGAAAAACTTGCAGAGATGGCTATCTTTGGGTCTGTCCCGACCCGAAATGTTAGTGTATTATGCCTGGTTTTACACATTCTGCTTTCACCCCTGCAATGAGACCTCATTAAAATTGTGAGGTCAACTGGTTGAGTGCTGCCTTTCTGTTTTTGAGGTGTTTTTATTGCTGTATGTGTCCTGGCTGGGGAGATCCATCTTCCATTGGTGACACTTGTTCCAGCGACAACTGTTTAAGAGAGGTTTCCTTAAAGCGGGGTTCCACCCAAAAGGGGAAATTTCTCTTTCGCTCCCCATTAAGGGACTAAGGATTGGCACCTTTGGGGAGCGGGGTGGAGGGAACGGGTAGCCAAATTTGACAGGTACCCGCTCCCACTTCCGCTGTGATCGCCTAGGCGAAGTTGTCCTCCTACCCTCCCCTCCCTCCTCGAAGTCTTGTGGGACACGCGACAGGTCCCAGAAGATGACGGGGCCATTCAGGAAGCGCAGTGTTACTCGGGCATGCGCAGTGGGTACCCGGCTGTGAAGCCGCAAACTGTCACAGCCGGGTGCCCACACTGAAGATGCCGGCGCCTGGAATAGAGGACGGCTGGTGAAACGGGCTGCGGTGGGGGCAACGCGGGATCGTGGGACAGGTAAGTGGCCATTTTCTAAAAGTCAGCAACTACAGTTTTTGTAGCTGCTGACTTTTATTTTTTTACAGAGTGCGTGGAACTCCGCTTTATTTGTCTCAAAACAGAGAGTGATGGGAAATCTTCTCAAAGAGACAATGGGGGGTTATTTGCTAAAACTGGTGGGTGCAAAATCTGGTGCAACTCCGCATAGAAACCAATCAGCTTCCAGGTTTTATTGCCAAAGCCTAATTGAACAAGTTGAAGTTAGAAGCTGATTGGCTACCATGCACAGCTTCACAAGAATCTGAGTGCTCCAGTTTTAGTAAATGTCCCCCACAGATAGCTAAAAAAAACTGCCAGGAGATTTACCCATTCCCTACTCTATCTTAATTCAAGAAAGAACTGTTGACTTTAGATATACTGTACCTGCAGCTTTGCTGAATGTGTTTGAAAAGACTTATGATTGAGGCCTATGTATGCACTTGGAGGAAGTGGATTTAGCTGCAAAGAAGGGGCCCTTGTGAGAAATGTTTTATTCTGTTCCCTCTACAGCCGTCTTGCATCTGTCCAATACATTTACCTCTTACAGCCCTCACACAGACAGTTCTATCAGGGCAGGTGACGTCTTGATTTGTGACCTTTCACCTGGTCCCTGGGGAACATGCTGGGGTTTTAATAAAAGGTCACAATGCCTTAGGCTCTAAAATGGGGCCAATGCTGTGTTTAATTGCTCACATCCAAAGTAATCCCTGGGATGCAACGAGGGATCAGTAATTCTTCAGTGACATGGAGCACAAGGGGCTCTGGGCAATGCAGCTATCTTTTTAGACTCTCCCCAACATAGATGACTTGCGAACCGCCTCTGGGTGCCTTATTGCTGTCTTGACTTTGGAATGGCTCCTGGTAATGACAGCTTTTAGACACACTTGATTACAATTATAGATTTTATGCCACATGCTTCACCTCTCTGGCAATACCGCTAGAAGCTGGGCTTAGAGGGGAGACACGAGGGGGTGTCTAATCAACATATCAGTGATTCTTATTCTAATAATCAGAAATCTGCTAGAAAAAAGAGACCTTATCTGGCTTTCAGCTAGATAACCTTTAACTATTTCCGTGCTCAAAGAAAAAATGCAATTATTTGAAATGAGATGTCTGTGATGGCATATGCATCTTACATCCTTACAATGACAATTTCACATCTGACATAAATGAAATAAAAGAAATAGTACAACAGATTGGAAAATAGCTTTACATTTTCCCTTACAGTGGAACTAAAGTTTCAAAAAAAAAATGCAAGCAGACAGGTATTTTATTATTGAAGAGGCATGCTATGTCTCTTCTGCAATAAATCAAACCTGCGTGGCTGTTTGCAGTCTCCTTTAGAATGTACAGATGGCTACGCATGCGCAGGTCAGGGTATATTCTCGGTGCTGGGATAAATGAACTCCTGTGCATGCACAGGAATTGCATCGTCCTAAGCTGGCCGATCAAGATGGCTGTAGACCCAGGACCTGGAAGAAGTCGAGAAGATGTTGTTGCTGACAGGGGACCTCATGGACTTCGGATTGTTGGAGTGAAGGTAAGTACTGTGGTGTTTAGTTCCACTTTAAAGAAGTACAGGTTTATATACAGAAATTAAATACATGTGGACTGGTTTACATGGCAAAGGAGCTTTAATTAACATTTTATTTAACTATTTATTAACCATTAACTAAACATTAACAATAATGTATAAAGCCATTTATAATTCTGCCCCAAATTGCATCAACGATCTTGTCTCTAAATATCACCCTAACCATACTCTCCGCTCTTCCCATGACCTCCAGCTCTCTAGCTCCCTCGTCTCCTCCTCCCATGCTTGTCTCCAGGACTTTTCCAGAGCTTCCCCCATCCTCTGGAACTCTCTACCCCAATTTATCAGACTATCGCCTACTCTGCTCACTTTCAGGCGATCTCTTAAAACCTATCTCTTCAGGGAAGCCTATCCTGCCCTCAGCTACTAATGGAATCTTCTACTCTTCCAACCAGTCCATCCCCCACAGTTACTACCTTTTGTACCACTAGCCCCTCCCTCCTAGATTTTAAGCTCCAAGGAGCAGGGCCCTCCTAACCCTCTTGTATTGAACTGTATTGTTGCTGTATTGTCTCCCATTATATTGTAAAGCGCTGAGCAAACTGTTGGCGCTATATAAAGCCTGTATAATAATAATAATTCTGTTCAGCTAGTCAGTGTGATTCCTACACCTGCCACCCTGCATTGGCGTTACACATTTTAGTTTTTCAGCTTTCTATGTTACCTGCTAACTCATTAGACAATAAATAGACATCCACACTCGGCTGATTCACCATCCAATGAGCAGGTGTCCGGCAAAGGGAGCTGCACATTTAAAATAGAAACTATTGTCATTGCCTGTTTGGCTGTGTAGTGTGGCAGTGGTGCAGGAATCACAAGAGTGGCCAAACAGAGTTATAAACCCTTTGATAGGTAAAACTGTTCACATACTGTATACTGTATGTATTTCCACTCTGTTTTTCTCCAGGAGTTTCATTTTAAATCTAAACCCAAAAGCAAACATTTAGTATATTGCAGCTTACCAATTCTTAGATGTGATGGCTGTATTAGTTTTCTTTTTTAAGCTTTCTTTTGTTTTTATCTGATGATCCAGCCTGCAAGTCTGTTTCTTTTCAATAGCACAAGCTCTCCGGCAGAATGTGTCAGTTTACATGGATGAGACAAACCATTTAACACTTGCAGGGGTGATTAAAATGATCAGATTTATTCATATAAAACCTTTATCCCAAAAGGTAAAAAAAACTGTAACTGATTCTAAAGTGTGAGCTGCAGTTTGGCTCCAATTTGGTACTGTAATTAAATCTGTTAATACATTTAATACCCCCCCCCCCCCCCAGACTGACAATGCTGCTGTTTGCTGTGCCTCCTGTACTAATTCATCCAGAGCTGTGTGTCCCTATCACAAGAGGTGTGTTAATGGCCAGATCACCAGGTGAAAACAGAGGTAAAAAAGTCAAAGAGAAAACTAATGCAGCCACCACATCTAATGATTGGTAAGCTGAAATATATTACATTTTTGGTTTTGGGTTTAATACCGATTTAAATTCAAGACAAACGACTAAATATACAGATAAAATATATGAGCTCATCTTTTTTTTCTATGCTGTCATTCATTCAGCATGCTTCTCTCTCCCCCTCCTTGAGCATTTCAGTACAGGGACAGCAGGAGACTGATGCTTGCTCCAATACTTACACAGCTTGCATATAAAAACATTTAAATATGTATTAATGATCACTGGGCTGCATTTGTGTTTTTTAATATTTGCCTGGAGTTCAGCTATAATGAGTATTATAATATAGCTTGTGCAAAAGTATATATCTGAATATTTACAAGTCAGTTTATTATAAAGTACACAGTACACAGAGATGGCCCAAGAGCAAACTTGGTGGACTTTCATTTCCAATTACTCAGAAGTTTGCTCTTTGCTTGGACACGCTCCATTCAGAAACCTTCAGTGCTGTCTGGGACCACGTACTACTTCTCAGCATGGAAGGCTTGGATTTTCTCCAGATTGTTTAGAAAAATAAACAGTCCTTCATAATCAGTAGATTCCTTTTTTGTTCCGTTTTGTTGGGTTGGGTCATTTATATGGAAACTTGTCATGAGACATGTAAGTAGGCAGCCATTGCTGAACTCCGCCTGAATTTGCTAGTTGCCCAGCTGTCATTCTAATGCTTTGGATTGAATTCTTTCTAAACCTGGACATAGATGGTTAGATTTATTTTTGTTCAGTCAGCAGGCTGAACAAAAAAAAAAAGAAACATTTGTGTAGACCAGCCACGACCCTTCTCTTCTGGGGTCCCCCATCAGCGCTCCTCCTGTTCTTGGCCTGCCACAGTAGGGAGCTGCTTCCTATTGTAGCACACCTGCGGACTTGGTCCTGAGGCACGCTGTCTGCATCCATAGACACAGTCAGCGCTACTCAGCCCTGCCCCCTCTCCTTCCTCAAAGGATTTGATTGACAGCAGCAAGAGCCAATGACTCCATCTGCCTCAGCAGAGCCTGTGAGAGCCAAGAGAGCCGCTATATGGGCACAGCGCTGGAGCGAGAGTGGACTTAGGTAAGTATATGGGTGGGTGAGGGGGGATATTGTTACCTAAACATTTTTTTACCTTAATGCAGGCAATGCATTAGGTAAATAATGTTTAGGCTTTAGAACCTCTTTAAGTAACATATTATTAAATACAAATCATGGATATTAGACTGATCTGTGGCTCGTAAAGTATGTATCAGTTTATCAGGTATATCGTTTTGTTGCTGGATCCAGGTATATCTTATGGCTGCTGGATCCAGATATATCTTATGGTTGCTTGATGCAGGTATATCGTATGGTTGCCCAATCCAGGTATGTCTTATGGCTGCTCAATCCAGGTATCTTTTAGGGCTGCTCAATCCAGGTATATCTTATGGCTGCTCAATCCAGGTATATCTTATGACTGCTCAATCCAGGTATATCTTATGGCTGCTCAATCCAGGTATATCTTATGGCTGCTCAATCCAGGTATATTTTATGGCTGCTCAATCCAGGTATGTTTTAGGGCTGCTCAATCCAGGTATATTTTATGGCTGCTCAATCCAGGTATATTTTATGGCTGCTCAATCCAGGTATATCTTATGGCTGCTCGATCCCGGTATATCTTATGGCTGCTCGATCCCGGTATATCTTATGACTGCTTGATCCAGGTATATCTTATGGCTGCTCGATCCCGGTATATCTTATGGCTGCTCGATCCAGGTATATCTTATGACTGCTTGATCCAGGTATATCGTATGGTTGCCTGATTCAAGTATATCTTATGGCTGCTCAATCCAGGTATATCGTATGGTTGCTTGATGCAGGTATATCAAATGGTTTCTTTATCCAGGTATATCGTATGGTTGCTGGATCCAGGTATATCTTATGGTTGCCCGATCCAAGTATATCTTATGGCTGCTCAATCCAGGTATATAATATGGTTGCTTGATGCAGGTATATGTTATGGTTGCTTGATCCAGGTATGTCATATGACTGCTGGATACAGGTATATCGTATGGTTGCTGGATCCAGGTATACTTATGGCTGCTGGATCCAGGTATATCATATGGCTGCTTGATCCAGGTATACAGTATCTTATGGCTGCTTGATCCAGGTGTAATCATATGGTTACTTGATCCAGGTATATCATATGGCTGCTTGATCTAGGTGTATCATATGGTTGCTTGATCCAGGTATATCTTATGGCTGCTTGATCCAAGTATATCTTATGGCTGCTTGATCCATTTATATCATATGGCTGCTTGATCCAAGTATATCTTATGGCTGCTCGATCCAGTTATATCTTATGGCTGCTTAATCCAGGTGTATCATATGGCTGCTTGATCCAGGTGTATCATATGGCTGCTTGATCCAGGTATATCATATGGTTGTTTGATCCAGGTATATCTTATGGCTGCTTGATCCAGGTATATCGTATGGTTGCTGGATCCAGGTATATCGTATGGCTGCTTGATCTAGGTATATCGTATGGCTGCTTGATCTAGGTATATCGTATGGCTGCTTGATCTAGGTATATCGTATGGCTGCTGGATCCAGGTATATCGTATGGCTGCTGGATCCAGGTATATCGTTTGGCTGCTCAATCCAGGTATATCTTATGGCTGCTCAATCCAGGTATATTTTATGGCTGCTCAATCCAGGTATATCTTATGGCTGCTCAATCCAGGTATATCTTATGGCTGCTCAATCCAGGTATATCTTATGGCTGCTCAATCCAGGTATATCTTATGGCTGCTCAATCCAGGTATATCTTATGGCTGCTCAATCCAGGTATATCTTATGACTGCTTGATCCAGGTGTATCGTATGGTTGCCCGATTCAAGCATATCTTATGGCTGCTCAATCCAGGTATATCTTATGGTTGCTTGATGCAGGTATATCATATGGTTTCTTGTTCCAGATATATCTTATGGTTGCTTGATGCAGGTATATCGTATGGCTGCTTGATGCAGGTATATCTTATGGCTGCTGGATCCAGGTATATCATATGGTTGCTTGATCCAGGTATATCTTATGGCTGCTCAATCCAGGTATATCATATGGTTGCTTGATGCAGGTATATCTTATGGCTGCTTGATCCAAGTATGTTATGGCTGCTGGATACAGGTATATCGTATGGTTGCTGGATCCAGGTATACTTATGGCTGCTGGATCCAGGTATATCATATGGCTGCTTGATCCAGATATATCTTATGGCTGCTTGATCCAGGTAGATCATATGGCTGCTTGATCCAGATATATCTTATGGCTGCTTGATCCAGGTATATCTTATGGCTGCTTGATCCAGGTGTAATTATATGGTTGCTTGATCCAGGAATATCGTATGGTTGCTTGATCCAGGTATATCATATGGCTGCTTGATCCAGGTATATCATATGGCTGCTTGATCCAGGTATATTGTATGGCTGCTTGATCCAGGTGTATCATATGGCTGCTTGATCCAGGTACAGGTGAAACTCGAAAAATTAGAATATCGTGCAAAAGTTAATTTATTTCAGTAATGCAACTTAAAAGGTGAAACTAATATATGAGATAGACTCTTTACATGCAAAGCAAGATAGTTCAAGCCGTGATTTGTCATAATTGTGATGATTATGGCTTACAGCTCATGAAAACCCCAAATCCACAATCTCAGAAAATTAGAATATTGTGAAAAGGTGCAATATTCTCGGCTCAAAGTGTCCCACTCTAATCAGCTAATTAAGCCATAACACCAGCCTTTAAATGGTCTCTCAGTCTGGTTCAGTAGGAATCACAATCATGGGAAAGACTGCTGACCTCACAGTTGTGCAGAAAACCATCATTGACACCCTCCATAAGGAGGGAAAGCCTCAAAAGGTAATTGCAAAAGAAGTTGGATGTTCCCAAAGTGCTGTATCAAAGCACATTAATAGAAAGTTATGTGGAAGGGAAAAGTGTGGAAAAAAAAGGTGCACAAGCAGCAGGGATGACCGCAGCCTGGAGAGGATTGTCAGGAAAAGGCCATTCAAAAGTGTTGGGGACTTTCACAAGGAGTGGACTGAGGCTGGAGTCAGTGCATCAAGAGCCACCACACACAAACGGATCCTGGACATGGGCTTCAAATGTCGTATTCCTCTTGTCAAGCCGCTCCTGAACAACAAACAACGTCAAAAGTATCTTACCTGGGCTAAAGAAGTGGTCCAAAGTCCTCTTTTCTGATGAGAGCAACTTTTGCATCTCATTTGGAAACCAAGGACCCAGAGTATGGAGGAAGAATGGAGAGGCACACACTGCAAGATGCTTGAAGTCCAGTGTGAAGTTTCCACAGTCTGTGTTGATTTGGGGAGCCATGTCATCTGCTGGTCCACTGTGCTTCATTAAGTCCAGAGTCAACGCAGCGGTCTACCAGGAGATTTTGGAGCACTTCATGCTTCCTTCCGCAGACGAGCTTTATGTGGCTGCTGACTTCATTTTCCAGCAGGACTTGGCACCTGCCCACACTGCCAAAAGTACCAAAACCTGGTTCAATGACCGTGGGATTACTGTGCTTGATTGGCCAGCAAACTCGCCTGACCTGAACCCCATAGAGAATCTATGGGACATTGCCAAGAGAAAGATGGCAGACATGAGACCGAACAATGCAGAAGAGCTGAAGGCCGCTCTTGAAGCATCCTGGTCTTCCATAACACCTCAGCAGTGCCACAGGCTGATAGCTTCCATGCCACACTGCATTGAGGCAGTAATTGCTGAAAAAGGGGTCCAAACCAAGTACTGAGTACATATGCATGCTTATACTTTTCAGAGGTCCGATATTGTTCTATGTACAATCCTTGTTTTATTGATTGCATGTAATATTCTAATTTTCTGAGATTGTGGATTTGGGGCTTTCATGAGCTGTAAGCCATAATCATCACAATTATGACAAATGATGGCTTGAACTATCTTGCTTTGCATGTAATGAGTCTATCTCATATATTACTTTCACCTTTTAAGTTGCATTACTGAAATAAATTAACTTTTGCACGATATTCTAATTTTTCGAGTTTCACCTGTATATTTTATGACTGCTTGATCCAGGTATATCATATGGTTTCTTGATCCAGGTATATCATATGGCTGCTTGATCCCGGTATATCTTATGGTTGCTTGATCCAGGTATATCATATGGTTTCTTGATCCAGGTATATCATATGGTTTCTTGATCCAGGTATATCATATGGTTGCTTGATCCAGGTATATCATATGGTTGCTTGATCCAGGTATATCATATGGTTGCTGGATCCAGGTATATCATATGGTTGCTTGATCCAGGTATATCATATGGTTGCTTGATCCAGGTATATCATATGGTTGCTTGATCCAGGTATATCATATGGTTGCTTGATCCTGGTATATCATATGGTTGCTTGATCCAGGTATATCATATGGTTGCTTGATCCAGGTATATCATATGGTTGCTGGATCCAGGTATATCATATGGTTGCTGGATCCAGGTATATCATATGGTTGCTGGATCCAGGTATATCATATGGCTACTTGATCCGGGCCATGGTATGATCCACTTGCTTAGGTCTGAAAAGGAGCAGTAATAGAGGCTAGTGAAGACATACATGACCAATCTGGATCCATCTAATTGGGACATACTCAAAATCACTTTTCTGTCATGCACAAATTAAACTTCAGCCGAGTATCTTGAACATGCTCCTCCTACGGTAAAAAAAACAGAGCTTACTTCTCGCATAGTTTTAAATCAGATTGGTAGAGGCTAACTGACAAGGATGGAAGAGAAACCAGAACTTTGTATGCACATGCAGAAGTTCTTCGGTCAGCAAAGGTATTGAAAAAAAATATATGTCATTGTTTTCTTTTCTTCAAAACTTTTAAGTCATATTTAGAATAAAAGTGAATAAAGCAGCATGTGTGCCACATGTTAAACATACACTGCATGACGTATGTAAAAAAGTCCGTGAAGCTCTGACGGGGAAGGGTGGGGGTGGGGGGTGGGGAGGAACCTTGAAACGCCTCGGCCAGCATTTCTCCATGATAAATGTCTTGTGAGCTTAGAAGCTTTTGGGACGTAATAAAAAGAACTTAATGGACAATTTCTCGAAATTGCTAAGAAAAACCGCGTGCTGTCGGTAGGGTATAATAAGAGGATTTCTCATCACGGAGTCTGAGATTGAACGTCTGCAAAAGGAGAGAGAGAAGGGAGAGAGCAGAAAAAAAAATAGAAGAAAGGATTTATCTCTTTGGTAACTGAGTAATTGAAATACAGACGAGCTTTGGTTCCAATTTGCCAGCAATAAAGTTGTAATGGGGTTTTCTCTGCAATTTTACCCTTAATGTGCTCATTCTAAGCAGCACTATTTTTTCCAAGCGAACAAATAACCTCAGTACAGCTTACTAGCAGTAATAGGCGCAAGCTGATGCTCGTATTAAACCTTTTAAATCAATTCACTAGTCTCTACAAGCTGCAGTGTCTGGCTACTGTGTTGATTAACACTTTCACAGCTCATGGCGGCTTTTGCAAACATCAGTATGAGCGGAGACTGGAGACGTTGGGGTATGTTTACCATTTCGCATCAAGTGACATTTTCACACCCTGCTTAAAAAAAAAACCCAAAAACTAAATAAGGAATATATTTTAAAATATATATTTTTTTTATTTTGCAATTAATTTGCATTTGGTTGTAACAATGACAGAAGGACATTTGCCCAGTGTAGGGGTCCACCAAATATTGTACAAGGAATGCAACAGGGCTGATCATTGGTGCCTTTGGACATCTCTTATAAGCCCCACCTAGTGGCAAAGAAGTGACTGTCTTGTTTGTAGGTATGAATTATGTGGTCTGGAAACAATGTTTGATTCACATGAAACTGTGCAAATAAAACACCTTGCTAAGGGCTCGTTCACACTTGACTTTATTACTAACTCTTGCCAAACGTCCCTATAGCAGTTGACAGGCGTTAGGCGTTTGGGAAGTGTTTTTAACGCTCCTCAAATACTCCCCAAACACCCTATGTGCGGTTTTGAGTCGGTTGATCAGCGTTTGCCAAGCGTTAAAACCGCACCACAAATGCCTATAATGAAGTTAAATGGTATTAACGCTCCACAACCGCCTCGCGACCGCACCACAAATGCCTGCCAAGCGTTTGAGGAGTGGCACCATGGACTTGAATGGGATGCTTCAACTCCTCCTGACTTGACACAAGGGGGGGGGGGATTTACTAAAGCTGGTTCACTTAAAATCTGGTGTAACTGTGCATGATAGCCAATCGGCCTCTAACCTCAGCTTGTTCTGTTAAGCTTTAGAAGTAAAACCTGGAAGCTGATTGGTTTCCATGCAGAAGTGCATGAGATTCTGAGTGAACCAGTTTTAGTAAATAAACCCCAAGGTGTCAGTTTTGCCGCAACGCGACGCTAACGCTTCAGTGTGAACAACACTGTGTGCTACCATGTGCAGAATTTACATAGGTGTTTGAGAAACGTTAAAAAACGCTTCCCAAACGCCTGTCTTGACGCCTGCTGACAAAGCTAGTGTGAAAGTAGCCTAAGACTTTTAGCAAACTGGAATGCTTTCTCCACATCTTCCTACAGAAATAATTGAGTACTGTCCATGATATTTTTTTATTTGCACTAACATACAATTTTGAGGACAAGCTTTCGGGGAGTGTCCCCTTCTTCAAGGTCCAAGCAGAACTTGAAAAAGGGGACACTCCTCGAAAGCTTGTCCTCAAAATTGTATGTTAGTGCAAATAAAAAAAGTATCATTAACAGTACTCAATTGTTTCTGTCGCAAGTGCACTAATACGGCTACAATCACCTCCACAACCTCCTGAAATGTAATAAAAAGCAGTGATTCTGCGCAAAGTGCAGGAACCCATATCTACCAGTCAGATTAATTCTGATTAATTGGATGAATTCTGATTAATTGTTGTGGGTTACTGTACATTACTCCATGAAATTTGCCTTAATAAATATGCCTAATTACATAGTTTGTATCCAAAAATACTTTTTTCTTGATGATTTTCTTGAATAATGTAATCATTGTAAAGGGCCTACTTACTGTATACTTGAATGTGTGACTAAGATAGAACACAGTGTTCGTAAATGTCATGAATGCATATAGTAAAAAGAAGCAGATATTGAGTGCCTCTAAATGTAAACTGATAAGTGGGGTACACTCTATGAAAAAATTGGACGAAAGATCGACCTATTTTCCACCAAGTTGCGTAACATGATGTACACGACAATGGTACGAACGTATATAATAATTATCGATCGCCAATGCCACACATTCTTTCTTGTGTTCTATTTCCATGTTTGTTGCCACCTTCTTCTGGATCATTCTTTGCTTCTGATCATGCTTGGGTTTTTTTTATTTGATTATTTCCATATGATTACAGTACACATTGAGCGAAAATCAGATGTGTTCACGTACAATAAAAATGGTCTAGCTTGCACCTTCAGTTTTTTCCATCCAAACAGTAGTAATTGGCTGTTGAATGCACTACATTAACGATCAGATAATCGACTGATCATCCCTCATACAGAATTTTTATCCAATTTTCTAATAGTGTGTACCCAACTTTAGATGGAATTTCTGGCATCAGTAGACATGCAAGATGCCTGTCTTCACATTCCCATCTTTCCCACCCACCAATGCTTTCTATGCTTTGCTGTGAGAGACCGACACTTTCAATTTGTTGCCCTGCCATGTAAAGGTTCATAAGTCATCACTGACTAGTCGTTTTAACTGTTGCTTGGACTGGGGTATATCTGTGATCTGGACCGGTGCACACAGTTTGAGCTGTGGTTGCATAGCTTGAAGTCAAGTTCCAACATGAGATCAACTAGCTCTGCTCTGGCTGTTCATTCAAGTTGTTTGCCTTTAACAAATCCAGTGGAGTCTCCCCAGGGATCACCAGTAGAACACGATCAAGCAAACTCTTGACACCTAACATAAAGATGAAGAACTAGGTCTACATGAGGTTCCCCATATTAAGGTGATTCTTGCCCAGCCAAAAAGAGAAAACGAATAAGCTATTGTACAGTACTGAAATATAACACTTTACTGCCATATCTGTTTTTCAGATGTTTGCGTTTATATAAGCAGTGTTGGCTGGAGATTGTCAGTTAATTCATGGAGCTTAAAGTATGTAAACCCACATATTGTAAAGTAACCCATTCAGTTTAAAATAAAAATGAAAAGCAAAATGATTGTGTTTATATACATATACCAGTACTGGCGCTAGCGCCACAGGTAACCAACACAAAGAGGGTCCAAAAATTCTAAAATATTTCCAGCCTTGAAAGGGTTCATTTTTAATAGTACCACAACCTTGCCGCTCACAACCAGTGGGCACTGGAAACTGCAAACACACAAACAAGAGAGAAGAACACACAGACTCTGGTGCAATGTCCTTTATTTTGTAATAAAAATTTGATAGGAGATCCAGCTGACAGTGTGGATATGGTAGCAGTCCTGGACTGAATGCAGTCGCCACTGTGCTTGATCTTATACATACACACACATACACTATATTGCCATAAGTATTGAGATGCATACCTTTATACGCACATGAACTTTAATGGCATCCCAGTCTTAGTCCGTAGGGTTCAATATTGAGTTGGCCCACCCTTTGCAGCTATGACAGCTTCAGCTCTTCTGGGAAGGCTGTCCACAAGGTTTAGGAGGGTGTCTATGGGAATGTTTGACCATTCTTCCAGAAGTGCATTTGTGAGGTCAGCCACTGATGTCGGATGAGAAGGCCTGACAAGGCCTGGCTCGCAGTCTCCACTCTAATTCATCCCAAATGTGTTGGGGTCAGGACTCTGTGCAGGCCAGTCAATTTCCTCAACCCCAATCTCGCTCATCCATATCTTTATGGACCTTGCTTTGTGCACTGGTGCACAGTTGGAACAGGCAGGGGCCATCCCCAAATTGTTCCCACAAAGTTGGGAGCATGAAATTGTCCAAAATGTCTTGGTATGCTGACACCTTAAGAGTTCCCTGCATCCGATGCTTTGCATTGCCCTTGGTGATGTAAGGCTTGGATGCAGCTGCTCGGCCATGGAAACCCATTTCATGAAGTTCTCTACGCACTCTTGTTATGCTAATCTGAAGGCCACACAACGTTTGAAGATCTTTAGCTATTGACTCTGCAGATAGTTGGCGACTTCTGCGCATTGTGCGCACTGTGCATGCGCTGACCTTGCTCTGTCATTTTATGTGGCCTACCACTAAGTGGCTGAGTTGCTGTGGTTCCCAGTTGCTTCCACTTTGTTATAATACCACTAACAGTTGACCATGGAATATTTAATAGCAAGGAAATCTCATAGATGAACTTATTGCACAGGTGGCAACCTATCACGGTACCATGCTTGAATTCACTGAGCTCCTGAGAGCAACCCATTCTTTCACAAATGTTTGTATAAGCAGTCTGCATGCCTAGGTTCTTGACTTTTTACGCCTGTGGCCATGGAGGTGATTGGAACATTTGTATCCAATGATTTTAAGAGGTGTCCCAATAGTTTTGGAAATATAGTGTATATTATAAAAATGATTATAACCTATTTCCCTTTATCCTACATAAGTGATCACATGAACTCTGTTCTCAAATGCATAAGGGGCTTGGATAGGTGGGGGTGCAGACTGCAAGGAGGAATGTTAGCAGGAGGAAAGGAGATAGCAGGACACTGGTCATACCAATATCCCAATTAAGAGCTGTGGCGGGGGAGGAGTATCAGGGCCAGTCTTTGCCATTGGAGGTTGAGCAGGCTGTTACTCCAGCACAGCACGTCCAGAAAACTGAATGCGCTGGATGTGCTCTCATGCTTAGCATGGTATGTTTGAAGTAGGAAAGTAGAGGGACTGGCAGGATCACCAGGTACAGTTGTGTCCAAAATTATTCAACCCCCAATGCTGTAAAGGGGTTTAGGGACTATAGTGTACATTTGGAATTGTATTCAGAATCAAATCCTACAAGGACGTTGTAACTACCCAAATGCAACTAAAATGACATCAATTGTTTATGTAATACAGTAGTAAATGGTTCTTATGTGGTTTCTTCATTGCCACAATTATTCAACCCCTTAAAGACTACCACTCTGAAGAACAGAGGTTCATACAGGTGCTTTCCATCAGGTATTGAAAACACCTGTGGATGTCACCGAGCAGCAATCAAGCATAATAAGCACCAATTAGGCAGCTTTAAAATGACTGTGATACTCAGCTCCTTCTAGACATTTACTGGTGTGGTTACAAACATGGTGAAGGCAAGAGAATGGTCCAGGAAGACAAGAGAAGAGGTGATTTCTCTTCACAGGAAGGGCAATGGCTATAAGAAGATTGCAAAGATGTTAAACATACCAAGAGACACCTTAGGAAGCATCATTCGCAAATTCAAGGCAAAGGGCACTGTTGAAACGCTACCTGGTCGTGGCAGAAAGAAGATGCTGACTTCGACTGCTGTGCGCTACCTGAAGCGTAGAGTGGAGAGAAGTCCCCGTGTGACTGCTGAGGAACTGAGAAAAGATTTGTCAGATGTGGGTACAGAAGTTTCAGCCCAGACAATAAGACGCACACTGCGTAATGAAGGCCTCCGTGCCAGAACTCCCAGGCGTACCCCCTTGCTGTCTCCAAAGAATAAGAAGAGTCGACTGCAGTATGCCAAAAGCCATGTGGACAAACCACAAAAGTTGTGGGATAGTGTTCTGTGGACTGATGAAACAAAATTAGAACTGTTTGGGCCCATGGATCAACGCTATGTTTGGAGGAGGAAGAACAAGGCCTATGATGAAAAGAACACCTTGCCTACTGTGAAGCATGGTGGAGGGTCAATCATGCTTTGGGGCTGTTTTGCTTCTGCAGGTACAGGGAAGCTTCAGCGTGTGCAAGGTACCATGAATTCTCTTCAGTACCAGGAGATATTGGATGGAAACGTGATGCAGTCCGTCACACACCTGAGGCTTGGGAGACGTTGGACCTTTCAACAGGACAATGATCCCAAGCATACCTCCAAGTCCACTAGAGCATGGTTGCAGAGGAAAGGCTGGAACATTTTGGAGTGGCCATCGCAGTCACCAGACTTAAATCCGATTGAGAACCTCTGGTGGGACTTAAAGAAAGCAGTTGCAGTGCGCAAGCCTAAGAATGTGACTGAACTGGAGGCCTTTGCCCATGAAGAATGGGCGAAGATACCCGTAGATCGCTGCAAGACACTTGTGTCAAGCTATGCTTCACGTTTAAAAGCTGTTATAACTGTAAAAGGATGCTGTACTAAGTACTAAGATTGAATGTCACTTGGGGGTTGAATAAAACTGATAATGCTGTGAGCACAGAAAAGACATTTGTGGTTATTTCATTATAACTGTTATGTTATATTTGTCTGACCTACAAGTGCCTCTTTAATGTAAATGTAAGCAAGATGACTGAATGATCAAAAGCAATGTCAAACTGGCCAAAACACTCAATTTCAGTGGGGGTTGAATAATTTTGGACACAACTGTATTTCATATAAAGAAATACAAAAAGAACAGGATACTGTTTAACACAAGTACATGGTACAGCAGGCACATATCAAGAATATTAAATGCTGGGTAACATATTCTTTAACTTATACTCTACCTATAAGTACTCATCTAGTGTTAGGTGCAGAAGTCAAATTAAACGACCTGATACATTTTTTAGATAACTTCATAAAATTGTTTAAAAAATAACATAAAACTGAAAAGCCATTGTTTCATCTTTAAACAATCAGCATACTTTACAGTTTATTTGAAATCCAACATAAGTATTGTCTGAGATCAGAGGTTTTTTTCAGCTATTTCATCCAGTTCTAAACTATAAAGACAACATTTGGATCTTGGAGATCAGTCATGCGTGTTATAGTTATCAACTGCATCGGTTTGTTTGCTGTTCTACCAACATACACATTGTACTTCTGTAAACTGTAAATAGCAGTTCACATCAGCATAGGGCACACTCTTTCTACAAATCAATATCTGTAAAAAAGAAGTTCAGACATGGAACCTACAAATAAAACAAAAATAAATAAATAATAATAATTAAAAAAAAATATATATATATATATATAATATATTGTTGAATACATTCTTTTTCATATTTGTTTTTTTGCCAATTGACTTAAGTGTAAATACCATAACTATACAGATGTACGGCAGAGACAGTATTTTTTAGTTTTGGTATGTTTTACTGATTTCAGCATATTTTGGGAGGACCTTTAACCAGTTTCAGAAAACATGCAACTATACCACAACTTTCACGCAACCCTTCACTGAGCCTTCATTGACAGTGGTTGTGCTTTTTTACAATCAAGTATAGTCTGAGCAGCAATTTAAGCTGGCCATATACAGATAGACATTCAGCTGGTTCAGCAGGGACTGGACAAATTTTGATCCATGTGTGACCACTGAAGTTGAAAACAAGTCAATATACTGACTGACCTCTGTTCAACCACCCTGTCAGACGCTTCTTGCTCATTCAACACTGCACACATCCATATCGAGTGTGTAAATGGGGGAATCGGTTCAGTGTTATTTTGTTGAACCCACTAATTGAACAAAAAAAAAACTGATTCATGTATGGGCAGCTTTACCGTTTGGTGCTGGACTCCTAAGATAACCCAAGCACAGTTGGTGTACAAGCAAATCTTTCATAGCAGGTTGATTACATGTCATACGTTAATTTTTACTCTAGGACCCTCTGATACGTTAATGCTGACCATTGACAGGTATTGTTTCAAATTTGATCTCACAGATCAGCAGAATTTTCAACCATGTGTGGGTTATCTGATTGGATATGTTTTGAATAAATTGTTAGGTAGGCTGTCATACAACTAACATAATATTTCTTTGTAGATTCTGTTGTTCTGAATGAAACTCTGGTTGTGGGTTGCCAGTTCTGGGGTTACAGTTGATAAACCAAGGTAATGAGACTCTCTGTTTTGGGAACATGTATATGTGGGACCACCTTTTTGAAAACCTGTTATGGGGCCTGCCTTTGGTGACCTTCACTTCCAAAATTGCTAGTTGACTGCCTTTACGCTGGCCCTCTGTCTTCGATATTGTGAGTTCCAGACTAAACGAAGGGTTGGCATAAGAACCAGGTAAGTAGCTTTTCAAAAGAAGTTCAGTGATGGTGGTCACTGAATTTCTGTCATGATAAGTTTATCTTAATGATCACAATGATTTGGAAGAGATAATCTGCCACTATTAGAAGCACGTGATATGACTACTGAGCACCTCACAAGGCCAGTTTTAGTACTTCTGTAGGTGGAAATAGACAAGAAACTGTCTGCAATATGCCCATTGCCTGTAGTGCTAGGACCTGCCACTCTTTTTTTTTTTTTTTTTTTGTCTGATCTACCTGATGGACAGAAGCTGCACATTCATGGTTAGTACCTGCAGGGCATTTTTTCAGCTGGAACTAGTGGAACACAGTTCCACCACCTTTGTCCCAGGCCCTCTGCTCCCAACTCACCACTATCACTTGTAAACACAGAAGTCCATCTTCTGTGTTTACAAGTGATAGCTTGTTTCCCAATGGCTTCCACAGAGCTGATCCCCTGAGCGGCTTCCACTGAGTGCAGGATGGGGACAAGGGAGATGCAGGTGCCCAGGGTGCAGCGTGGAAGCCTAATCCACACTGGATGATCTCCCTGCAAGTGAGAGGTAGAGCCACCTACATTGTGTGGGGAGGTACTAGAGCCAGCTGGGTGGAGAAGATAGGAGCAGTGGAGGGGGGGTTGCATGTAAAGGTCAGAGCTGAAGAGGGTTGAAAGAGAGATTTGGATGGGGGATGCAGAAGGCGAGCTGCTGTGGAAAAGGGCTGAACTCTGCACTTCGTGTGTAACGCCCCCGAACTCTTCACTTGGTAAGTAATGCACTCTTGGTATTTAATGTTCCTTTAGGACATTCCCACTGTTAGTGAAATTTGACCACACTCTATTTGAGACAGTTTGGAGGGTGCGTGTGTGGAGGGATGGGAGGGTTTTCGGGGGTTGTGGTTGAGTTCCTGCACCTATTTTCTGACAAAAGCCTAAGTACCTTCCACACATACATTTTTAAATTTGTTGGAAAATCTCCTAAAGGAAAAGCAAGATTTTCTGATGACCAGATAAGTTATATCACCTAGTAGCCCAAAACAGCCTGATCCTCTGCAAAGTTTATATTACAGGTTGGAACGGAGACAGATTTAGTCCTTTTATGGTTAACCTAACTCTCTTGGTTCAACAAATGACAATTCCCTCTAGCTTTTTTCTGGGACCTTCATTCTAGATCCTGAAAATATACTTACTATACCATGGCTTCATCTTGATTCACTTGCTATTATATGTAAATCCCAGACTTTAGATGACTAATTTCTGTTTGACTGTATCTCGGAGCCCAGGTGAACATCAGAAAGTCTCTCAGACTGGTAATCATGCTTCACTGAGACACGCTGTGAAAATGGCATTGTTATTTAGAAACATTACAAAACCCAGACTCTGTTTTCCTGCCACTCGCCACTATTTCACTCAGCCAATTTAGCCGCCTTCCTGCAGGGAGCGAATGGAGCAATTAAAATTAGGAACACAGATTTTCACATTCATAGGATCCACATCAGGGACGAGTGATCATAAATTAAATCATTTTCCTTTCCCGCAAAGTCATATCTGTATTAAATGAGGCTGAGAGACAGATACATTGAGGTATAGTGAAAGTGGGACTACAAGATGTAATATGACACAGAGGAGAAGTTATGATTAGAAGACAGGTTGAACAAAAAAGAATAAGACATTGATGATGAGGTAAAAGTAATCTGCGTGAAGATGAATGAGACAGGAGAAAGGAAAGCTTAAGAGAGCAAAAAGTGGGTAGCTGGTTATTGCCTGTCAAAATCAGGAGCTCCCTCTATTCATAACAGGTTCTGTATATTGAGAGAATGGTATGTGTGTATATAAATGTGGGGCCTAAAGTACGCATGCACTTTAAATATCTAGACATTTCCATTTCTGAATGCTTATCAGCCACGTATCAGTCCTGCTGAACAGTGAACATGACCCAAATGGCCATGGTTAAACATATGCCAAGTACTGTGCCACAAGTGAGAATCTTAAAAACTTCAAGACAAAGGATCATTAAAAACTGAAATTTTACAATATATATATTTACAATATATATTTCTGCACACATAATATAGAGCTAACGCTATGGGTTGATTTACTAAAACTGGAGAGTCCAAAATCTGGCGCAGTGGTGCATGGTAGCCAATCAGCTTTTAACTTCAGCTTGTTCAATTAAGCAAAAAACTGGCAGCTGATTGGTTTATTTGCAGAGCTGCACCAGATTTTGCACTCTATAGTTTTAGTAAATCAACCCCCATGCCTAAATTTCCCTAAAGAAGAACTTAGTCAAAAGAGTAGGGTGCTATTTAGCAACTAGCAAATGTTGCAGCAATACAAACCTTGGCCATAAGTATGCAATGTACAACACCACTTACAGAGCACAGCAGCCTGCATTATATACTGTGCAACATAGCATGTAGGGTGCAGGGTCATAGCTATGTAGCATACTGTACAGCACAGAGTATGAAGTGCAAGTTCAAGAGTATGTAAAATAAAACTTAGTGTGTAGAGTGCAGAGATCAGGACAAAGTAACCGTGTATAGAACGTAGAAGGCTAAGTTTGAAGCATACATACTGTAAAGCATAAGAAAAAGCCATTAAAAAATATAAGAATGAAGGCAGACTATTATCATTTGAAATGGAATTTTGAGAGTATAACAGTATATGTAAAAAAGGAAATCAAGGCCACAAAAATTCAAAGGAATGTCAAGTTGCAAAAGAGAGTAGGACAAAAAAGTCTTCACATATGTTAATAGTATAAAGGTCAGGTCTGAACATGTAGGCCTTTTGCAAGATAATTTAGTGTTAGTGACTGGGGAAAAAGAGAAGGAAATACCTTCTTAAACTCTGGGTATACCACAGAGAATGAATGAAGCAACTCAAGCCCATAATGCGGATAGTATTGACCTAACTCCAAATGATCCACAGAGGCTCAGAATTGTTATGGTCTAGAAACATTTAGGCAAAAAAGGTGAATAAAGCACCCAATCCAGATGGCTTACATCTATGTGTTCTCAAAGAGCTGAGCTCTGTTATTTCAATGCCATTGTTACTCATTTTTAGAGACTCCTTTATGACTGACTTGGTACCACTAGATTGGGGCAATGGCAATGGCAATGCAGTGTTCATATTTAAAAAGGGATCAAAGTCTTTACAAAGTAACTACAGACTGTAGTAACTACTACACCGTGGGGTAGTACACATCAATAAACTGTATGACACTTTATTAAAACACAGAATCCTACTTACAAAGTTTGTGAGATCACCTGAATGGGAGCTACCCACAATAGAAAAGGAATCACCACAATGCAGTCCACAAGCCCTGGCCAGGGACATGGGTATGGACAAGAAGCCCTGAAAGCTTTCCTTCACAGGCTGTGCTTGGCACTGAGGAGGTCTCACTGGAGCCCTTCTCGTCCCAATATCCGGCCCACTGTGTGATGTAACCACCCCTAGCATGCACAGTACGCATTTCAAGATAATTTCCTCTTCAGCTTCAGGAGCTAACCACGTCCGAAATGGAATGACCATGATACTGTACAGTCCACATGACCTGGCATTGTTTACATTTTCTATTTTATTTATCATGTTTTATGAAATTGTGATACACTCTGAAAATCCGTTCATTATTACTATTATTACTCATTAGGTTATATTTTCTTTCCTTAAGTTCATTCTATGATAAGTAAATTTCTTTATGAAAAGCATGTATTGACTTTTGGTATGATTATTTAATTTTTTTTAATACTTTTTCCATTATCTTTAATTCATTCATTTTTCATATATTTGTACTGTGTGTATATGTGTGTGTGTGTGTATGTGTGTGTGTGTATATATATATATATATATATATATATATGTGTGTGTGTACTGTATACGTGTAATCTTTTTATACATTTTAGTGATCACTAGTTATCATGATCACTTTAGTGAAAATTTGATTGGATTGTGCATGTTTAGAATATCTATTTTAACTTATCTTGTTCACATAACATTCCTATTTTAACTTATCTTGTTCACTTAACATCACACAGGGGGGCTGGATCTTGGAACACGAACGGCGCCAGCGAGTCCTCCTCAGCGCCAAGCACAACCTGTTGGGAAAAACTTTTGGTGCACTGCTCTTCTGGTCCATACCCATACACCTGGCTAGGGCTTGTGCACTGTATTGTGGTCATTCCATTTCCACCTTGGGTAGCTCTCATTTGTGCGATATCACATACTTTTTGAGTAGGATACTGTGCTGTAATAAAGTGTTTTCATTGATCGTACTACACCGTGGTGTTTTGCGCTGTGTCTCTCCCTCCCCCTTGTTTTCATTCATGCACATAGAGCTCCCTCTCCGCAGTACACCGCAGCAGACCTTTCTTAATTGCTAGTTTTTTTCATACGTGTCTAGTTTCAGTGCTACCCACATTTATTGATTTTAACGATAACTTGTTTGCTGTGTTTTAATATGTTTTTAATATTAGTATTTCCAGTTTACTTGGCACTCATCTTTTTGCACATAATTTATACATTTATCAGACTGGGTTTGAGAGCTGTTAGCTTTCCGGGGCTCAAGTTTTTGTTTTTCTTCTCTCTTTATATTGCAGGTTACAATTCTTAGATGTGATCGCTCCATTTGTTTTCTTTTTTAGGCTTTCTTTCTTCTATTTTCATCTGGTGATCTTTCACACGAAGGGTCCAATCAGGTTCGCCTGTCTGCTTTATAGGCGAACGTGATCAGATGGTCTATTCATTCATATGGACTGGTGGGTGTAAAAACTTTTGTCTATTTATACCCACCTCCAGACAGATCCAGTTTGCTAAAAAAAATGGAAGGGGATCCACCGTCCTTGTTGGAGGGCAGTGGGGTGTTAATGGACAGCAGAGTCTGTTTACTCCCTGCCACTCATAGAGTAGAACAGACTCTGTCCATGTCTGCTCTGCATAAACTGAGCAGACACAGATTTGTCAACTGCCCGCTCTGCTCTGATCAGCAGACAAATCCCCTTCTGATTTCAACTGAGTTCACCCCGTTTTAAAGGGGCCTTAGAATTGGTGGTCCATGGTAGGATAAATGACCCAGCATTGGTGATCAGTGGAAGATAAAAATATCCCAATATCAGTGCTATATGGTAGGATTGCCCCATAATTTACTGTTTCGTTGACAACCATAAAGTTTGGATTTCCTATAACTTTCTACTTCTGTAACAGTGGTCAACTAGACAAATAGTAAGGGTGAACTCTTGGGGGAGCAAAGACAGCACTAAAGACCTACCTATAGTACAAACATGGCTAGGTAGGTAAAGATCTCAAATCTTTACTGGGATTGCAATTACAGCCAATTTGGCACATAGAAAACATAGAGACTAAAAACTTTCACGGACACTATGACCTCTTTTCTCAAAATGTCACTTTGAGAAAGGAGGCCGTAATGTCTTCTAAATATGAAGTCTTACCTATTGGTGTTCTGGCCATTTTTGCACTCTTGGTATCACCGTTGAGCATGCATCCCCCCAAAGGCATTTAAAGATACAGCGTGGGATAGAATTTGTTCAGTACTAAAAACTTGAAAGTGGTTCCTAACCCATCTCTATGCTATCCAAAGCCAACAGAAGTTTTGGCTAGAGATACACTTTAAGCCTTGAATAAAGGACAGTTACCAACAGCCATACTTTTTGAAATGGACTGCAGCTTAACACAACACACATTGCAAAATAATCCTGGATATGAAATATTCTAAATGTTGAATATTAAAACATTATACTTGCTGTTAAACAAGCATTTGCATGCCACATAAACTAACAGGTAAAGGGGTATTTGTTACTAATGATATTACAACAGATAATCTGCATAATAGGGCAACAAACTGCTCCATGGTGGGGCTCATTCATACAAGCTTCAGGTCATTGGCTGCTGTGAGTAACAAAGACACCCTGTTCTCTAGGTTTCATAAATCAGATCCAAAGTATTTAAGGTCAGAAGTCCTCATCTGTTAATGAATGAGTTAAAAAGCTTTTACTTGTTTCTTGAAGATGGAGTATTGATTATATTGCTCACTAAGACAGTATTTATTATGCTATGCTCTTCAACAATGGCTGCAGTAAGAGTGAGGCTCTCTGAGAATGTAATAGACAAGTGTAACACCACAAACACCACAGGGATGCTTTGAAGTCACTGATGACCACATTTATTTCTGAGTAATGTGTAATACAGGCAGTCATTCTGCTAATTCACATGCACAATTTGCTTTTGCAGTTATCCAGACATTTTCCTGTCGCAATAAACAGAATGGAGAAACTGTCAGCGCATTATATATACCTCACCAAATAGCTATGTGAGATGCCACGGTCTACAAACAATATGTGCAGCGCTTCTACATTTCCGCAGCCTGCTAACCCAACTACTGTATATGTGTATACAAATTCATTTTACAATATATTTTAGATCCAATAGGTGCAGTGGCTCTAAATTTTAAATAGAATAGTACATTCTCAGGGGGGCACCATATACTTTGTGGTCCTAGACAGGAACCAAACTAATACTTGAAGACCACCTAAAAGGATGATTAGCACCTGTGTTGCTGGGAAGCAACCATTTTGGGGATAACCTCAGAGAAATTATAGCCTTTCTTCTGGCTTCAACCAGCTTAACAATGAAGTGCAAGAGTCACTACACACCATAAAATGTATATTTTTGTTCACATATAAGATTGTGTCTTGTCCATAGTTATCTTTTGTCACAAATGTAAGAATATGGAAGAGACATTTATCCATATGGTGTAGTCCTGTGACAGGATAAGAACATTCTGGTCCCAAGTCACTATGTTCATTGCAGACAGTTTTGACCTTCCCAGTATCTTCAGCCCAGAGAGATGCCTACTGGGAATAATGGTGAAGAAATGACTAACGCAACAAAATTGTTCCTTCGTTTATTGTATTATTATGCAAGTAAATAAATACCTATTCAGCTGGTCAGTTTGGACCAGATCGACTTTGAGGCATGGAGAAAATTGATTGATTGAGGATTTGCCTCTATATAGAATGACTTATGAGATAAGGGGATGCCCCCCAAAAATTCAACAAAATACGGTATAGGTGGGTGGATTCACAGGCTACTCTGGGCGAAGGTTGATAACAAGGTGATAAGCAGAGTGCAATATCGAGCCTGATAATTTTGCAGTTGTGGGGTGGGAACCATATTAGCTTTCACTCAGATGATGGAGATAGAGCGCTGGTTAAAGGCACACTGGGTGAGAAATAACTGTATGCATGCTCTGCTGCACTGGATGGCTGGCTAGCTAATTGTATGTACAGAATATTTGTAGTGTAAGAAATGTATTGTTCAGCTGTTGTACTAATTGCCAATGTTATGTGTATGGCAAATAAAAAAATAGTAATAATAAAATATTGCTTAATTGTGGCTTTTAACCACTTGAACCTGTATTGCCCCTTCATTACCAGGCTATTTTTCAGTTTTCAGTGCTTTGATACTTAGACTGACAATTATTCGGTCATGCAACGCTATACCCAAATACATTTTATAGAGACCGATAAAGCTTTCTTTTGGTGGTATTTAATACTGTTTTGTTTTTTTTTTACTGCATAAGTGAAAAAATGTCAACAGTTTTGAAGAAACCTGAAGTATCATATTTTTAAAGCCTTAAAATGCCCCAAAATTGTTTAATTTAGAACATAGCGAATACAGTGCAGCAGTTAGAGTGCAGAGGTCAGGAGTAAGTAATGCATAGAACAGCTGGCAGATTTCAGTGGTCCGGATTTGATGCCCCCTTATGATGGTGGCCAGTGGTGAGCACCCTCTTTTAAATATTGGTGATCAATGGTGAGTGCCCCAAAACTGTTGGAGGTGAGTGCTTTTTCCCCATAACATTGGTAGTCAGTGTGCCCCTTTGTGTATCCCCTTTCTGCTCAGTGGTGGTCATCAGGAGACCCTTTTCTTTGGTGGTCAGTGCAGGATTGACAGGAAAACCACAAAGAGGATGAAGGAAGAGGATTGGCAGCAGAGGAAGGAGGGGCAGGCTCTCAAATATAAACAGTAGTATTGTTTACATTTGTGCTTGCGGTGATTTGCTACCACAGTGATCACAATGCGCAGAGCCATTTTGGTAGACTCTGTCCCTTTAGTCTGTGATCTGAGATGTCTAATGACAGCGCACATATTAGGGGCACACTGGCTGCCCAGGACTTATTTCTGTGGTTTTGTTTGTTAATGGCACTGCAGAAATACACTCTGCCTTTTTAAACTCTATAGCTGTAGTGAAGTAGTTAAAATAAACCTGATCTGGCCTAAACAGTTCTAAGGTATCGGTACTGCTGAGGTGCAGGGACCTTGGGGTACGATCTTGAATCCTAGGCCCAGGTTATACATGTTGTCTGGACTTCTTCCCAAGTCAATAATAAATGCTGCCCCATATTTACTTGAGCCTTAAACCCAAGGACATAGCTGTCAAATGTCAAACTGCCTACCCAATTTCTGGCACTTTACAGTTTAGTGACAGAAGCAGAGCTTGGTGCCAAGAGGAGATAGAGGTCAATCTTAACTAGGGCAGATGTTGATGTCCCATTCCCAGCCTGGGCCTAGGATTCATGGGAGCACCACAGGGACACAGAGACTGATATGAAGAACAACACGGGTACTTTGTGGACTCTACAAAGTTTCCATACTTCAGCAAAGATGTTACTTTAGAAGCTTTTTTAGGCTTGATCAGGTTCACTTTAAATTACGTATTATATCTTCATTTCCTTTTCTTTCCCTAGTTCACTAATATATTTTTTCTTGCTCACTGCAGTTATAAGAACTCAAGAAAAATTACCAAGGTGTATGGCTAATTATTATCTACTGTATGTTATTTATTGTATACACCCCACATTAAGAGCAATGAAGATGTTTACCTTATTAGGAACATCTAGAAATTTTCCTAAATCACAGATTTTTTTTCTTTCTTATGCCATTGTTGCTTATTGAGGGGAAGGAGGAAGGGGTGGGGGGAGAATAAGCAGGGGAGTTCTAAAGGGGAGGAAAGATACCTCTACGATTAAGCCACAGAGAGGGTGAAACACGTAGGAGGGACATGGCATGGGAGGAACCTAGCTGAAGCATACTCATACACAAATGCTTACTTGGTTGACTGCCTGCATGCGGCTTCACTTTCTTTTGTTTGGCGGCATGAATTATTAAGCCTGACAAGCCCAGTTTGGAGCCCTGGCATCTTGATTTTGTTATGGAGTTGCCAGATGGTGTATTCATGGTGGCTTAGAGAGGTACTTTCTTATGGGATCACACAATAGGATAGTGTATATGGAGGCTTGATTTATTTCTTGGTTAAACTAGATGGACTTGTGTCTTTTTTTCTACTTATGTAACTAATCCAGGATGACTAATTCTGGTAACAAAAATACAAAATTAGGATGATGGGTATATATATCTGCCTCGCACAGTATATTCAGCAAAAACAAGATATAATGGAGAGTTTCACCATTGTAATTGTACAGTGTGGAGTAATAAAGGGTAGCAAATGTGATGTAGAATAAGTAAACTATATCTCTTAACGCTGTTATTGTACTATGTCAATAATAATATGTACTATGTCACAAAGATTCCAGCTTTGGGTATGGTAGATGAAGAAATACAAATATAGAGAACAAAAAAACAATGGGGGAGATTCAATAAAACCGGACCACTCAGAATCTGGTGCAGCTGTGCATGTTACCCAATCAGCTTCCAGCTTCAGCTTGTTTAGTTAATCTTTGACAATAAAACCTGGAAGCTGATTGGTTTCTATGCAGAGCTGCACTAGATTTTGCATTCTACAGTTTTAGTTAATAACCCCCATGTGTTCAATGTTTCCGATAACTGTGTTGTTACACAATGTTATAGTAACTTGTCTTACCACATGAAAATAAAATGTTACTTACAACGGGAGGGGGGAGGGCTAAAAATATGCATGCATCATACATACTAGGGGGTACAACTGGGGGAATCAATGGTGGAGAAGGATCTGGTAGTTCTGGTAGATCACAAGCTTAATAATGGCATGCAATTCCAAGCTGAGGTTTCTGAAGCGAGCAAAGTCCTCTCTTGTATTAAAAGAGGTATAGACTCCAGAGAGAGAGATATCATATCACCCCGGTACAATTTATTAGTAACACCTCATCTGGAATATGCAGTTCAGGTTTGGGCACCAATTCACAAAAAGAACATTGGGGAACTGGAGAAAGTACAGAGAAGGGCAACCAAACTGAGAAGAGGGATGGAGGAGCTCAGCTATGAGGAAAGATTAGAGGAACTGAATTTATTCTCTCTTGAGAAGAGGAGATTAAGGGGGGATATGATCAACATGTATAATACATAAGGGGGGATATGATCACCATGTATAATACATAAGGGGGGATATGATCACCATGTATAATACATAAGGGGGGATATGATCAACATGTATAAATACATCAGTGGTTCATATAGTGAACTTGGTGTAGAGCTATTCACCCTGAGGTCATCACAGAGGACAAGTGGGCACTCTTTACTTCTGGAGGAAACGAAATGTAATCTCCAGATACGGAAAGGTTTCTTCACAGTGAGAGCTTTGAAAATGTGGAATAGACTCCCTCAAGAGTTGGTTCTGGCCAGCTCTTTGGATTGCTTTAAAAAAGGCCTGGATTCTTTCCTAGATACACAGAATATAACTGGATACTAACATTTATAGGTAACGTTGATCCAGGGAATATATGATTGCCTCTCGGGAGAATCAAGAAGGAATTTTCTTCCCCTGCAGGAGCAAATTGGATCGTGCTTTGCTGGGTTTTTTTGCCTTCCTCTGGATCAACTGTGGGTGTAGGATTATAACTTTTTCTTTAATGGTTGAACTGGATGGACTTTTGTCTTTTTTCAGCCAGACTAACTATGTAACGGCTTCAATCTGCTTGGTCCTGGAATGGAGGGGTGGTGTTTTCACTGAGAAGTGTTGACTGACATCTAACACAAGATTCCTGAACAATGTATTTGCATGTGCAAAGTCACTGGTCAGGAGCGCACGGTGCTAAAGTGGACCGACCCTCCAGGAATACGTGGGTTTTCATTCCGCCATCTGGATTTGGTATTTTGGCCTCCAATAAGGGCTTTATAGAACTTTATTTTAGGAGATCTGGAGTATATTAGGATACTGAATGGATCCCCCCATCATATGCACTGCAGAGAAGACACTGTAGATATAATTTATTTCATTGTCTAATTGGTAGAACAAGTTAATTTAATATTATGTAATAACACAAATATTGGAAACGGTGGATACAATTCTTTTTTTTTTGGCAAGCGTCAGTGTTTGTTTTCTAATAGGACTTGTTCACACCACTCAGAGCCTGTTATTGTGCACATAGCATATGTGGGGTGAACACACACTGCCTGGTACTGTAATGCATTGTTAGAATGCATTGCATGCTTGCATTTTTTCCTTTATTTTAAACTTCTATGAAATGTGTTACAGTTCACCAAATCATGCTGCACAAAAATGTTTTTGTTTAGCCCAACGTGAGACATTTATGTGAACAAAAGCCATAGGACATAAAACAAATTGCCTTTTCGTTGTAATGCAACTGCATTGGGCAATGCCGCCCTATGCTATCCAATGCTGCTGGTGTCTTATTGGTGTTGCTACTTATTTACTAACATATGGGATAGTTTGCTCTGAGCTTCAGCAGCCACCACTTGATGATTGATCTCTGAGCTCCACACACAACCAATTTATTTCATTATAGATGAAGGAAACATTTAAAGAGTAACTGCACTTTTGTTGAGGAGAATAAACCCCCCCCCCCCGGGTGGTCAATGTACATTGCAGGGATATTAACAAACTTTGTTGCAGATTCCTACCATTTGTTAGTCTGAAGAAATAGCTGTTTGTCTGTGCCCATGTGCAAATTCAATGTAAACTGGAGTGGTTTTATAATTATCAGTTAGCTTCTGCACCTGTTGGGCTCTAATGAGCATCCCTTAAGTCGGCATACACGGGTCGAATTCTGAAAAAATTTTCTTTCTAAAATAATTTCTAAGAGTTTTTGTTTGAATTTCGCACCATTAGTGGACCACAGAAACGGACGATTTTCATGTGACCATCCAATTTGAGTGATTCGATGTGTTGGAAATTTTTTGAAAAACGAACTAACTTCTAATCACTGATGGGGGACTCGTGCGAGAAATATAATCAAAAAAGTAATAAGCATGAGCTGTGACCTGGAAAGAAAAGAAAATTCTTGGCCACGAAAATTGTTTTCTGCCGCAACATGAGGTGGCACCATCGGGTTACAAAACACACAACATTTCTGATTTTCTAAAGAAACAATTGAGTACTGTCCGTGATACTTTTTTTATTTGCACTAACATACAATTTTGAGGACAAGCTTTCGGGGTATGTCCCCTTCTTCAAAGTCCAAATAGTACTATTTTCTAAAGAAAATTCGTTTGGGATTCAACCAATGTATGGCATGCATTAGATGTGATTTACTTTCGAAGCATCTCACCAAAATGCCATTTTTGTTGCAGGGGATGCTCAAAATCTAACTTGTATGTTAGTTCAGACTTCTGGGAAAATCAATGAGCCAATCACAAGCAGGAAATGACATTTCTGGGGGACGTTCTGTACATCATCTGTGTACAGAACACCTACATGTAGCCATATTGCATTGCATTTTACTGAACATTTCAGTGCTACAAATTAAAAAAAAAATAACATTCAGTAATAGTATGACTTGTGTAGCAATCGTATACAATATATTATTGTTTTGTTTTTTTTATTTGCTGTTTTTTTCACAGAAAGTGGAGTTATGCTTTAAATTAAAATCACTAGTGCAAGTAGTGGGAATTCTAAAAAAAAATAGAGGTGCATAGGAAGTCTTGCGGGCAAAATGGGAAATGTCAACTACGTTAAAACCTATTCTGCGAAGCATAATCTGGTCTTATCCAATATAAATGTGAGGAGTGGACCAAAATGGAGAAGCAAAGAAGACACTGCATTTGGGATTGTGTCTGAAAAAGAGAGATGAAGGGCCCAGGTTAGAAACAGTTTGTAGGTCAGAGTCTGAAGTTTGAACTGTTTCCTTTGTAACTGGTAGCCGATGGAGGAACTGAGAGTCATGATTGAGAACAGACCGTAAAGGTGAATGAGTCAAGTAGCAGTGTTCAAGATGGACTGAAGTGCTGTGAGTCTACTAGTAAGCCAGAGAGGACAGTACTGTAATTAATAAGCCAAGATATTATGAGGACATGCACTGGCGTTTTAGTTATTTTTATACATGTGGAAATGGAAAATGTTTTAAGCTGGGGACCTAATGAGGTAGTTAATAAATGAATATGAGCCCTAAATAAGAGTCTTATTATTAAGTCAGTTTTTGGAATTTGTATTAAGTTTGCCGATAATGATACTTACAGATTTGAACTAAGGCTCCATTTAAGGTGAAATCATTTTTATTCTAAGAATGTATTCATTGGCTCTTGGTTTGTTCTGATTTGCTTGATTCGTGGACAGAGCTATGGGGTTAAAGTGTCATGATAATTGGCAAAACTAATTAAGCTGAAAGGGCAGCAACATTTTAATCAGAGACTTTTGAAAGGCAAAATGCAAATGTGCTGTATAGATAGGTGTACTTGGAGATTCTTAATGAGAGTGCATGAGAACGCCAAGACAGCTTGGTGACAGATCAAGACCTGACTTAGTATATCAGTATGTTGTCTTGTAATCACTACTAGTTGTGAGTGTAGTAAACGTCAAAATGTCCCAGACTACCTGTCCACCTCTCCCACTCCCAATGAAAATACTAATTACATTTAAGCAAGATTCATAGTTCTCTTGGGAGTGATATTTTGGCATTCAAAATATGTGCAGTTATGTAAGTTACGTAACTGCACATTTTTTCAAAACATTTCCAACACACCCGATCACTCAAGTTGGATGGTCACACAAAAATCGTCTGTTTTTGTGGTCCACTAATGGTGCGAAATTCCAATGAAAACTCTTAAAAATTATTTTAGAAAAAAAAATTCTTTCAGAATTTGACCCATGTATGCTGTAGTTACATAATCTTAGAGAGCAAATACTATACACATAGATACTGTAAGCTATATTTTAGAAAAAGAATAGCCCCCTTCCAAAAAATGACTTGTAAACTCAATAAGGTGTAGCTAATCACCTTCTCAATGGCACGCAAAGCCATTTGACATTCAACTGTGATCAGCTGTGGTCATTTTGATTAACTCAGAATGAAAAGATCTTTCCTGGAGCATTTCAGTCAATGGTAGTGCAACTGAAGTAAACAGTCAACTATGGATGGCAAGGTACTGTCAAGAGTTGTGGACAGGAACAAGTCAGGAGGAATGGAAGGTATTTGGTACACCACAGAACCTTCATGGATCAGGACATCTCTCCAAACTGGAAGAAAGAGCCAGGAGGAAACTGGTCAGAGAGGCTACCAAGAGGCCTACAGCAACTGTTAAGCAATTGCAGAAATTTATGACAGAGTGGTCATTGTGTACATGTGACAACAATATCACAAATTCACCACAAATGTGGCTTGTATGGGAGGGTTGCAAGAAAAAAGCTGCTCCTCAAGAAAGGCCACATGCAGTCACAGCTGAGTTTTTTCAAAACGCACCTTGAAGACTCTGAGGCCACATGGAAAAAGGTGTTATATCAGATGAGAAATTTTAATTATTTGGCCTCAACACTAAATGATATGTCTGGTGAGAATCCAATACAGCTCACCATCCAAATAACACCATTTCTACAGTAAAGCATGGAGGTCGTAATATTCTGCTAAGGTGGTTTTTCTACAGCAGGGACTGGAGTACTTGTCAGGATAGAAGGAAAAATGGATGGGGAAAAATACCATCAAATTTCTGAGGAAAATATGCTGTCCTCTGCGAGGAAGTTGTCAATGGGGAGAAGGTTTACCTTCCAACATGACAATGACCCAAATCACACAGCAAAAATGACCACACAGTGATTGAAGGAGAAAAATGTGAATGTCCTTGCATGGCCTAGTCAGAGCCCAGACTCTGTGGAATGACTGTAATCCTCAAACAGTCACCATCAAATTTACCTGAACTTGAGCAGTTCTACAAAGAAAAACGGGCAAATATTGCAAAGTCTAGCTGTGCAAAGTTAGTAGAGACATATCCCAACAGACTGAAGGCTGGAATTAAATCAAAAGGTGGTTCAACAAAATGCTGACAAAAGGGAGTAATCCTTTTCCCAACTCACTGATTCTATTTTTGAGTTTTCTTTTTTCTGACATGTTGGTGTTATATCTTTCACTTGAATGCTATAAGGTGTACTGAGTAAATACAGCTAGATAAAACAAAAACTGGGTCTGTCTTCATTTCAAAGCAACAAAATGTGATTATTTTGAAGGGTGTGATTCTTTTCTATACCCTGTTCTGTACAACTTGTCCTTGTATAATGACACCTATGGTCAGGGCAGCATTTACCGTGAGGCAGCTGTTTTAGGGGATAGCATCCAAGCACACAATTTGGTTTGCATCTACAAATTTTTGACTTTTGTCTTATCTGCCTTTATTGGACACTCATAGGTTTAGAAGCAAATTTTAACAGATGGGATAGAGAGGCTCCTGGGGTGCTTCTACAGGACCACATGCAGCCATGTATGGATTTTTTGTTGGTTATAATTCTATATATAGGGTAGGCAGCATACTGCAGCCAGTACCCCAGGTCAGTTTATGTACTAGTTGTGCAAAATAGTTTTAGTAGGTGCTTCTGTGAAAGGTTTTCAGGTGTGTCAACTTGTTTCAACACAGCCTTTTTGTTTTCACCATAGAGATTTTAGGGTGAGCTCATTTAGATTTAAAATGGACTAATAAAAAAAATAGAATTAAAAAATAAGTTGCTGTAACCATTAAATACAACTTGTACATTTTCTTGCAGTAGGAAAGCAAATGATTTGAAGTCCTGAAAACCTTGTCTGTGCCCACCTTCTCTGCTTCATGATGTAAGTCATCCTTTCTTAACCAGGGTTCTGTAGAACTCCAGAGTTCCTCCAAAGGTTGCTAAGGGGTGCTTGAACAGTAACCTATAGGGGATTGATTTCTAGCCTGACAGTGCCTGTAACCACCAATGTATGGGGGTTGTTGTTCACTGCCTTCAATGCATTGCTTGTCTGAATTGGGCACCACCATTCTAGAACATAGTATTCCTATGGTCTAAAAGTACCTGCTTAGCAAAATGGACTTTCAGTACCTAGGACAGTTCTAACACATTGGCGTACATGAAGTATTGCTGTACACGTTTGGTTTTGTTTTCTTGTAAGAAGCCTTGGAAATCCTAATTGGAGCGAAAAAATTTTGCAACCCTAAAAACGAATCCTCTTTGTAGATGTCTCTTCCACTTTTCACCTGCATGATATGGTAGATATTAGTGTGGTAATCCATGTTCCTGCTGACAGGAGGTAGGAACGCCAATTCTCACACATGTCACTGTGAATATGGAATGTGTATGAACAAAGCAGAGTGGTGGAAAGTATGACACTGTGACAGTCTGTCATAAATGACCCTTTTGTGTCGTTCTCTATAGCTTTTTGCTGGTATGTTTAAAAAGTATTTAACATTTATTGGAACACACAAATGAAGGCCTGACTTCTGCCCTAATGCTCTGTAATTAATTTTTTTTCTTTTTGTTGAAATGGTATTTATGATAGTCTTCATGTTCAGGCTTTATCTAATGCATAATGTTCATTCCTGGCCTCTAATTGCATTTAAATTAAAATTGTCCTAGCAGGGAGATGAATAGCGTGCGGCGCACTGGAATCACTCAGCTGGTCCCGGGCAGGCTGGCCTACAGAGCCGTTTGGAGCTGAGGCTGGGGGAGCGTTGGAGTTCATTAATTTTTATTGCTCAGGTAGTTGAAGTAAAGCAGGTTATTTTCTGTGAAATTTATATTTATGTTTGTGTCGGTGGCCAAGCTATGATCAAAAGCCCAGAGGGAGAAGAAGCTTTTATTTTAATATGTTCTTTCTGTGGCACCAGATCCTAAGGGACCTGTGATATGTGTATCTGCATTGTGCTTTTTATACAAGGGAGAACTGCTCAATGGACTGCAGAACTAAACAGAACCATTACTGTGTGGACTATGCCAGCTACCCGGATCAGGGTAATGCTGGATTGTCCACCTAATTCTTGTCCACCTAATTCTGCAAAGATTTGAACCCTGTCAGAATTTTACACTTTTGAGCCCTGCACCCACTAGACTTTCTCTACTCAGAGTGCTGTGTATTTGAAGTGTCATTGTGTTCTCTATAGCTGCTGACCTCTGCAGCCAACATTACAACTGCAAGTAGTGGTGTAGTCCTGCTGAGCTACAGAACACCTCCCTCTTAAGTTATGGAGATATGGGTGGGGGGTTAGTCCAGCAGGGGAGAATTGGGCAGGGTTTACAACACTGCTTGGGATTACATTGCAGCATAGGCAGAGTTGCCAGCTGCAATAACAGAAAGTTGTGAGGTCACTGGATTTCTGGTAGGACCAAAGGGTATTTTTTTGCACTTGCAGCATTTTGAAATAGACAAAGCAATGTTTTGCAGAGATGTAGTGAATATGTTTTTTATTTTGCCCAGACATACCCTTTAACCATAGCATCAACATAGGGGTCAACTAAAGTCTTAGGCTAGGTTCGCAAAATTGCCCATGTTCTCATGGGGCTCAAAAATGTGCATCCTTTTTCAGAGACGTGATGATGCCAATAATTCTTAATGGCACTCCAGTGCAAATTACTAATGTGCTAACACAGTACCATGTGTTTTGGTACTGCTCGATTAAAAAAAGGGTTAGGTTTTTTGTGATTTTTCGCGTAGGGCAACCCACTGAAATGAATGGGCTGCCCTAAGTGCACATGAACAGGAGCGATGTCATCCTGTCCCAGCCAATGAAGGTTGCCTAAAACTGCCACACAGAAGAAGGTGCCAGTGCCAGTGAGGGACAGGACCATTGGAGGAGAGATGAGTATTCATCCCTTTAGTTCCACTTCAAGGGCTCTGGTTCCTATTATACTATGCACTGTCCCATGTTAGCAGACAGTGTGTAGTGGCTTTCAGATGGCAGAGCAGCAATTGGCAGACTTCAAGGGGTTGATTTACTAAAACTGGGAAGTGCAAAATCTGGTGCAGCTCTGCATAATAACCAATCAGATACCAGATTTTATTGACAAGACTTAACTGAACAAGGTGAAGTTAGAAGCTGATTGGCTACCATGCAGAGCTGTACCAGATTTTGCACAGTCCAGTTTTAATAAATCAACCCCCAAATTTCTTGTGACTCCAGTGTGACTCCAGTGTCAGCCTCAGAAAAGTAAAGCTAATAAGTAAGGCTAATAACAACAGTAATGATAATAATAATAATAGTAATAATAATAATAATAATTTAAGACTCATTTCAGACTGAGATGTTTGCATAGGCCCAGTCATAACTAATTTACCTTAAAGCATATGTAAAGCCAACCACTAAAATCTCATAAACTCTCTTAGCACACTATTGTGGTTTCTGCAGTTCCACTTTTTAAAGTGTTCCTAAACCCACAACAGTAAAGTCAGTCTGTATATGCAGTAAAGCATGCTTGTTATACTCACTGTGGAACCTAAGGGGTTAATCCTCTACATTGTGTAAAAGGGATGTTTGACACTGTCTTTTCTGATGTTCCCCTTCTTCTGCTGGCCCCAATCCATCTCCTGATAGAACAGAGGCTTGGAGGCAAGCTGCACATGCTCAGTTTGGTGTGTATTGTTATTATTATTATACAGTATTTATAAAGCGCCAATAGTTCGCTCAGCGCTGTACATTACAAAGGGGGACAGAACATGTGGCAGAACAATAACAATACAATGCAAAACATGAGGGGATCGAAGGCCCTGCTCTTTCGAGCTTACTTAGAGAGTTTTTTTTGGGAGGGTGCATGTGATCAGCACAAGACCAATCAGCACTGTCCAGACAGAGGGTCAGGGGTCCTGCAGCCTCATAGGACAATCGGGAGAATGAAAACACAAGCTTTAACCAGTGCTCTGCTGGACACTGATAGATGTCACAAGACTGCTCTAACTGCTGATGAGAAAAGGTATCTAGCAGTTTATATTTACTAAAATAATTGAATTTCCGTGTTCTGTGTACTGTGGGAGACCAGATATAGTGAATGCAGGGTCCTGGGTTTAGTAACACTTTAAGAACTCAGCTGTCATTTAAATAATACCTGTTAATCCTGCCATGACAGTCCTTGTTCAGGCACCTACTGTTATGAGGCTGTTATGTTGGCTGTACCGATACTCATTCTGCAGACATGGATAGATTCCTGGGGTATACATAACTCCGCTTCTGTTCAAGTTTATGTAGATTTAATTTTTGGCCTCCCTTTCTGTAGTGCTTCTCATATCTAATGTATTTCCAATTGGGAATTCAGCTTCTTCTCATAGAATTCTAGCTGTTCTGTTTCTGAGAACAGTGGATTACCTGCAACAAAGCAATTGTAACTAGCGGGGTGTCATGGTCCTCTACAGTAAAATAGAAGCCTTGTCCAGGTAGGTATAGTCCCACGAAGCATTTGAAGATTTCACATTTTCAATTTTACTGGCACAATTGTAAAGTTACTTTTGTGTTTCTTTTTCTAACACAGTTACCTGCAGAGTACTGAACCGGCTGACTTTTCTGACATAGCATAGTGAATGAGCACAAGGAAAGGGGTCAAGAGCAGATTCAGTAGTCACACAGAGTGTATGGAAGATTCTGACATATGACTGAAGGAACACAGAGAAATATTACTGATACTGATGGCTCAGAGTCTACTGGCAAGACACGCACAATAGAAAGCTGTGACAGGCAGCGCTTTTAGTAAAAAGAATCCGCTGGTTTCTTTTATGGTAAAAGCAATGCTCTATGGTCTGTATTAGGCAGAATTGAGTCACATAAACTGTATGAATCATGTCAGTCTATCCCAGGAGTCATTCGCTGTTTTTAGGTTCATTATTATTATACAGGATTTATATAGCGCCAACAGTTTGCGCAGTTCTTTACAACATGAAGGTAGACATTGCAGTTACAATACAATTTGGTACAAGAGGAAACAGAGGGCCCTGCTCCTCAGAACTTACAATCTAGGAGGAAGGGTTGAGCGATACAAAAGGTAATAGCTGTGGGGGGGATGAGCTGATGGAGGAAATAAATGGCGGTTTACTAGGTAGAAGCAGGATAGGCTTCTTTAAAGAGAGAGGTTTTCAGGGATCATCTAAAGGTGTATAGATTAGGAGATAGCCGGACAGATTGGGGTAGGGAGTTCCATAGGATGGGAGAAGCTCGGGAGAAGTCCTGGAGGCGAGCATGGGAGGAGGTGACATGGGAACTAGAGAGCAGAAGGTCTTGGGAGGATCGATAGGTGAAAACAAGTTGAGGTGTCCTTCTAACTGAATGGGGGGCTCATTTTTGCAAACTTGCAGTTCTCTTATGGGCTGGTATTCACAGGCAATGCTCACAATTGGTGGAATTTCTTGTAATTGTTGGACCGCTATGCCCAGCAAGCAAGAGGCCCATATACTGTACCTAAACCCAGGAATAAAATGTAATATATTACAGCTTAAATTCCAAATATATAAGAAAATATTACCTTTAACCTAGTTAAAGTGGAACTTCATTCTCTCAATTAACGCTGACTATTATAATCCATATGCTGCTAGCATTAATAAATAGATAGGAAAGTATATCATATTTACTTGTTTTAAACTTTTTTTGTTTACATTTCTTAAGTTATTTCCTGGTTTCCATGCCTAGGCAAATGATGTCATACATCCGAGGAGCCTGCAGGAGGGGAGGGAGGATTCTCAGCTCAGCCAATGCCTGGGGCAGGGGATTCCAGCCAAGGGCAGATGGATTCCAGCCAAGGGCAGATGGATTCCAGGAAGTAAATGCTACATGAATCATCTGCCCTCACTCGAGATGACCACTGCCAGAAATACCAGGGGGTATTTTTCAATATTAATTCTCAGCAAAATAAAGCATGGAGACATGGATGGGGGAGTTTGCTTTGAATATTAACAAGGAATTAAATGGCATTTTTGGTTTGTGGTGCTCAGATGCAGTGTAGTTTTACTTGAAGTGATTATTAAAGTGTTTCTAAGCAAAGGAAAATGTAATTTATTGCAGCTTACCAGTCCTTAGATGGGGTGTTGGTGCATTCGTTTTCTGTTTTCAGACTGATAGAGAAGCCCTTTTTATTCTGTGGTCACTCTGTTGTAGTTTGGCTGATATCAGTGATACACAAGTTCCAAAAAGGTTGTTAGGCTCCATGCACACTAGCATTTTTTTTAAGCTAAAAATATGCCTGAAAAAACGCTGGTAATAGCGTTTTTACTAGCATTTAGGAGTGTTCGCATTTGATTAGCGTTTTTACAGTACAAAAGCTAGAAAAATTCTGTTAGGAGTGTTTTAGTAGCATTTAGAAGCATTCAGCATTTTTTTCTGCTGACAAATCACTTCCAAAAATGCAAAAAAGTTTTTTTTCTGCTAGTAGAAGCTGAAGCTTGAAAAACGCTTCTGGCTACAATAATGTGCATGGACACATATGATAACTCTATTTGCTTCTAGGGGCAGAAAAAAAACCTCTTGTAACCAGCTAATAGGAGCTTAAAAATATGCTAGTGTGCATGGAGCATTAAAGCAGTGCTAGGTGTTCTTGCCTCATAATTGTTACATAGTTAGTCTGGCTGAAAAAAGACAAAAGTCAATTCAGGTCAACCATTAAAAAAAAAAAATTATAATCCTCCACCCACACTTGAGGAAGGCAAAAAAAACCCAGCAAAGCATGATCCAATTTGCTCCTGCAGGGGAAAAAATTCCAGTTATATTCTGTGTATCTAGGAAAGAATCCAGGCCTTTTTTAAAGCAATCCACTGAGCTGGCCAGAACCAACTCTTGAGGGACTCTATTCCACATTTTCACAGCTCTCACTGTAAAGAAACCTTTCCGTGTTTGGAGATTACATTTCTTTTCCTTCATCGGTAAAGAGTGCCCCCTTGTCCTCTGTGATGACCTCAGGGTGAATAGCTGTACACCGAGTTCACTGTATGAACCACTGATGTATTTATACATGTTGATCATATCCCCCCTTATGTATTATACATGGTGATCATATCCCCCCTTATGTATTATACATGGTGATCATATCCCCCCTTATGTATTATACATGGAGATCATATCCCCCCTTATGTATTATACATGGAGATCATATCCCCCCTTATGTATTATACATGGAGATCATATCCCCCCTTAATCCCCTCTTCTCAAGAGAGAATAAATCCAGTTCCTCTAATCTTTCCTCATAGCTGATCTCCTCCATGCCTCTTCTCAGTTTGGTTGCCCTTCTCTGTACTTTCTCCAGTTCCCCAATGTTCTTTTTGTGAATTGGTGCCCAAAACTGAACTGCATATTCCAGATGAGGTGTTACTAATGATTTGTACAAGAGAGGACTCATCATGGAGAGCAGCGGGGATTCTGATGAAAATACCCACCCATGCAGATCAACTTTTCATCTGTAGTTTGCAATTTTGCTTGCTCCAGGTGTGTAGAAAATTTCCATAAATTGGAAAATGAGACCATTAGTAATCAGCCTATATGTAGGGATCAGCGAGAAGCACAAAAACAAAGGCTGGCGGTCACAGCCTGGTACAGAAGAAGGGGTCTGACTTAGGACAGGGCATTAGACAAGGAACAAATAAAGATCAGTTTTGACCTTCATCAATAACCTCCACTAGGAAACTGAAAGGTGGACACTACTGCTTGTTATGGGCAGCACCCCAAGGTTTTCTTGTTTCCATTATCACCATTTTGGACAACCTGAGTGCTGTAAATAGTAAAACCAACCAAAAGCCGGTGCAACAAATTTCTTAAAGGATAAAGGAACAGCAGAGTGTCAACAGGTAATACAGAGCACCATGCCAAAACACGGCATCTACTCAAACCATGATAAACAAGTGTACATTGCCGGGGGGTAGGGAAACAGCAGAGTGCAGAGCCAAACAGGGAGACTGTACATGTACAGACGAGAGGTCGTAGATCACAATGGCTGGCGGCCATGCAAACACACTGTTATTCATAGTGAAAACATTGTCAGCAAAAGCTTGTCTGTATAGTGTGGTAATGTTGTAATGGATTTGGTTAATCCAGTGTGACGCACTTCTGTCTGGAAACTCCCTTGTGTGTGAGTGGATCCTCGTAGCGTGCTCTAGTGCAGGTTACTCTCTAATTACACTCAGGCAGCGCTTGTATTCCCTCAGCGATGATATTTTTCTGCCTGGATGAGTTATCGTCTTGTTCGGCAGAATGGAACACCAGCCGCAGGTTGTTGCTGATTCCCCTTGTCTCCCCCATGTAATACATGCGCCCCCTCCCCTCACCCGTGCACTGTCTGCTGCTAAAATCAAGGTGTCCGCAGCAGACAGCTCCATAGGATCTTGTGTGCACAAGCTATGCCTTGGATTTCCGGCATGGAAGGGACTGACACCTGTGCAAATACCTACTGTCGGTACGAGCGTCACACTCTGCTATGTAGAATACAGTATTTATTGACCGCTAAGCAGATTGTGCTGGTACAGCCCAGTGAAGCTGATGCATGAAAATTGGAAGAAAGGAGGTGTCGCTCATAACTATCATTCAGATTCCCATTCCCGTAGAAGATCACAATGGCTGCACTTCACTTTTCTTTCCTTGGTTCTTCCAGTGCCTCAATCAGTCCCAGCTGCGGTAGTGTGAAGTACGTTGGTATGCGAAATGCCAAGACATTTGGTTTTCAGGACATTTGGTTTTACTTTTTTCTGATGCACTACTAAACCAAGTGGTTTTTAACCTCTTCACACCGGCCGAACACAAATGTGCGGTCTCCCGGCGTCTGGGCCTAGACACTGAGGGACCACACATTTGCATTATATTTTTTAAAAAAACATATGTGCTGAGAGCGCGGTCTCTGCGCTCTTCCAGCACACGTCTGGTACTCACGGAAAGGTCCCGATCTCCTCTTTCGATCGGGACCTTTCCCGATCATATGACCACCATGACAGTGTGTCACAACAGTCATATGACCCTAAACCCCACCCCGCCTCCCGACTTCTGAAACCCTTAAAGGGCCGGGAGTTGCCGGCGCCAAGGGGTTAATGTTCAGAAGGTGCACCTTGGCAATACATGACCTCAGGACAGTAAAGTCACATGTGAACCATGAACTGGTGGGGTGACATTGCTGGTAACTGAATTGGACCGGGTGCTGATGTGAGTTAACTACTTCCCTTCCGACCCATGTACATAAATGGCCGGACGGGAGCAGTGCAGGAGCAGGTGGCCGTTTATAAACGTCCTACCGCTTCCTTGGCTGCGCAGAACACCGATCGCTGTACGGGACCTCTGTGTGACGTCCCAATCATGTGATCATTGATTGGCCAATCAGTGATCACATGAATAGTAACAAGCAAGATGCCACATCAGAGGTCACATGGTTCAAGGCTATTCATAACAGCCTTGTACCAGTGAAGAGCTCATCTCTCATTACTCTGCTCTCATCTCCTATCAGCACATCAACTGACTGGCTCCTTGTGCTGTTTCTTCCTCCCACACTCCAGCCTTGCTGCAGGGACTGCAAGAGGCTGATACCAGGTCAAATTCAGCTACTGACAGTGCTCCATAAAAAAAAAACATTTAACCTCTGCTGATGCGGGTGAACGTTTCTAAATGTCCCCCCGCGTCTATTGCCTGTGCACGCTCCTTGGGAGCGCGTGGCACCACAATCGGTGCCCGCTGTGTCTGGAGGACACAGATCGCTGTACGGGACCTGTGTGTGAGGTCCCGATCATGTGATCACTGATTGGCCAATCAGTGATCACATGAATAGTAGTAAGCAAGATGTCACTTCCTGACATCATTGCTTACTACTAGTGAAATCTGTGAATGATCACAGAGGTCACATGGTACAAGGCTAGTCACAACAGAATTGCACCATGTGACAAGCTTTGACCAATCACAGCTCTCACAGTATTTCTCAATGGTTGCAAGAATGCAGCCAAAGAGAAGGACAAATGATCGCTTTTACAGCCTTTATGGGTGTAAAAGCAATCAGTGTAAAAAAAATAAATAAAAAAAAAAATCTTCATCGCCCCCCACAAGTAGTACAGTGTCACCATGGTGTGACTACTGCTAGGGTGACAGTATGTTAAAAAAAACATAAATAATATATAAAAATGTAAAAAAAAGTATGAAAAATTATAATTTGATTATAAACTAATTAGGGTTATTTATTTACTAAAAAGATAGCTGAATACATTTTGGCCAAGGTTTATAAAAGATTATTTATTTGCAAAATGTTATAAGAAAAACACTTTTTTTTCAAAGTGTTTGGACTTTTTCATTTATATAGCAAAATAATAAAAATCCCAGTGGTGAATAAATACCACAAAGTTTATCTGCCTGAAAAAAATGCTAAAATATTCATATGAGTACAGTGTTGCATGACCACGCAATTGTCATTCAAAGTGTGATAGCACTGAAAGCTGAAAATTTTTGGATAGAGTAAGGGGCGGTTATAACACCTGTCAGATTTGGGTTTTTTTTTTTGGGTTTGTGTCCCATTGGGGAGATTAATCTTCACTTCCTGTCCCATAGCCAATCCCTGCAAATTAAGGGAATTCTTTGGGGACCCCCAAGTCACCAGAACTAGTGTCTCCACTGGAAGACTTCCATTCTATTACTTTTCTGAGGACATCCCAAAATTTGGGATTTTCTTTTACTTTCACTTTCGGTGAAAAACTGACAAGGGTTCTAATCCTTTTCCATGTTATCCAAAAAAAGTTTTACTTAGACTTCACGTTATTAAAAATCTCCTGCAACTTTAGCCCAAGGGGGTAACTGTCAACAAGTCCTTTCAGTACCAAGTGATCAAAATTGCTTGTGTTGCTTAGTCCTTGATTTATTTATTTTTTATTTATTTCAGGTACTTATATAGCGCCGTCAATTTTCACAGCTCTTTACATATATATTGTACATTCACATCAGTCCCTAACTATCAAGGGGTGTACAATCTAATGTCCCTAATGTGGTTGTTATAAAAGGATTCATACTGTGCTTTAATGACATTGGAAAACACAGCTATACATTGTGGGTATTAGGTTTGTCATGAGATTTTTACCGTTTGGGTTGTTTACCAACCCGCCTTCTATATGAAATCTTTAACAAGGAACCTGGCTCAGGAACAAGCATAGAATACATAACACATGGCAGACAAGCATTTTTTTGTAGCTGGAAAATGCAACAAGCAGAAACATCCTTCACCACCTCAAACAAGCTTCTCTATCTAGGACATGGGTGTCTAACTGGCGGCCCTCCAGCTGTTGCCAAACTACAAGTCCCATGAGGCATTGCAAGATTGACAGTTACAAGCATGACCCCCAAAGGCAGAGGCATGATGGGACTTGTAGTTTCGCAACAGCTGGAGGGCCGCCAGTTTGACACCCCTGGTCTAGTGCTTCTAAAAATGTTTCTAAACTCCATAATTACCTAACTGAATCTACAGTAGGGTGACTCTCCATGGCACCTCTTTTGGTGAGGGGGACAATGATCTATTCTTCCAACCAGTCTTGTTATCCCCCCCCCCCGACATCCCAATGGTGATCTTTTAAGACTAAAAGAACCCCTGTAGACCTACATATGTTTCAAAAATTCAACGCAACATACACCACTCTGTTCATTAATGTGCTATATGGACAACTCTTGCATGTTGCATCTTTGGTGTGGTTTCCAGCAAAATATACCTTTCATAGGGCTGAATGGTAAACCGCCCCTAAATTGCAGAGCACTACAAATGTGATGCAAAAGCAGCCCAGAGTTGGGAATGTGGCCTAATTTCCTGGCTACTATGTCTATGTAGTGACTGTTATTAGAAAGTCTTTCATTTAGTAATATTTTGCTTTCCCTCCACTGGCATAGTGAGGCCAAGTATGAACTTTGTTTTAAACATATTCTGTGACATATATATTGTATGCACCCCTCTATTTTTTTCCAAAAACATTTTTGCAAAATTATTTTCCTGGATGTTTTCACAAGATTGATTAACCACTAGCCTACAGGGCACTTATACCCCCTTCCTGCCCAGGCCAATTTCCAGCTTTCAGCACTGTCACACTTTGAATGACAATTGCGCGGTCATGCAACCCTGTACCCATATGAAATTTTTATCATTTTTTGTGACAGATACAGCTTTATTTTGGTGGAATTTAATCACCTCTGGGTTTTTTATTTTTTCTTAAACCAAAAACCACTGAAAATGTTGAAAAAAAAAGTTTATTCTTAGTTTTTGTTATAAGATTTTGTAAATAAGTGATTTTTCTCTTTCACTGATGTGCACTAATGAGGCTGCAGTGATGGGCACTGATAGGCTACACTGATGAACACTGATAGGTGGCACTGATGGGCACTGATGAGGAGGCACTGGTAGGTGGCACTGATGGACATTGACAGGCATCACTGATGGGCACTGAAAGGCAGCACTCATCTGATAGGCGGCACTGACTGGCACTGATAGGTGGCACTGACTGGCACTGTTAGGTGGCACTGACTGGCACTGTTAGGCGGCACTGATAGGCAGCACTGACAGGCACTGATGGGCGGCACTGATGCACACTGATAGGTGGCACTGATAGGCGTCACTGACTGGAATTGATAGGCGGTACTGATTGGCAGCACTGATGGGTGGCACTGACTGGCATTGATGGGTGACACTGAAAGGCAGTTCAGATTGGCACTGATATGTGGCATTGATGGGCACTGGCAGGTGGAATGGATGAGCACTGACAGCTAGCACTGATGGACACTGACAGGTCGCACTGCTGGGGCTACACTGATCATCAGAGCACACTGATCATCAGTGCCCTGATGATCAGTGTACATGTCCGCTCCGAGGAATGCCGATTACCAGCTCTCCTCTCCTCTCAAGCTGTCAGTGTGACAGCTCGTGAGGAGAGAAATGCCGATAACCAGCATTTCCCTGTTTACATGTGATCAGCTGTGATTGGACACAGCTGATCACATGACAGAGCCAAAATCTTCGGCTCTTTCCGTTGATTGGTGATCCGCTGTGTCCGAGGGACACAGCGCACTGCCGATCGCTGCGCTGCGCGCTCCCGGAGCCGCGCATGCACGGTTAGAATGGGAGGACGTCATATGAACGAGAGAACCGCCTTGCGTCCATCATTGTACTATATGGTGGGCAGGAGGCAGTTAAAGTGGTTGTAAACCTCAGACATAAAATATGAACAAAACATATCCCTCTTTAGCTCTGCGAGCTTTCACATCCAGGGTGAGCCATTGAGTCCCATATATATATTTGATTAAATACTTTGTATTGGATATAGTAAAGTTGTTTGGTAATTGTATAATTCTTTTTGATATACCTTTAGCCTCGGCGGTTGAAATCTCTTCAAAAATCTTCCTTGAAGAAGCCCGTGAGGGCGAAACTACAATTATATAATCAAGGCTGAATCTCAGTTCAATTGTTTTTATGTTTCTGTATTTTTTTGTTTTTAAAAAAATACGAAACAAAAATTATATAACTTTTTAATATGTTTGGTATTCATGTTCATGCACCCTGAAAGTCTCATCTTCTCTATTGAATATTTTCATATCCCTCTATAGTGTGTGCTTGTCTCAATTTTGTCTGCTGCCTTGTTCCTCTGCTATCAGTATGAATCACTTCTGACAAGTTTTCCTGACACCAAGAGAAAAATGGTGACGGGAAGTACCTTCAGCAGATAGACAGCTTCAGCTCTGTTCCTTTGAGCTGTGTGGAAGGGGGGGGGTGTTTCTTACCTCCAATCAGCTTTCAGAACTCTCCTCACTGAGCTCTGCAGAGTGTAATCCAGCTCTCCGACCTCCCTTTTTTTTGACAGCTCTGAAGCTCTGTTCACACCTATGCAGTTTGCTTTTTGTCCATTTTGCAGTGCTTTTCCAGTTTGTTTTCTGTTTTGTTCAGCTTTAATTTCTTTTTTCTTTTTTTTTAAAGTGGACTTTTGTTTTTTTTTTTTTTTTGCTGGGCAGAATAAAAATGCAAAATGTGGCAAAAACGCACTACCATGCATTTCAGCAGATTCTCCATTGAACTCTATTTTAGCAAAAGCGCTGCTTTTTGCTTTTAAAAAAGTCACTGACCCGTTACAAAAACGCAGCAGCTCAAAAAAGCATAGATGTGAACCTGTTCCATAGGAAACCTCGTTTAATGGACTGTGGTGCGTTTCTGCAAAAAGCAATAAAAGCACGCATTAGTGTGAATGGAGCCTAAACGCTTTATAAATTCAGCACTTTGAATGGATGTAGAGAAGAGAAGGCTGCAGATAGACCGGTACAACTTATGTAGGAGGATTTATTTCATCTCTGTATCACCTGAGGCCAGTCACTTCATTAGAGAGATGTAAGGGTTTACAGCCACTTTAAACTTTTGTATTTGTTTTTTTTTCAACCAGACTATGTAAAAATACATGTGTAGACTTAACGGATATCACAAAATGGTAGATAGAATGCCCCATCCCAGCTCTTCATGATAGATGTGCATAGTGAAAGCGTCCCAAAATCACCATCACACAGTACATTAGTAGCAGCATTGCTCCATTATGTATGAACCGTATGCCGGCACGCAGTCTTTTTGTAGTATTGTCATATTTGATTGCTCTGTGTGCATTTGTTTGTTATTCCCTTTACCCGAGGCAAGAAGAGATTGTCAGCGAGCGTCTAGGAATCTGGTCATGCATATACATTATAGAAATGTCTATATATAGACTTCTCTGTCCCTTTATCGTAGTATGAGTGCACCTGTCAGCATTCCCCTCTGCAGACCCTCTTACATGACAGGTAAGGGGAGCAGTCAGACATGGTTTCATTCTCTCCATTCGAATCAGAGCTGTGGCATGGACTGCACTTGGTAGACTTGGGAAACTGGCCCAGGCTGCAGGTCACGCTTCAAAGACCCAGGGAGGAGGGGTGAAGGGCCAAGGTGCTGCTGTCTGCTCAGTCAACTGGATTTGAGTAGCTCCATCCTCACATTCAGGTGTCAGGAGTTTTTCCACTAGAGGCTCCTATCACTTTGCATTCTATATAAAGCATGTAGCAAAACCTGGCCAGCCAGTTCTAGTCTTCATTTTAAGCCGGAGTTTGTCACACTGGTCACTGTAGTGAGGTCCATCTTCTTTTCACTGTATACTGTAGGATTTAATAATCTTCGTGCTACCAGATAGGCTGTTATAAAATGCTACTGGAAGAAAACAAAAAAGGGCGCACTCTCCTCGTGCATTACCGTGATAAAAAAGGGATTTAATAAAAATGACAAAAATATACTCACAAACCAAGAGTCATATAAACAGAAAAGGAACAAAGCTCTGAGGAAGGGAGTTTGACTCCCGAAACTCGTTAGCATACCCTGTCGCAGGACTACTATTTTTCTGGGACTGTCACATTTGGTTTCTTGTCTGTTTATATGACCCTTGGTTTGTGAGTATATTGTTGTCATTTTTAATAATATCTCTTTTTTTATCACGCTAATGCACAAGGAGAGTGCACCCTTTTTTGTTTTCTTTCAGTAGTATCAAGATCCCCCCCGTCTTTAGAGGGCGGCACACAGAAACCGTGTTCCTGTGATGCATGAAGTCCTGGGTGCTGGTTTCGTTTTTTCTTGATGTTATAAAATGCTGTATACAGGGCAACATTAAGGGTGCACTCTCCTCGTACATTACAGTGACAAAAAAGAGATTTAATAAAAATGACAGAAATATACTCACAAACCTCCTTGTCATATAAACAGACAAGGATCCAAAGCTCTGAGGAAGGGAGTTTGACTCCTGAAACTCGTTAGCATACCCTGTCGCAGGACTACTATTTTTCTGGAACTGTCACATTTGGTTCCTTGTCTGTTTATATGACTCTTGGTTTGTGAGTATATTTTTGTCATTTTTAATAATATCCCTTTTTTATCACGGTAATGCACGAGGAGAGTACGCCCTTTTTTGTTTTCTTTTAGTAGTATCAAGATTCCCCCATCTTTAGAGGGCGGCACACAGAAACCGTGTTCCTGTGATGCATGAAGTCCTGAGTGCTGGTTTTGGTTTTTCTTGATGTTATAAAATGTTGTATACAGGGCAACATTAACCCCTTTACGCCGGCCGCACACAAATGTGCGGCCTCCCGGCGTCTGGGCCTAGACGCCGAGTGGCCGCACATTTGTGTTCATGTAAGAAAAAACATATGTGCTGAGAGCGCGCGCCCTGCGCTCTCCCAGCAAACATGTCCAGTACTCACGGAAAGGTCCCGGTCTGCTCTTTCGATCGGGACCTCTCCCGATCATGTGACTGCCGTGACGACGCATCACGGTGGTCACATGTTCCCTAAACCACTCCCCGCCTCCCGGCATCTCAAACTCTTAAAGGGCCAGGAGCCGCCGGCGGGAAGGGGTTAAGGGCGCACTCTCCTCATACATTACAGTGACAAAAAAGGGATTTAATAAAAATGACAAAAATATACTCACAAACCAAGGGTCATATAAACAGACAAGGATCCAAAGCTCTGACGAAGGGAATTCGACTCCCAAAACTCGTTAGCATACCCTGTCGCAAGACTACTATTTTTCTGGGACTGTCACATTTGGTTCCTTGTCTGTTTATATGACCCTTGGTTTGTGAGTATATTTTTGTCATTTTTAATAGTATCTCTTTTTTATCATGGTAATGCACGAAGAGAGTGCGCCCTTTTTTGTTTTCTCTCAGTAGTATCAAGATCCCCCCATCTTTAGAGGGCTGCACACCGAAACCGTGTTCCTGTGATGCATCAAGTCCTGAGTGCTGGTTTAGCTTTTTCTTGATGTTATAAAATGCTGTATACAGGGCAACATTAAGGGTGCACTCTCCTCGTACATTACAGTGACAAAAAAGGGATTTGATAAAAATGACAAAAAATACAAACCAAGGGACATATAAACAGACAAGGATCCAAAGCTCTGAGGAAGGAAGGTCAACTCCCGAAACGCGTTAAAATACCCTGTCCCAGGACTACTATTCTTCTGGGACTGTCATATTTGGTTCCTTTTCTGTTTATATGACCCTTGGTTTGTGAGTATATTTTTGTCATCTTTAATCAGTCCATTTTTAATCACGGTAATGCACGAGGAGAGTGCACCCTTTTTTGTTTTCTTTCAGTAGTATCAAGATCCCCCCCATCTTTAGAGGGCTGCACACAGAAACCATGCTCCTGTGATGCATGAAGTCCTGAGGGCTGGTTTTGTTTTTTCTTGATGTTATAAAATGTTGTATACAGGGCAATATTAAGGGCACACTCTCCTCGTACATTACCGTGATAAAAAAGGGATTTATTAAAAATGACAAAAATATACCCACAAACCAAGAGTCATATAAACAGACAAGGATCCAAAGCTCTGAGGAAGGAAGGTCAACTCCCGAAACGTGTTAGTATACCCTGTCGCAGGACTACTATTTTTCTGGGACTGTCACATTTGGTTCCTTGTCTGTTTATATGACCCTTGGTTTGTGACTATATTTTTGTCATTTTTAATAGTATCCCTTTTTTATCACGGTAATGCACGAGGAGAGTGCGCCCTTTTTTGTTTTCTTCCAGTAGTATCAAGATTCCCCCGTCTTTAGAGGGCTGCACACAGAAACAGTGTTCCTGTGATGCATGAAGTCCTAAGCGCTGGTTTTGCTTTTTCTTGATGGTATAAAATGCTGTATACAGGGCAACATTACCAAGCTGCAGTGAGAATGGAGTGTCCGGTATGGATCCACCGGTCTCAGTGCCACAGCGACAGAGTGCCGCCGGAGGTGGTTGCATCATTGATGATGTGTCCCTGTTTGGGAGTAACTTAGCCATTCATGCGTCTCTAGCTGGGACACAATAGACTTTATTGGTCTCTTCTGATGTGGCTTGTAAAAAGGAAAGAAAAAATAGTCCCATGGCTGTCATTAGAAGGGATAAAAACATAATAATATGATTTATGGCTCACATACATCCGACCGACGGTAAATTCTACTTGAATTGAAAAGCTTTTTTTTTTTTAATGGGCTGGTAAATGTATTATACAGTCAGGTCCATAAATATTGGGACATCGACACAATTCTAACATTTGTGGCTCTATACACCACCACAATGGATTTGAAATGAAACGAACAAGATGTGCTTTAAGTAAAGACTGTCAGCTTTAATTTGAGGGTATTTACATCCAAATCAGGTGAACGGTGTAGGAATTACAACAGTTTGCATATGTGCCTCCCACTTGTTAAGGGACCAAAAGTAATGGGACAGAATAATAATCATAAATCAAACTTTCACTTTTTAATACTTGGTTGCAAATCCTTTGCAGTCAATTACAGCCTGAAGTCTGGAATGCATAGACATCACCAGACGCTGGGTTTCATCCCTGGTGATGCTCTGACAGGCCTCTACTGCAACTGTCTTCAGTTCCTGCTAGTTCTTGGGGCATTTTCCCCTCAGTTTTGTCTTCAGCAAGTGAAATGCATGCTCAATCGGATTCAGGTCAGGTGATTGACTTGGCCATTGCATAACATTCCACTTCTTTCCCTTAAAAAACTCTTTGGTTGCTTTTGCAGTATGCTTTGGGTCATTGTCCATCTGCACTGTGAAGCGGCGTCCAATGAGTTCTGAAGCATTTGGCTGAATATGAGCAGATAATATTGCCCAAAACACTTCAGAATTCATCCTGCTGCTTTTGTCAGCAGTCACATCATCAATAAATACAAGAGAACCAGTTCCATTGGCAGCCATACATGCCCACGCCATGACACTACCACCACCATGCTTCACTGATGAGGTGGTATGCTTAGGATCATGAGCAGTTCCTTTCCTTCTCCATACTCTTCTCTTCCCATCACTCTGGTACAAGTTGATCTTGGTCTCATCTGTCCATAGGATGTTGTTCCAGAACTGTGAATGCTTTTATAGATGTCGTTTGGCAAACTCTAATCTGGCCTTCCTGTTTTTGAGGCTCACCAATGGTTTACATCTTGTGGTGAACCCTCTGTATTCACTCTGGTGAAGTCTTCTCTTGATTGTTGACTTTGACACACATACACCTACCTCCTGAAGAGTGTTCTTGATCTGGCCAACTGTTGTGAAGGCTGTTTTCTTCACCAGGGAAAGAATTCTTCGGACATCCACCACAGTTGTTTTCCGTGGTCTTCCGGGTCTTTTGGTGTTGCTGAGCTCACCGGTGCGTTCCTTCTTTTTAAGAATGTTCCAAACAGTTGTTTTGGCCACGCCTAATGTTTTTGCTATCTCTCTGATGGGTTTGTTTTGTTTTTTCAGCCTAATGATGGCTTGCTTCACTGATAGTGACAGCTCTTTGGATCTCATCTTGAGAGTTGACAGCAACAGATTCCAAATGCAAATAGCACACTTGAAATGAACTCTGGACCTTTTATCTGCTCATTGTAATTGGGATAATGAGGGAAAAACACACTTGGCCATGGAACAGCTGAGAAGCCAATTGTCCCATTACTTTTGGTCCCTTAACAAGTGGGAGGCACATATGCAAACTGTTGTAATTCCTACACCGTTCACCTTATTTGGATGTGAATACCCTCAAATTAAAGCTGACAGTCTTTAGTTAAAGCACATCTTGTTTGTTTCATTTCAAATCCATTGTGGTGGTGTATAGAGACAAAAATGTTAGAATTGAGTCGATGTCCCAATATTTATGGACCTGACTGTACAAGATATCGTATGTAAAAAAGTATTCTGTACAGGTCTCCCATTCAGTAAACACTGATCTGTCTGGATGCAGCGAGGCAGCACAAAGCTGGATTCTTTATGGTGGCCATACATGTTTCAAACTGGAATTGATCTATGCATGAGTGATAACAAACAAGCGATTCATCATCGATTAAAATAAGGAATGATGCAACACTAAGGCTCCGTTCCAGAGTGGATTTGATTTAAATCAAGTTGATTTAAATCACAATTTAAATGACTAGTGAAAAGGCTCGATTTAAATCATACTTTTTAAACAGCTGTCATCTCTGTCCCGCAGCGTCTCCTCCTCTGACCCGCTGTTGACTCACCGACAGTCCCAGTAGCATTTCAAATATATGTCAATATATCTGGGAAGAATATTTTTTAAATATATTTCAAATATATTTTTCTTCCATATGGGGAGAGACGTGGTGGCAGCAGGTGAGTGGATGCCCGCTAACCGACGCTGCCATGATAGATCTAAAATGACAGGTGCTCTTTAAATGTAAGGAATCCGACTCATTCTTGCTGGAATTTGGAATCTTTAATATTTGCAGACCAAATGCAGGTTTACTTTTTAGAACAATAAGCCGTCAGGTTAGTAAAACAGCGATCTCAGAACCGATTTTAGATTAATAGGTTAATCACACATAGCTGGAGAACTACTCAAATTATTTTATTTCATGTTTTTGCTCATGGTTACTATGAAATTGTGTGAATGCAATAATGCAGTGCATGTTACCTCAGCTTGCAGAGCTTGGATTCATTGAATGAGTTTACCAGAAATGTAATTATTGCAGAATATACAGCCTCATGGTACATAACTAAGCTCCATTTCATGCTGAATAAACTAAATTATTAATGTGTCTTAAATAGAAAACTATCTTTAGATATATATTTTACTCCAAAATCATTTTATTAAAATAAATGTTATAAAAATCAAAAAAATCTTCTTTAACTATAAAAAAAATCCAATTTTTGATTGTTTTTTTATAATCATCAATTTCTATCCACCTTGCTCCGTTCACACTTGCAAAACTTCAAAGTTGCACAACTTTGAAGTGCAACTTTGATGCAACTTTGATGCAACTGTGGATGGGTGCAACTTGAATACAACTTTGGCTTTCATTAATGATACTGGACACCTGTTGCACAACTGTTGCATTTATAATATTCAGGTGCAACTTTGATATGACTTTTGAGGGTTTTCATTGCAGTCTATGGCACATACGTTGTTTGAAAGTCGTACCAAAGTAGTGCATGTACTACTTTGAAGTCACACAGATATGAATGGTACCCATGGGGGGTGACTTGTCATGCGAATTTGGACCACAAAGTTGCATGACAGGTCACACAAGTGTGACTGGACTCTTACAATATTGATTGAAAATACAATCAGTTAGTTATTTGATCCATATGACGATCAGTTCTCTAGGGCCCCTTTCACAGGGGCGGTCCGAACTGGTCCACCTGTTTGTTATTCAGGCGGATCCAATCAGACCATCCATTTCTGTCTATGAGGAGGCAGATGTAAACATGTGTCCGTTTACATCCGCCTGCATCCGATCCACTAAAAACAGACAGATGGAGGATCTATTCCCCATCTGTCTAGCGCAGGGGTCTTCAAACTGTGGCCCGGGAGCCGGATGCGGCCCTTTGCTTGCCTTCATCCGGCCCTTAAGGCACTATTCCTTTCACTAACACTTAACAATGGGGCACTTTTTCTCCCACTGACCCCAGTGATGGGGCTTTGTTTAACCCCACTGATGCCAGGATATTTTCTACTCCCATTGGCCACACTCCGGCCCCCCTAAAGTCTGAAGAACAGTAAACTGGCCCTTTGTTTAGAAAGTTTGGAGACCCCTGGTCTAGTGGATCGGATAACAGTCGGATGTAAATGTACAGGTTGTCCATTTACATCCGACCGCACCATAGAACAAAAGGCTGTGTCCATGTCCGCTCTACACAAGCGGAGCAGACACGAACCTGTCATCCGCCTGCTTAGCGGGGATCAGCAGACAAATCCCCCACTGAGCTTAGTGGAGTCCTCCCCATGTGAAAGGGGTTTATTAAAGGTGTTTATGTAGCACTGACAGTTTACACAGCACTTTTACATTGTGTACTTTTACATTGGTCCCTGCCCTAAAAGAGCTTGCAGTCTACGGCCCCTATCTCACATGCCTACATAGACGAGCTAGGAACCAGGAGCCAATGATCCTACAAGTGAAATAACTGAAATATAACAAAAATGGTGTAGCGCTCTTATCAACAAATGAATAATAAAATAATGATGACAGTGATCTTATTCCTAATAAATAACAAAGTGAAAAAATACTAAGTGACTATGAACCATAAATGGTCTCTGATGGACCAATAGTGATCAAAATTACAAGTGAAAGTGATAATAAATGCAAAACTCAATGATCATCAATGAAAACCATATAAATACAAATGGTGAAACACACATGTGATCCCAGCACTGGGGGATAAATATAGTGCTCCGTGCTAAAAATACTCCAATAGATAGTGTATATTATACTCACACCTACAACTAGAAAATAAATAAATATATAAAATATATATAGAAACAATATAAAATGTCCAACTGAATTAAATGTGATCTCAGTGTTCCAAACGCATGCAAGTGGTCCTGGTGATGTATCCAAAGTATCTAGATTGGCTCCTCACCTTCTTACTGTGACCCTAAAAGGGCCTAATAGCTTTTTGGATCACTCCTGGATCCTCCAAGAATAAGCTCCTCTTATCAGTATCCAATGCAGATCAGAACCTCGCATCAGGTAAATAAATGAGCTTTACCAGGTCAGGATCACCTCCAAAAACTCTCCTTAGGCTATAACAGGTGTGGCCAGCTCCCTCAGAATCCATACAAAAAGAGAACCTGCATAGTATAATATTGTTTTATTAGGTAATAAAAGGCAACATAAACCATTAAACTCACATTTCTCCAATGTATAATAAGCCTGTAGAACCTCATGCTATGGGTGTACTTGCATGGGTTCATGTGGAGCACAAAGATGACGTCTGCAGCGAAAATTATGTCATGGCGCCGGAAATTGCATCACCACATCACCTATGCGTTGCGTCACGGCACACATGACTTCATCAGCCATCCTACAAGCATGTCTTTGGCTTGTGGGAGGAAACTAGGATACCTGGAACAAACCAACACAAACACATGGCGAACATTCAAACGTCTTGCATATGGTGTCCTGGTTGGGGTTCAAACCAAGGACCCCAATGCTACAAGGCAGGAGTGTGAACAAATCAGGCAACACAGTGGCTTAGGCAACAATCAATGAGAAACAATTGATAGAATTCTGCCATGGCCGACTGACTTGAGTCAAAATCTATGGAGAGCGGACTAAATCAATTGAATGAAGGGTCTGTAATTTATGATCCTTATTCAGGATCGCATCAAATGATCGAGTGGTTGATCATATCAATTCATGTATGGCCACCTTTAGGCCTGGGGGCAATCAGAGATTATAGACCTAAGGTAGCAGTGATTCCATGTTTATGGTAATAAGGAATAATTCAGAAAAATACAAAGAAAGTCAGAATTCATGCTTCAGCAAACTCCTTTTCCTAAGGCTACTTTCACACTGCTTTGCATCAAAAACGCATATGTGTTTTTGCCACGCTGTGTTATATAAAACGCAGCACATGATGTGTTTTTGTCACGTTTGCGTTGTGTTTTCCCTATATCACTTCCCTCTTTTCTAATGTGAATTTCATGCGATTTCCAGTAGGTCTGTGCAGTGCAACATGCTTGCTATTTCGATGTGACTTCAATGTGACGGAGGAAGTTGCATCAGTAGAGGTTTTGATCCTTCCTTCGATCAATCAAGGCTTGCTTCAATCATTTGATTCTTTGATCGATCAATCCCTCAAACTTTTGATCGATCCTTTTTTTGATCATTCAAGCCTATCAGTCAATTGACCCTTCCTTTGACTGATCCTTTGATTGAAGTAAGGATCGCTCGATCGAAGGAAGAATTGATTGACCGAATAAAGGATCAATCGATCGAAGGAAGGATCAACCCGTTGTTCAGTCTATTGACCTTTCTTTCGGTCCATCTTTCCTTCAACGATTGACCCTTCCTGCATTTGACCGATCTTTAGATTGATCGTTCCTTTCCTTTACTCAATCAATTAATCCCTCCTTCATTCGATCGAATCCCATCTTTCCTTCAACGATTGACCCTTCCTGCAATTGACCGATCTTTAGATTTATCGTTCCTTTCCTTTACTCAATCAATTAATCCCTCCTTCATTCGATCGAATCCCTATCTGTCAATTGACCCTTCCTTCGACTGATCCTTTGATTGAAGTAAGGATCGCTTGATCGAAGGAAGAATTGATTGATCGAATAAAGGATCAATCGATCGAAGGAAGGATCAACCTGTTGTTCAGTCTATTGACCTTTCTTTCGGTCCATCTTTCCTTCAACGATTGACCCTTCCTGCAATTGACCGATCTTTAGATTTATCGTTCCTTTCCTTTACTCAGTCAATAATCCCTCCTTCATTCAATCGAATCCCTATCAGTCAATTGACCCTTCCTTCGACTGATCCTTTGATTGAAGTAAGGATCGCTCGATCGAAGGAAGAATTGATTGATCGAATAAAGGATCAATCGATCGAAGGAAGGATCAACCCGTTGTTCAGTCTATTGACCTTTCTTTCGGTCCATCTTTCCTTCAACGATTGACCCTTCCAGCAATTGACCGATCTTTAGATTGATCGTTCCTTTACTCAATCAATTAATCCCTCCTTCATTCGATCGAATCCCATCTTTCCTTCAACGATTGACCCTTCCTGCAATTGACCGATCTTTAGATTTATCGTTCCTTTCCTTTACTCAATCAATTAATCCCTCCTTCATTCGATCGAATCCCTATCTGTCAATTGACCCTTCCTTCGACTGATCCTTTGATTGAAGTAAGGATCGCTCGATCGAAGGAAGAATTGATTGATCGAATAAAGGATCAATCGATCGAAGGAAGGATCAACCCGTTGTTCAGTCTATTGACCTTTCTTTCGGTCCATCTTTCCTTCAACGATTGACCCTTCCTGCAATTGATCGATCTTTAGATTGATCGTTCCTTTCCTTTACTCAATCAATTAATCCCTCCTTCATTCGATCGAATCCCGCCTTTGATTGATCCTTTGATTGAAAGAAATATCAAATGATCAAAGGAACGATTGATCAATCAAATGAATGATTGAACGATCAAAGGAAGGAAGGATCAATCGACTGAAGGAATGATCGTTCAAAGAAAGCAAAGATCCAAAAAAGGCTCAAATGTTTGTATCAACATCAATGGATGAAGGATAACCAGGGAGGAGAGGTAAGGGTTAAAAAAAAACACTCATCCATCAGTCGCATAGGGATGCTTCTTATCTATGCTGTCGCACTGTGATGAGTCCCATTAATTAGAAGGGTACCATTGAATATAATGGGATTTCCCTTGTCATGCAATTCTGTGAACTTGGGCTTGAGCACTCCTCACTTGTCCATTGCGTTTTTGGTGCGGTTTCAATGGAGGGATTCATTTTTGGTGCTTTTTTTTTTTTTAGCGGATCAAACTTGCATCAAAATTGCAGCAAGCAGGATTTTGAAAAACGTAATGCACCCACAACTGACCAGTGGTAAGAGTTCCATAGAATTTAATAGTCATGCATTTTTCTCCTGCTTTTTTTTTAACACAACAATGGAAGAAAAACTGATCAGTATGAAAGCAGCCTAGGACTGGGTTCACACTGATGCGGGAAACGCTGCAAATCCTGTATGTTTCCTGCACCACATTGCAATCGCATGGCGTTCTCGTGATGTGGTGTGGGTGTCAGTGTTAAATTAATAACCCCGAAACAGATCGCAAAACGCAATGCGATTGCCAGAATTCACATCACATGGGTGAGAACACCTATGCGATGCGATTCAGGTGCGGGTAAAATAAAGGGTCCTGCACCTTTTTGGTGCGGATGCAATTTAAGCCATAAAAAATGTATGGCTCAAATCGCATTGCACAGACATCGCATGTAATTTGCGCAGGAATATGGTGCTGTGGACCTGTTCACTAATGTATTCTCATAGTATATGGAGCAGTGAAGGAGACTATTTCAGTGCTGGCTCTTATTCATGGTTATAGGAGCAGCCAGCCATGACAGTGGGATGGACTGAGAACTGAGACTTACACCCCGGTCACATCAAACCCTACTTTGAAATCGTGCGACTTACAGTGAAGTCGCATGATTTCAAAGTTAGATGATATGCCAATTTCAGGTGCGATTTTCAAGACATCTGATACAGATGACTATGGAAATCGCAACAAAAGTAGTGCATGTACTACTTTAGAAATCGGTGTGGCTCCGACCAAGTGGGAAGTGCACCAATATGTCTGCTCTAATTGTGGACAATAGGCTGCGATTTGGCATGCGATTTGCAAGCCGCTTGGCATGCAAATCGCATCCAGTGTGACCGGGGTCTTAGATCATTCTTCTAGATTGTAAGCTCTAAGGAGCCGGGCCCTCAGTTTCCTCTTGTATCAAATTTTCTTGTAAATGTAACGCCTGCCTTCATTTTGTAAAACGCTGCACAAGCTGTTGGCACTATATAAATCCTGAATAATAATAATAATTTGGTAAAAGCTTCCATAGGCTGCACAGACAGAGGGTTGATTTATTAAAGGCAAATAGACTGTCCACTTTGCAAAGTGCAGCTACACTCTGCAAGCGCAGTTGCTCCAGTGCTGAGTAAATTATGTAAAGCTTCACTTTGCAAAGAATAGCCAATCATATGCAAGGAAAATTTAAAAAAAAAATAATAATTTTTCCTAGCACATAATTGGATGATGGAAGTCAGCACGGCTTCTGCTCATTTACTAAACTCTGGAGCAACTGCTCTTGCAGAGTGCAGCTGCACTTTGCAAAGTTCACAGTCTAGTTGCCTTTAGTAAATCAAGCCCAATGTGTGCAGATTCTATAAGGACATGGAAAAATACTGAACATATTTTTATATCTAAAAGCAGTAAATATTATAATTAAAAAAAAATGATCCTTTATCTATAATGACACCTTGAACAAGAGAAAAATCATTTTTCCTAGCATGATTGGATGATAGAAGTCAGCACGGCTTCTGCTCATTTACTAAACTCTGGAGCAACTGCTCTTGCAGAGTGCAGCTGCACTTTGCAAAGTGCACAGTCTATTTGCCTTTAGTGTGCAGATTCTATAAGGACATGGAAAAATACTGAACATATTTTTATATCTAAAAGCAGTAAATATTATAATTAAAAAAAATTATCCTTTATCTATAATGACACCTTGAACAAGAGAAAAATCATTTTTCCTAGCACGATTGGATGATAGAAGTCAGCACACCTTCTGCTCATTTACTCAGCTCTGGAGCAACTGCTCTTGCAGAGTGCAGCTGCACTTTGCAAAGTGCACAGTCTATTTGCTTTTAGTAAATCAAGCCCAATGTGTGCAGGTTCTATAAGGACATGGAAAAATACTGAACATATTTTTATATCTAAAAGCAGTAAATATTATAATTTAAAAAAAAAATGTTCCTTTATCTATAGTGACACCTTAAACAAGAGCCGTTCTCCTTGTCTTTTAGTCTGGCCCATGCCGTGGACACATTTTTCGAATACTCTTGTTAGGAGGGAGCTTTTTGTTTTTCCCCGAGGTCGCAGCCTGCGAGGTCTACTGTCTTTAAGAGAGGCACTCTTTGAAGTAGCTGTCACACTGTTAAATAATATCACACAAGAGGGTTTTTATTCTCTTCAAGACAAATTGTTCATTCTTCATTGAAACCTGCAATGCTATGTACTGACATCCCAGCGTTCAAGGTGAATGACATCATTATCTGACACGCCAATAGGCTGCTTGAAAGAGGCTGGATTTTTTTTTTCTCTCTCCGCAGCGCTTTGGTAATTCTTAGCACAGAGCAAAAGGTTACATTTGCCCACATATCTTTGGGATGACGACACGGCACCCCCTTCCCGAATTCTTTTTTTCTGGGCTCTAAGCTGCCCTGCTGCTGTCTGCTGTGCAAGCACAACAAGTTGCTTAGTAACTTGGAGACTTAACCATCCTTCCCATTCACAGGAAGAAGCTTCATGGTTCGGGAATCCACAGGGGGGCTACGGCTGAGCTGGCCGGGGCGATAGAGCTCCCACACTTCTGAGACAGTCTGAGTCTGTCTGAAGGAGAGCGATTCTGCCACAGTCCCACGGCTTTCTGCGCTCCGACGGGACAAGAGCATCCTGTTGTGAGAGTCAGGCACAGAGCGCTGGCATTGACAAAAAGAAAGAGGTGGCACAGAAAGAGCGCTGGCAAAGTAGAAGTCAAAACAGAAGCAATCCAAAGGAAAGCATCGTGGGAGTAGATAGAGAGCAAAGCACTGGGATTGAACCGTGCGCACATCAAAGGGACGCACATAGCAAGGCTGTCACACAGCTTCAGTTCAAGACAGTGCAGTCTGCATGGATAAACTATCACTTAGCCCTGGTGATGCGGTGCAGAATTTGCAGCGTTTTCTGTGCAAATTCCACACCACATCAGAATCGCACCCCATTCATGCGAACCGCTGCAGATCTGTATGTTAACCTCTTGGTGCCGGCCTCCTGGTGACTGGGCCTGCACATTTGCGTTCTATTAAAAAAAAAACATGCTCAGAGCACACGCCCTGCGCACTCCCAGCACACACGTTCGGTACTCATGGAAAGTCCCAATCTCCTCTTTTGATGGGGACCTTTCCCGATCATGTGTCTGCCGTGACAGCGAATCACAACAGTCACATGACCCTAAAACCCCGCCCCACCTCCCCGCCCTTTAAAGGTTCCAGAAGCCGGGAGGCGTGGCGGGGTTTTAGGGTCATGTGACCGCCATGATTCGCTGGCATGATCGAGAAAGGCGCCAAGGGGTTAAGTTAACAACACCCCGAAAGCGGTCCGCAAAACGCAGTGCGATATGCAGAATCGGATCGCATAGGTGTGAATACCCATGTGATCTGATTCTAGTGCGGACCAGAAAAAGGGTCCTGCACGTTTTTGGTGCGGGTGCAGTGCGAATAGAGCCATACAAAATGTATGGCTCCGATCGCGCTGCACACAAGTCACATGTGATTTGCACAGGAATGTGGTGCGGTTCCTGTGCAAATCACGTGCGATATACTGCACTGCATATATGTGAACCAGGGTTAAATGCATGAATTATTGTATAAAAGAGCCGCACTTACTCTATCAACACTATAGTAAAAGCATCTAAACAAGTGCGTATATATCCGCAAAAATAAATAAGGTCATGACTTTCATAAATCCCATACTTATAAAACAAGAAATACAGCGCAGTAATCCAACAAAGTGCATTCAGACCTTAAAGTGCAAACTCCACCGCAGCAGTCCACCAACTGTGTCCCCACCAGGGTTGGCACTCACCCGCAGGAGTTGACCCCCCTAAGCATACACTAAGGTAGGTCACTAAAGCGTCAAACTGCTCTTATCGTGTTATATATTACCATCCAGGAGCTTTCAGCTTGTGCGCCCACCAGATCTCGAAGAAGACAAACCATCAGAAACATACAGTGTAGCACCAATATTTATTAAAAGCCATAAAGAAAGTGAAAAAATATCCACTCACAAATATCATGCCAATCCCGGAACATAGAAAAGTGATGGCAGAAAAGCAGCCTGCCCGTTTTTTGTTTTTTTGGGGGGAGGGTTCTGGGTTGTTTTTTTGTTTTTTGTTTTTTTTTTTTGCCTGTTTTGTCTTTGGGATTTTTTTGATAACTTTTGTTGTCTATAGATCTATGCTTGTTACATACATGTTTGAAGCTATTTACTGTTGACTGGCTCACTACCTCTGCTGGAAGTTTATTCCAAGCATCAACTACTCTTTCAGTAAAATAGTACTCTCTGGCATCAGTTTTGAACTTTCCTCCAGTTAGTTTAAGGTCATTTCCTCGTGTTCTTGATTTTGGTTTCATATTGAAAATACTGCCCTAATGAACCTTATTCACCCCTTTGATGTATTTAAAGGTTTCAGTCATGTCCCCTCTTTCCCTTCTTTCTTCCAGACTGTACAAATTAAGTTCCTGAACTCGTTCTTGATATGTTTTATCCTCCAGACCTTGCACTACTTTTGTTGCGCGTCTCTGGACCCGTTCTATCTCATCAATATCTTTTTGTAAGTGTGGTCTCCAGAACTGGACATAGAATTCTAAATGAGGTCTAACTAAAGATGTATATAGGGGAATCAGGACCTCCTTCCTCCTGCTGGTGACCCTTCTAGTGATATGCAGATCTGTATAGGGGAATCAGGACCTCCTTCCTCCTGCTGGTGACCCTTCTAGTGATATGCAGATCTATATAGGGGAATCAGGACCTCCTTCCTCCTGATGGTGACCCTTCTAGTGATATGAAGATCTATATAGGGGAATCAGGACCTCCTTCCTCCTGCTGGTGACCCCCTTAGTGATATGAAGATCTATATAGGGGAATCAGGACCTCCTTCCTCCTGCTGGTGACCTCTCAAGTGATATGAAGATCTATATAGGGGAATCAGGACCTCCTTCCTCCTGCTGGTGACACCTCTAGTGATATGAAGATCTATATAGGGGAATCAGGACCTCCTTCCTTCTGCTGGTGACCCTCTAGTGATATGAAGATCTATATAGGGGAATCTGGACCTCCTTCCTCCTGCTGGTGACCCTCTAGTGATATGAAGATCTATATAGGGGAATCCGGACCTCCTTCCTCCTGCTGGTGACCCCTTTAGTGATATGAAGATCTATATAGGGGAATCAGGACCTCCTTCCTCCTGCTGGTGACCTCTCAAGTGATATGAAGATCAATATAGGGGAATCAGGACCTCCTTCCTCCTGCTGGTGACCCCTCTAGTGATATGAAGATTTATATAGGGGAATCAGGACCTCTTTCCTCCTGCTGGTGATCCCTCTAGTGATATGAAGATCTATATAGGGAATCAGGACCTCCTTCCTCCTGCTGGTGACCCCTCTAGTGATATGAAGATCTATATAGGGAATCAGGACCTCCTTCCTCCTGCTGGTGACCTCTCTAGTGATGCATCAGTGAATTCTATTCGCTTTTCCCACTGACTGGCCACACTGTTTGCTCATTTTGCAATCATCTGAAATAAGTACCCACAAGTCCTTTTTCTCTGAAGTGTTGGCCAACAATGTACCCAGAATGTTGGACTCTCAAGGGATTCTTTTTCTCTGGGTGCATTATATTACATTTAGAAACATTGAGCACCTGGAATGATCTGCCAATGCAAGAGGGGAAGCTCCGCTGCTTCGATCCGCTCCAGAACCCGCGTACACTCCAATTAGTTGAAGTGATGTGGTAACCCGAAGTCCCTGCCCCTACACATTTCATCACATCCTGGACATCATTAGGAGGTGTGATAAAATGCACTGAGATTAATTTATTACGAAACAAAATACTGTAGTCTCCTAATGATTGAGGTTTTAATGTATATTGGAAGTAAATTATAAAGGAAGCCTGTCTTGGGAAAAAAAGGAGGCTGGCATTGCTATGTTCTCATTTTGAAAATACTGGTCTCCCAGTTGTCATACTGATCCTCTTGCATTGGTACTTTGAGTCACTGACTTGAAAGAAGTATAAAGGTGTGTACTTCTGTCTTTCCTCTGACATCACAGATATATGCATGTTTGTTCCAGGTGAGTGACTCAGAGAAATAGAGCCAGGGTGTGAGCATAGCAGTCAAGCAACTAGCATTTTCAGAAGGAGGCCTCTAATGCTAGCTTGCATATTTATCTTAAAGTGGTTGTAAAGCCTGAAGGTTTCTTACCGTCATTCATTCTATGCATGAAGGTAAGAAACCTTCAGCACACAGTTCCCCTCGCAGATCCCCAAATACTTACCTGAGCCCAATTCCGATCCAGCAATGAGCACAAGAGTGGCTGTTGTCCCGGTTTTCTGCCTCCTCATTGGCTCAGAGACAGCAACAGAAGCCATTGGGTCCCACTGCTGTCAATCTGAGCCAATAAGGAGGGAGCAGAGTCAGGGCTGAGCCTTATTCTATGTGTTTTATGGACACACAGGGAGGAGCTCAGGAGCAAGCACACACGAGGGTCACTCAGCAGTGGGATGGAGCCCAGAGCTTTGGCCTGTGACCTGAGAAGAGGAGGATCAGGGCTGCTCTGTGTAAAACCCTTGCACAGAGCATGTAAGTATAACATTAGTTTGTTATTAAAAAAAAGTGCACCAATGTCCACACTATAGATCTTAAAGTAGTAGAATATATTAAGCTTTAAAACAAGCCACCTCTAAGCTCTTAGCTGCTTGTACTGTGAAGTAATTGATTCTCAAAGATCACAAAAAAAGACTAATTGTGGCTTTTATTTGGTTTTTAACAGCTTGCTGCTGGTAAGCACCTGTTGTGTGTTGACATTGGAGGGCTGGCAGCCTGTCAAAATAGAGCAGAGATGTTGTTCCTGTGTTGTGATATTTGAAGAGTATTTCTCCACAATGCCTATAGCTACTGAATGAGAACTTGTTTTGAGAGGTTTTTTTTTCTGCTTGTTCAGAATTTGTAAATACTTTAGTGTGCATACTCTGGGCACAGGTTCACTTTTGGAGAGATATACTATCAGACACAAGGGTAGTCTCATATACCCAGTTTACCTGGACCTATGGTAGCACCAGCAGTTTGAGACTATGACACCTACCTTGCCTTAGCCTAGTTATAACTTAATTTTAGAAAATAGCAAGCAAATAACCAAACTACAACCAGCTGCATACCTATTATCTTCTTATATACCTGATGCATTCTTCTCGGCAAGCTTTGTACCGTCCTTTGTTCTTCTGGAGTTGCTGCATGAACTCAGCTGTGGGATGAATCTGCAGTTTTCTGTTCCAAGGAACACATCTTCTTTCCCATACTTACACAAAATAGAATTTATTTAATACTCTAAAGCTGCAACAAGAAGACTTGGGTCTACAAGTAAACGTTATGGTTGAAAATCGAGTATGGTCATTAACCACTTGACGACCAGTGATGTACTGGTACATCGCTGGATTACAAGGGTGATATCTCATCGCTGCAGCTGCAGTGATGACCAAGATAACATTTTTTAGGGCTGGCAGTTCCCTTCACTGTAAAAGTAATCCTAGCAGCCAAGAGGCCACTGGATTACTTGTACAGGTGTACACCCCCCTCCTGCCACTGCTGCCATTACTGAGCTCTCCCGCGTGATCACGGAACCCGGTAAAGATGCCACCAGCATCATCGGCTTCCTTGAACACAGTCAGAGGAACTGATCTTGTTCCTCTCACTGTGTGACATCAGAAACCAGAAAAAATGAGGATCTCATCACTTCAAGTTTCGGTTCCTTTGTGACGAGCCATTGCTGGCTTGTGTAGCAGCAGATCAAGCCAGTCTTGGTTTAATCTGCTGCTTTGGAGGTCAGAGGAGAAATCTGGGATCTCATAGACCCAAGATCTCTCCTGTCATGGCCCATGTTGTTCATCCCTTGTGATAGCAATAAAAGTGATAAAATGTAAAGATATAATGTAAACATAAAAATATAAAAATCAATAAATAATACATTTAAAAGAAAATGTTTTAAAGTGCCTTCGTGCATGCGCAAAAGCGTTCTTCAGTCCCGCACCACGCGTAAAGAGCAGTCGCAACACACATGTGAGGCATCACTGCGAACGTCAGAGCCAGAGCAATAATTCTAACGCCAGACCTGTGTAAATTTAAAGTCGTAACCTGTAAAGGCTTTTAAAGTGTTGCCTATGGATAATTTAATGTACCGTAGTTTGTTGCCGTTCCACAGGCTTGTGCGATTTTACAGAGTGACATGTTTAGTATCTACTCAGCGTAACATCATCTTTTATATTTTACTAAAAAATGTGTATATTTGTATTGTTTTCAAAAAACGTGCATTTGAAAACTACCGAGCAAATATCACATGACATAAGAAATGGAACACCCAGCATTTTATTCTCTAGGAACCCTGCTCAAAATTATATAATGTTTGGGCGTTCTAATTCATTTTCTAGCAGAAAATGCTGATTTTTACATTTAGAAGAGGAATGTCAGAATTGGCTGAAATGGTTAAACAATATGTGACTGATGTGAATGTACTATATATATATATATATATATATATATATATATATACATGTAAAGTGCTGCATAAATTGATGGTGCTATATAAGTACCTGTAATAAGTACCTGCAATGTGTACCTTTACTAAAGTGTCATAAACCAGCCCTTGTCCTTCCCACAACTAGTCTGCAATATGTTACAATTCTAAGTCCTCATGCACACTGAGCATTTTTACAGCGGCTGTTTTTGGCTTTTGGCATTTTTTCTACAGCCAATAAACTCCCCAGCATGTTATCCTATGTGTCCATGCACACATAGGGTTTAATCAGCGCTTTTTGGCTGGAAAAAAAAAACAGAATTAGTGGGTTTCTAGAGGAGTTTTTTGGTTGTTAAAACATGGCGAACCAATGTTTTTGGGCGTTTTTTTCAGCAAATTTTTTTGTGTAAAAACATGCTAAAAAACACAAACACAGAAAAATGTGGCTAAATGCTAATGCAAAAACATTAAGAAACGCTGAAAAACTTGCGTTTTTAATGTGACTGTACACAGCTAACGCTACCAGCATTATTAAAATGCCCCGTGTGCATGGAGCCTTAGTCCTCATTCACACTGTTTTTTTTTTTTTTACAGCGGCTGTTTTTGGCTTTTGGCGTTTTTTTCTACAGCCAGAAAACTCCCCAGCATGTTATCCTATGTGTCCATGCACGCATAGGCTTTAATCAGCACTTTTTGGCTGGAAAAACCCTCTGAATAAGTGAGTTTCTACAGGTGTTTTTTAGCTGTAAAAACGCTCTAATGCTGAAAAATGTGGTAAAATGCCGCAAATCAGAGTTTTTGGACTTTTTTTAAGTCCTCATACACACAGGACGATTTAATAATACTGGTAACGTTAGCTGTGTAAAGTCACGTTAAAAACATGAGTTTTTCAGGTTTTTTTTTTACATTTTTACATTAGTGTTAAGCGGTGTTTTGCCATGTTTAGCTGCATTTGCATGCATTTTTCTGCGTTTGCGTTAAAAAAAAAAGTCCAATATCTCTGATTTTCAGCATTTTATTGCGTTTTGCTACGTTTTTCAGCATTGGAACGTTTTTACAGCTAAAAAAACTCCTCTAGAAACCCACTGGTCCCAGAAACGCCCAGTGTGCATGGAGCCTAATACCTCCCAGTGTGCATGGAGCCTAATACCTCCCAGTGTGCATGGAGCCTAATACCTCCCAGTGTGCATGGAGCCTAAAAGCGCCCAGTGTGCATGGAGCCTAAAAGCGCCCAGTGTGCATGGAGCCTAAAAGCGCCCAGTGTGCATGGAGCCTAAAAGCGCCCAGTGTGCATGGAGCCTAAAAGCGCCCAGTGTGCATGGAGCCTAAAAGCGCCCAGTGTGCATGGAGCCTATAAACGCCCAATGTGCATGGAGTCTAAAAACGCCCAGTGTGCATGGAGCCTATAAACACCCAGTGTGCATGGAGCCTATAAACGCCCAGTGTGCATGGAGCCTATAAACACCCAGTGTGCATGGAGTTTAAAACTGCCCAGTGTGCATGGAGCCTAACACCCCCCAGTGTGCATGGAGCCTAACACCCCCCAGTGTGCATGGAGCCTAACACCCCCCAGTGTGCATGGAGCCTAACACCCCCCAGTGTGCATGGAGCCTAACACCCCCCAGTGTGCATGGAGCCTAACACCCCCCAGTGTGCATGGAGCCTAACACCCCCCAGTGTGCATGGAGCCTAACACCCCCCAGTGTGCATGGAGCCTAACACCCCCCAGTGTGCATGGAGCCTAACACCCCCCAGTGTGCATGGAGCCTAACACCCCCCAGTGTGCATGGAGCCTAACACCCCCCAGTGTGCATGGAGCCTAACACCCCCCAGTGTGCATGGAGCCTAACACCCCCCAGTGTGCATGGAGCCTAACACCCCCCAGTGTGCATGGAGCCTAACACCCCCCAGTGTGCATGGAGCCTAACACCCCCCAGTGTGCATGGAGCCTAACACCCCCCAGTGTGCATGGAGCCTAACACCCCCCAGTGTGCATGGAGCCTAACACCCCCCAGTGTGCATGGAGCCTAACACCCCCCAGTGTGCATGGAGCCTAACACCCCCCAGTGTGCATGGAGCCTAACACCCCCCAGTGTGCATGGAGCCTAACACCGCCCAGTGTGCATGGAGCCTATAAACCGCCCAGTGTGCATGGAGCCTATAAACCGCCCAGTGTGCATGGAGCCTATAAACCGCCCAGTGTGCATGGAGCCTAAAACCGCCCAGTGTGCATGGAGCCTAAAACCGCCCAGTGTGCATGGAGCCTATAAACCGCCCAGTGTGCATGGAGCCTATAAACCGCCCAGTGTGCATGGAGCCTAAAACCGCCCAGTGTGCATGGAGCCTAAAACCGCCCAGTGTGCATGGAGCCTATAAACACCCAGTGTGCATGGAGCCTATAAACACCCAGTGTGCATGGAGCCTATAAACACCCAGTGTGCATGGAGCCTATAAACACCCAGTGTGCATGGAGCCTATAAACACCCAGTGTGCATGGAGCCTATAAACCGCCCAGTGTGCATGGAGCCTATAAACCGCCCAGTGTGCATAAGGACTAACACTGAAAAACGCAGGTTTTTGTTTTTTTTTTAGCAAAATTTGTATTTATTTATTTTTTTGTACGCAAAAAACACAGCTAAACACTGATGAAAAAACGCTGAAAAACTTGCGCTTGTAATGCGACTTTACACAGCGAACGCTCCCAGTGTTATAAAACGCCCAGTGTGCATGGCTCCTTATGTTCAGGATTACAGAGCACCCCTGCCTGCCACATCTGTACCTTTACTAGAGCCATCTGGCGATCCCCTCCGCCCTGCGTCCCACCCATGTACTGGATGTTTCTGGTAAGAAGGATGGGGGGTTTGGGCAGTCGCCTCGGGGTAGTGCGCTCCATCGCGGTTTGCGGTATGTCCTTAAAGCCTATATAGATCTATTAGCATGAATGCCAGCGTAAACGCATTGCGGCGTGTATTATTCTATACAGCCAGACTTTAGGTGATGCAGACGCACTTTTGTCACGAATGCGTGAAAATGTAAGGAAACAGAAAATCCTTCCGACAGACAAAAGGGCAAGGATTAAAAAGTCTAGTCATGGAGCAGATAGGCCAAGCAGTTCTTATCTGCCGTCAGATTCTGTGTTTGACACAAACAGCCACACTTGCACAGACTGAGATATATACACACAGCCTCTCTCACACAGTCAACATGCTTCAGGGCAGACAATTTACATCTGAATGATTCCCATTTGCATATAATGCATCCGATCTGCATATATCAGTTCTCATCTGCATATGAAATACATGCTGGTGGCCCAACAGTGGCTGAAGCGGGGATTCCGAGTCCAAGGTCATAGTGACAAGGGCATAGAGCAGTGCAAGAGAGACGCTTTATCCCTGGAGGAAGAGGAGGGTAATTCTTTACGCTTCCCCTCTATGACAGACACAAATCAGGATTTCTTCTACACACAAATGGGGAAAATCTCAATCTCAGTTTATATTTTATGGAAGATGAAAACAGCTTTTTAGTTACAGTTGCTACATTTTGCTTGCGTGTGCATGAAATTTCGGTTTTCTTGTTTTGTCCTTACATAGGGACGGTCGCACCAGTGTTTCCCGCTGACCTGCTGCATTCAGGCTAGAACAGGAAAGATTAGCGGCTGCAGAAAATCTCCAAATTGCTTAGATTTAAAGCAGCTCAGTGCCTATCAGCCCTGTTTTTATGGAGATAATAGCCGGTCTTTACGGGTACCATTTAATTAAATAAAATACAGCCTAGGAGGAAGTATTATTTATTGATTTATGTGTTTGTTTATTTCACGTACTTATATAACGCCGTCGATTTATGCAGGCCATAGACGGGTCATTTATTGGCCGAATTTTCATCCGTACGAAAAATTCGGCTGATAATCACGCCGTTAGTGGGGCTAGCCCATCGGCCGTTTTTCACGGATCTCCTCATTTATTTTTATCGGTCATGCTGGAAAATCCGCAAAAAACGGCCGTTTTTCATGGACATGGGTGGCAGCATCGGCAACGGCCGACCAATTTTTCATATATTGGCCGATAAACAGCCCGTCTATGGCCTGCCTTACGCAGCGCTTTACATATACAGTTAGGTCCATATATATTTGGACACAGGCACAATTTTTTTTTTCAGGTATTGACCAAAACATATTCTATCTATAGTTATATAATGACTATGGGCGGAATGTACACACTCTCAGGTTTCATTTGAGGGAATGTACATCCAAATTGGAGGAAGGGTTTAGGAATTACAGCTCTTAAGAGTAGCCATCCCCCCTTTTTCAAGGGACCAAAAGTAATTGGACAATTGAATATAATCATAAATAAGATGTTCATTTTTAATATTTTGTTGAGAATCCCTTACTGGCAAGGAGTGCCTGAAGTCTGGAACCCATGGACATTACCAAAGACTGGGTTTCCAGTCTTTCTAAAATTGTACCTGTGTCCAAATATATATGGACCTAACTGTATATTGTACATTCACATCAGTCCCTAACCCTCAAGGGGCGTACAGTCTAAAGTTCCTAACTCACATTCATTCATACACATACTAGGGCCAATTTAGAGAGGATCCAATTAACCTACCAGCATGTCTTCGGAGTGTGGGAGGAAACTGGAGTACTTGGAGGAAACCCACACAGGCACAGGGAGACCATGCAAACTCCAGGCAGGTGGTACCGTAGTTGGGATGCGGAAAGTATGTGGCCTTTCCATCTGTGATCAAAAACTGTGACTCATACTCATGTGGTCAGAGAACTACTGGTCTGTGAGCTACCCAGGTCAGCTGAGAACAATGCACTGCCTATGTGGGGCTGATATAATATTTCATCAGCTGTTAAGAAGGAAGGCAGAGTGCTTGCAAAATAAGTACTTGCTCCCTCTAGTAGCCAATCTAAAAATCTATATTTTATTACATTAACCGCTTTCCCGCCACCCTATAGCAAAAATGCAGCCACAGGGCAGCAGGGCTGCGCAAAATCATGTATATATACATTATTTTGCATTTCCGGGTAGGGGCCCCGCACACCCTGCCCGCGCCTCCATTGGTGGCCTCAGCTGTCAATCACTGAGTCCCTGCCGGTGATTCCCCGCCAGCACCCGGCAATCACTGAGTATCACTGACGGGGAGAAACCGGTATATAAACAATACAGATCTCTCCCCTGTCAGGTCCTGCACACTGCTTTGTATGGCTCAGCATAGCAGAGCCATACAAAGCAGTGTGCTTACACAGTGAAATGCACACACAGCCCACAGTAAAACAGCACACAGTTAACCCTTTGAGCGCCCAGATGTTAACCCATTCCTGCCCAGTGTCATTAGAACAGTGTCAGTGCATTTTATTAGCACTGATCACTGTATTAGTGTCACTGGGGATGTCAGTGACAGTTAGTCAGTTCCCCCCCCCCCAGTGTCAGAATGCCCGCCGCAGTCCCGCTATAAGTCGCTGATCGTTGCCATTACTAGTATAAAAAGAAAAATCCCAGTATATATACCGCCATTTGTAGACGCTATAGCTTTCACGTAAACCAATTCGTTTACACATATTGGGATTTTATTTTAGCAAAGACATGGAGCAGAAAACATTTTGGCCTAAATTTATGACAAAATGAGATTTTTTAATTTTTTTTACTGTACTGTAATGTTTAATAGCAAAAAGTCAAAAATATATTTTTTTTCTCAAAATTGTCGGTCTTTTTCTGTTTATAGCGCACAAAATAAAAACGCACAGGCAGTCAAATACCACAGAAAGAAAGCTCCTTTTTTTGGGAAAAAAGGACATAAATTTCATTTGGGTGCAGTGTTGCATAACTGCGCAATTGTCAGTTAAAGTAACGCAGCGCTGTAACGCAAAAAATGTCCTGGTCAGGAAGGGGGGTGGGTCCTCTGGAGGGTAAGTGATTGTACACGTGAAATTAAAAAACAAAAAACAAAAAACAAACGTCACATTTACCTGCTCTGTGTAATGATTTTGCACTAAGCAACCCCAGTATTCCACTTCTTGGGTCCTATGCTGGCACACCTGGCTCCCCCCCATGAGTTCCCCCATATCAACCCACTAGCTATGAGGGCACACGTGTGTGCTCACTCCCAAGCCAGCTCTGTGTGTCCATAGACACAGAGTACAGCTCAACCCAGCCCCCCCGCTTCCTCCTGTCTGTGATTGACAATGGCTCTTGCTGCTGTGTCTGAGCCAATGAGGAGGGAGATAGCTGAGAGAGCATCTGCTCTCGTGCACATCACTGGATCGAGATCAGGCTCAGGTAATTATAAGGGGAGCTGAAGATTTTTTATTTTAATGCAGATAATGCATTAAGGTAAAACATAAAAGAAAAACCTTCAGCGCTTGTACCGCCTCCTTTTCCTGCCATCTTGGCAAAGTGCTGCAACTTTTCTTTTCAAAGCACGTTGCAAAATGATACCTGGGTAAAGGGGGATTCCAGAGACTGGTGAGACCTCCTCCCTACATGCCACTGCAAGGAAACAAAAATGATTAATCCCATATAGTGGACAGTGATCATTGCTAGCTGTCCTTTGGAGCTGTTGGAAGTTGAGGGATGCAGAAATACTGGCCCTTGAGATAAAATACCAGTTCATGCCAAACAGCGGCTTTTCAAAGTTACTATTATCTTTTTAAATACTTGTGTAATATTTATATAATTACAGAATGGATAACATCCTAGTGAACTTCCCCAGTAAATGCTGGGAGTTGTAGTGCACGCCAGGAAAAGGATGAAATATTGCCTAAGCCCCTTCTAAGCACTAATGAGCTGAAAGTCTAAGCTAACAGCATTGTTCTGCTGCAAACAATGATATTATAACCCAGGCAATCAGTGGGAGAGTTTTAGACAGATTGGTTTTGCTGTAGTTTTATAATTAAAGGGGAACAAAAAAGAAAAAAAAAACTTTTAATGGATTAATTCTAATTTCAGTATCTCACAACGAGTAGGTTAATTACACCTCGTTAATCAGGACTTGGCACGGTGGCACTCAGGTGTCATTTTAAATTTGGAGTAATGTGGACTGAACTGCTCGCCTTACTAATCCCAAGGCCCTGAGTTTAGACACAAGTTCTCCGGCATCTGCAGTAGAGGAGCCCTTGGCCCCCGAATAGAGATTTTCTCATAGACAGGGCTGCAGGAGCTTCAGCACACAGATAATCAATTGCTGAACAATGGTGGCTTCAGAGAACTCGGCACAAGGATATTAAATTACTGAACAATGGTGGTTGCCAAGGGCCTGAATGTTCATTTACTTTCTGCTTCTAACAGATATTCAATTATCCGTCTACAGGACTGTATGTATAGGATGATCCACGCTGATTAAAAGCCATATAAGACATGCATAGGTGCACATTGTTTTCATGGTTTTTGGAAACTTTTATGTAAAAAAAAAATCTTGTCATTGTGTAGCATTCTTTTATTGTTTTAACCTTTTATTCTGTTCATCCTGTATAGCATTAAGATGGATTGCAGCATCCAGTCTCATCTCCCCTATATCTGTCCCCCTATTCTCATTACTCACTTACCCTGTATCTGCCCCCCCCCCCACCATTCAAAATGCTCTCTCCCCCTATATCTGCCCCCTATTCTCATTACTCACTTACCCTGTATCTGCCCCCCCCCCCCCCACACCATTCAAAATGCTCTCTCCCCTATATCTGTTCCCCTAATCTCATTACTCACTTACCCTGTATCTGCCCCCCCCCCCCACACACACCATTCAAAATGCTCTCTCCCCTATATCTGTTCCCCTAATCTCATTACTCACTTACCCTGTATCTGCCCCCCCCCCACACACACCATTCAGAATGCTCCCTCCCCCTATATCTGTCCCCTTATTCTCATTACTTCCTCTGTATCTGCCCGCCACCCCCCCACCATGCAAAATGCTCTCTCCCCTATATCTGTTCCCCTATTCTCATTACTCACCTACCCTGTATCTGGCCTCCCCCCACCACCATTCAGAATGCTCTCTCCCCCTATATCTGTCCCCCTATTCTCATTACTCACTTCCTCTATATCTGCCCCCCCCCCCACCATTCAAAATGCTCTTTCCCCTATATCTGTCCCCCTATTCTCATTACTCACTCACTCTGTATCTGCCCCTTCCACACCATTCAAAATGCTCTCTCCCCCTATTCTCATTACTCACCCTGTATCTGCCCCCCCCCACACACCATTCAGAATGCACTCTCCCCCTATATCTGTCCCCCTATTCTCATTACTCACTTCCCCTGTATCTGCCCCCCACCATGCACAATGCTCTTTCCCCTATATCTGTTCCCCTATTCTCATTACTTACTTACCCTGTATCTGGCCTCCCCCCACCACCATTCAGAATGCTCTCTCCCCCTGTATCTGTCCCCCTATTCTCATTACTCACTTACCATTTATCTGCCCCCCCCTCCCACCATTCAAAATGCTCTCTCCCCCTGTATCTGTCCCCCATTCTCATTACTCACTTACCATTTATCTGCCCCCCCACCATGCAAAATGCTCTCTCCCCTATATCTGTCCCCATATTTTCATTACTCACTAACCCTTTATATGCCCCCCCACCACCACCATTCAAAATGCTCTCTCCTCTATATCTGTCCCCCTATTCACATTACTCACTTCCCCTGTATCTGCCCCCTCCCCATTCAAAATGCTCTCTCACTATGTCTGTCCCCCTATTCACATTACTCACTTCCCCTGATTCTGCTCCCCCCCCCATTCAAAATGCTGTCTCTCAATATGTCTGTCCCCCTATTCACATTACTCACTTCCCCTGTATCTCCCCTCCCCAATTCTTCAAAATACACTCTTCCTCTTTTTCTGTCCCCCTATTCACATTACCTCACTTCTCCGGTATCTATGCCCCCCCCCTCCATTCACATTGCTGTCGCACCTGTATCCCCCCCCACACTTCACTCACATTGTGCTCTCACCTGTACTTACCGCCCAACAGAAATGAAAGCACAAAATATATACACTCACCGGCCACTTTATAAGGTACACCTTGCTAGTATTGGGTTGAACCCACATCCCAAAGGTGCTCTATTGGATTGAGATCTGGTGACTATGGAGGCCATTGGAGTACAGTGAACTCATTGTCATGTTCAAGAAACCAGTTTGAGATGATGTTAGCTTTGTGACATGGTGCAGTAGCCACCAGAAGATAGGTGCACTGTAGCCATAAAGGGATGGACATGGTCAGCAATAATAATACTCAGGGAGGCCGTGATGTTTAAATGATGCTGAATTGTTACTAAGGGGCCCAAAGTTTGCCAAGAAAATGCCCCCCATATCACCACCACCAGCCTGAACCGTTGATACAAGGCAGGATAGATCCAAGCTTTCATGTTTACGCCAAATTCTGACCCAACCATCTGAATGTCACAGCTGAAATCGAGACTTATCAAACCAGGCAATGTTTTTCCAATCTGCTATTGTCCAATTTTGGTGAGCCTGTGTGAATTGTAGCCTCTGTTTCCTGTTCTTAGCTGACAGGAGTGGCACCCGGTGTGGTCTTCTGCTGATGTAGCCCATCTGCTTCAAGGTTTGACGTGTCATGCATTCAGAGAGGGTATTCTGCATACTTGGTTGTAAAGTGGTTATTTGAGTTACTGTTGCCTTTTTATCATCTTGAACCAGTCTGCCCATTCTAGTCTAATCTTTGACATCAACAAGGCAGTTTTGTCCACACAACTGCTGCTCACTGGATATTTTCTCTTTTTCTGTAAACTCTAGAGATGGTTGTGCATGAAAATCCCAGTAGATCAGCAGTTTTTGAAATACTCAGACCAACAACCATTCCACATTCAAAGTCAATTAAATCCACTTTCTTCCCCATTCTGATGCTCAGAAAGTCGTCTTCACCATGTCTGGATACCTTGTGATTGGCTGATTAGCAATTTGTGTCACCAAGCAACTGAACAGGTGTACCTAATAAAGTGGCCAATGAGTGTATATGTAAGGGACAGTTGGAAGCCGTGCCTGTATCTGTGCCTGTATCTGCAACCCTCCCCCCCCCCCATTCACACATTTTCTCCCTCGGGTATTTGCTCCATATCGCACTAATTGCTTGCTACTCCTCATTACACGTATTGTTTGCTTCGCCTGTATCTGCTTTCCACCACATATAATATTTGTTCTCTCTCTATCTAACCCCCATCATACATATTGTTTGTTCCCTCTCAATCTGCCCCCAACCACACATATTTGTTCCCTCCTCATCTGCCCCCCACCACGCATATTGTTTGTTCCCTCTCTATCTGCTCCCCCACCACATACTGTAAATATTAATTCTTTCCCTCTCTATCTGCCCCCACCACATATATTATTGGTTCTCTTTCTACATGACCCCTACCACACATATTGTTTGTGCCCTCTCCACTGCCCCCCTCCCCCAATACATATTATTTTTTGTTCCCTCTTTATCTACCCCCCGACATACACACACATTTGTTCCCTCTCTTCTGCTCCCCACCACATATATTATTTGTTCTCTTCGCGCTGAGCGAACTATTGGCGCTTTATAAATACTGTATAATAATAATAAAAATAATAATAATATATGACCCCTAGAACACATATTGTTTGTTCCCTCTATATGCCCCCCCCGCCCCGCATACATATTATCTGTTCCCTCTTTATCTGCCCCCACACACATTTTATTTGTTTCCTCTCTCTTTGCTTCCCACCACATATATTATTTGTTCTCTCCCTATCTTCTCCCCACACACATATTATTTGTACCCACTCTATCTTCTCCCCATCACATATATTTGTTCTCTCTCTCTCTTCTCCCCATCACATATATTTGTTCTCTCTCTATCTTCTCCCCACCTGCATATTATTTGTACCCACTCTATCTTCTCCCCACCACATATATTTGTTCTCTCTCTCTCTTCTCCCCATCACATATATTATTTGTTCTCTCTCTATCTTCTCCCCACCTGCATATTATTTGTACCCACTCTATCTTCTCCCCACCACATATATTATTTGCTCTCTCTCCATCTTCTCCCCATCACACATATTATTTGTTTCCTCTCTATCTTCTCCCCGCCACATATATTATTTGTTCTCTCTCTATCTGCCACCCTTCATACATATTATTTGTTCCCTCTCTACCTTCTCCCAACCACATATATTATTTGCTCTCTCTCCATCTTCTCCCCATCACACATATTATTTGTTTCCCTTCTATCTTCTCCTAACCACATATATTATTTGTTCTCTCTCTATCTGCCCCCCTTCATACATATTATTTGTTCCCTCTCTACCTTCTCCCCACCACATATATTATTTGCTCTCTCTCCATCTTCTCCCCATCACACATATTATTTGTTTTCTCTCTATTTTCCCCCTACCACACATATTATGAGTTCCCTCTCTATCGCCCCCCCCACCACCACACATATTGTTTGTTACTTCTCCATTTGCCCCCACCACAGATAATGGTTGCTCCCTCTCTATCTGCCCCCCACCACACATAATGTTTTCTCACTCTCTATCTTCCCCTCACCATTCATATTGTTCTGTCCCTAGTGTGCTTCAACTGCATGCATTGCTTTAGTCCTGCTCTTTTATCAGCCGCCATTGTCTGTGCGCTCTCCCAGAGTCAGTGTCATGTGACCAGCTCTATGGTCTGTTCACTTGTGCCCGCCTAACCTATCACCAACTATCACACAAATGCTGCTGCACACCTCCAGGCTATAGTTACAACATGAACTCCTCTTTGCCCCTGTGCAAGAGCAAGAGTACTGGTCTCCAGTCTACTCCTTGGTTCCCGAACCAAGTGTGTCACTCTTCCTTCTTCTACCTCCCGTAATAATGGCTTCAAAGTTCAACTTCCTGAGCATTTAAACTCCGTTGTTTAGGCCACCTCACATTTCAGTAGCATGTCAATTAGAAACTCCATTCACCTATAAACAAAGGGTTCCTATGTCCAGCACCAAGACGTTTCATAAAGTCTGAAAATGGGGACTGAGGATATTTTTACTTTGTTACTAAATCACAAAGAATATGGGAACGGCCATATAGTCACTAACTATAATGCTTTCTAATTTTACTGTTCTATATTCTCTTACCAACTATTAGTCTGCCTGTCTAAGTTGCCCCCTAGTTATTAGATGATGGTCAGGTGTGCAGAAACTATATGAGCACCTACAGTATTGGTCTGCCAGTGGTGCGACAGTCTAGACTATTTAGCTTTGTTGGGCATTCCTGATCTTTCAAATGCAGAGGGGAAGAGGAAAAACGCAGTGTTAAGGATCATTTAGTATAAGAGCAATCTCGCAAGTTCTCTAACCTGCACAGCTGACTGTTCACCTGGAGAGCAGCTAGATGGGACAGGGGAAACGATTGGAAGCCTCCTATAGGCAAAAGGTTGTCACCAGATTTGTATAAAAACCATATCGGGCAACTGTCCTCTTGTCTCTATTGGCAGTTTTAGTAAAATCTTCTCTCATTAATAAGCATCAATCTTTTCATTCTCCATTCAGTGTTCTCCTTTTTATTAGCCTGCATGTGACAGGAAGAGAGAAGTTTGTTTTTCCGCAGGGACTAGAAATAGGACTGAAAATGTACAAAGAAGATCTGCAGATGTGTTAGTGGAATATAATAGCTCATTATGTCTATGAACGGCACTGTGCCCACCAACAAAGCAGATTTTCTGTGAATCAGCATATCTTAGATGTACAGATTGTTGCTGATAGCCATGAATGGCACGGATCAACTTATCCACCCAACATTTAAAGTGTTATTAAACCCATTTATAAAAAAAAAAAATAACATCACATAGCCAGACTTACATGTAGTTTTGTTTGCTAAGGCATCTTGTTTCTTTCAGTACAAGATCGTTTTGTTTTGTTTTTTTTGCCGAACTACACTTCTGTTTCTGCAGTCGATCATATCATTATTATTGTCTCTATGGAGCCATTGCAGAATGTGCTCCCCCTTCCCCCCACGAAGATTAAACAGGTACGTTCTTACACTCTAGACATACCTGTGCTCTGAGCTTTGGACATACCTGAGCACTGAAGACATCTTGCATTTCGTCTTCCTTTGTGTCCATTTGCCTTTGAGCTACAGTTCAGCCAACCACTGCATTAGGACATAACTGCATCTTCACCAAAGGCCTGGATTCTTTCTCAGATACACAGAATATAACTGGATACTAACATTTATAGGTAAAGTTGATCCAGGGAATATCCGATTGCCTCTTGGGGGATCAGGAAGGAACTTTTGCATAAGCAAATTGGATAATGCTTTGCTGTGGTTTTTTGCCCTCCTCTGGATCAACTGTGGGAATAGGATTATCATTTTTTTATTCCTTTTTGTGGTTGAACTAGGTGGACCTGTGTCTTTTTTCAGCCAGAATAACTATGTAACAGTGTCAGTGGCCAATAGAGTTTATTATATTGAACAAAAAACTGTAATAATGATAGTAGAAAGAAGGTGTGGTGTACATCTGTAATACTGCAGCCCAGAAACCTATTACAAGTCGAGTGCAGGTGCTCATGGAGCATGCTTGCAAAATAATGCATTCATTGAACTTCATTGCTTTGACTGAGCTCCAAGGCAGTAAAGCAAAACCTATTCAGCTTCACTGGGAGTGATGCACCAAGAGCTGTTTGAATAAGTGGTACTGAGAGGTATTCCAAAACAGCCACAATAAGTTTCATTAGTCTCATTGTGCTAAACTAATAGAAGCCCATTCCTTTTTTTTCTGGTCAATAAAGGGGTTTCTGATCTTGGGGTAGACTTAACTATGTGTCAGAACCCACACTTAACACATCTCAAGTCTTTGTAACTAAAGCTTTAGCCTGTGTAGTTTAGCATACGAACGGTGCACTCTTTTTAGCACTATGACTTCAGATTATTCAGTTCAGGTTTGGCAATAAAACACAGAAGCTGATTGGTTACTATGCACAAGATTCTATGTGCTCCAATTTTTGTAATTCCCCCCATATGTTCTTCTCCCCCTTCCATAACCCCTACACACACTGCTTGGTGAGACACAGAGACCTTGCCCTAGTCTTCATGACCTCAGCTGGAAACCATACCTTTTCTGACCATGCCCCCATAACACTTGAAGTTCATTTTCCTTATGTACTTATTAAAAACAAATGGTGACGCCTTAACAAAAGCCTTTTACAAGACCTTACAGTTCTAGCACACAAAATCAAACCCTGAAACTAGTCCAAGTCTAGTCTGGGCAATGCATATCCTCTTTGTTTTGGACTTATTGATTAAAACACAGGGCTTCTCTTAAAAAGGAAAATACACCACAAGTCTACAAACAAACTCTCTCTGCAGGCACCAAAGCCAAACTTGCATCCTCCAGATTGAACAACCAAATTGAGCCTTAACTAGTTGCCCACAAGACATCTCCTAGGCATTCATAGATTATTGTGAGACATTATAACATACGTATCTATCTAAACCTCATCCTAAGGCACACTTTCTCAACCACAGAGGAGCCCTTGAAATACTTTCCCAGTCTCAGGGAACCCTCATGAATAATTACTATAGTTACAAGTCATGAAACATTAGTGTATTGGTCAGTAGGAAGAATGCTCCTTACAGTTGTGGTCATTGGGAAGAATTACCCCCTTACAGATAGCTAAAAGACTGATCTGAATGTACAATATATATCTGTAAAGCGCTGTGTAAATTGATGGCACTATATAAGTACCTGAAATAAATAAAAGGATCAGTGATGTCAGGGTGAACTTATCTGAGAGACAGAAGTTGCTCTTTGCTCAAGGAACCCCTAGCAACCTCTGGAGGAACTCTGGGGTTGTATGGAACGCTGGTTGAGAAACCCTGTCCTAAAGCATCCACAACCGATAGGATTGATCACATACAGGTATACATTACATCCTCTGAAATGTCAACACTTACAGCAGAGGAAAAGAATCTCTTGTAGGCTACTGGGTAGTAAAAACACTAAGATAGGGAAGGCCCAAGGGGTAGGCAACCTTCCCATATCCTGTTACAAACAGGATATCAGTTATCCAACTCCTTCTTCTAGGCATCCAGCATTACTCTAGCCTGATGAGCCTATACTGTATATCCTGATCTCTTACATGCTCATGTCACATTTTTGCCCAAAGAGGATAAGGATCCAAATCTGTATGCACATTACAGGCCCATATTGCTACTAAACATGGACCTTAATTTTTTTCCAAAATTCCAGCAGCCAGACTAAGTACCTTCCTCCAACATTAAATACACAATGACCAAGTGGGTTTTGTGGAAGCTAGGAAGGCCCGAGATAACACTATCCACCTGTAATAAAATAAATACACAGTAAATAAGCAGCTTACTTAAGGGCTGTTCACATACATATGAATTTTCAGGTATAAGGCGAGTTCTGTTAGGCAGCCCATTCATTTTGATGGGGATATGTCAACACATGAAAAAAAGCAGGTCTTGTACATTTTTTTTTCATTGTAGTGCAAAGCATAAAGCATTTGTGTGTTTAGGGGTGCTATAATGCAGTCCTCTGTAGATAGGTGTTGGAGTGCATTTACATTTGAATGGTAACGCACTGCAATGTCAAGCTACAACCACTGCCGCATGTTGTAATATTCATACTAAAAGCAATATATATTTTTATATGTTGCTGTTACTATGAATAATATACTGTAATATGTTTTTGTTTTACCATAAATGGAACACATTACCTATTCTCCTGAAGAAGCGGAATCTGATTCAAGAAACAGATTGGGGGAGATTTACTAAAACTAGAGCATGTAAAATCAACTGTGCATAGCAACCAATCAGCTTCCAGATTTTATTATCAAAGCTTAATGGAGCAAGTTGAAGTTAGAAGCTGATTTGCTACCATGCACAGCTGCACTAGATTCTAAGTGCTCCAGTTTTAGTAAATCTACCCCACTGGGTCAAGGGCTAGTTTTACTCTAAGTCTGGTATTCCACATATTTTGGGATTTTCTAAGTCCAGTATTTTGGTGGTTATACATAAGGTTTATATATATTATTATTTGTAGTGGAGATGTGACATACCCTTTGGAATAAATTAATTTGTGTCTGTTTCTCTTAAAGTAGAGCATGGTACCCTTTTTATATTATCTCTTCTCCTTTTATGTTCTATGTAATGTACAATACATTGTCTACACTGTCAAAAAAAGTAGATTTTGATTTTGCAACCCATATCTAAAGAGCTTTTCTCTTTTAGTTATAGGATCCCAGAGGAGGAGGAGTCCCAGCTCTGTGGCCACTGACGTCTTTGAATCTCATCTAGGAAGTCATATCTTGCAGGTACAGAAAAGTAACATGTGAACTAAAAGGGAATGTATTAATTACCTGTACACTGCAAATTATGTTCTAATTGATCAGAAAAAAATAAAAATAATAAATAAATATATATATATATATATATATATATATATATATATATATATACTAAAATTTGGCAGAAAAAACATTAAACTTCTTTATTATTCTTTTCATGCTGTTGCCAGTAATTGCTTTTGTACATCGTTTTTAAAAGGTAAAGCCCAGGCAAAGTCCTAAACATATGAAAATATATCTTATGACCCATACTGCCCTACCATACATCACAGCCAGGTCCCTGACATTATTTTTCTTCATTAAATTTGAAAAATGTGGTTAATTATTGACCTACCCTAAGCCTATTCATGGTACAGAGCTTATTCCTACAGTCAGTAAGCTCCCAGTGTTGGACCTACTTACAGTATGTAATGCAATATAATCTGACTGTCTCACACTACTGTCCCTCCCACTCCAGTTTTGCTGTATACGGGATTGCAAGAGGCTAACATAGATATAAATGTAGGTTTTTATAGAATCTGTATTTAAAATTACGTAACGTGGGATAAATGTCATCTGTTTTGTATATCTGGAGTTCATCTTAAACATAAGCTGATGGCTTTATCTTTAGTTATAAAGGGTTAACGTTTTATTAAAGGTCTAAGAAAAAGATTGTATCTCTCTGTCATCATTCTTTTTAGATTTAGTGAGCCCTTTGAAATTGTCATAATGTCCTTGTAAATGATATTAAATCATGTTATTCCCTCTTCCATCTTGCCTTCTCTATTCATTGGGCTTATAAAATGACACAATTCACCTGTGAAGTTTGGCTCTGTATCCTTCCCAGTAAGTAAAATATCCTGTTATGGGAAATAAGGACAAATGGTGTCTCTATCATTTATTTTTAATTGTCTATTTTAAGAGAAGAGTGGAAGGATTGATTGTTACAGGCACTACAGGCGTAAGTAGATGGATAGGCGAGTGGATGGCTAGAAGAGTTCATTTCCATATTAGAATGGAATACTTTAAATATACAGTTTTTGCCTAGCTTGTGGATTTATCCAATCTCATCTGAGTAGTGTTACATCTCTATTTCTTCCCAAGGAATTAGGCAGACCATAGATGATGTAATATTCTTTTCTGCAACTGTGGGTCACAGTCAGTGTTGATGGGGGAATCCTTCCCATGGAGCTATTATGTTCTCCTGGTGGCGGTGGGGGGAGTCCTCACTGCTGGGAGAACACTGTGATTATTGCTAGTGTCTTTAGTCACTGGCAATAATTGCATGTAAAAATCCAACATGTTGGTTGTACACATGTTGTACAACAATCAAATTCAGTACAATCAGCCTGCCCATATACGTGGACGGCTTTAGCTGCAAAAATACCTTACCAGTCATGATATTATCTCAAGATTGACAGCTGGAAAGCTGCAGATAACCATAGCAGTTAGGCCTTGGTTTTTAATCCAGTTTATACTTTTTTGAAGCTTCATTAACCAAATATATTTTACAAAATACTAATTTGCATGTTTAAAAATGAAGTATATCTAAATGCCAAATCTATTTTTTTAGATTTGGATAAAGTAATGGAGGATAAGAATCTCTGTCAGTTTTATATTACTGGAGTGCATACATAAGAGGCACTAAGATCTTCTTCTATTTTTAATTTCCATTAAGTGTATGACCACATTATTAGTTGGGCTGAATCGGTTTGGTGAAGCTGCTTTTTGTAAAACAAAAAAACCTCAAATAAAAGAGGAAATGCTGAGGGAAATCCAGCGGTTAGCGGTACAGGTGCCAGAATAATGGAGAGTCCAGAATAGTTGGTTATTAGAAGATCAGTAAGGTAAGAAAGCCAACCCATTTTAGAAGTTCACAAAATCCCCCTTCATCAGGGCTTTGCATGTTATATCCTTCAGGGATACTTGGATACAGAAAGGTTGGGAGTGTTTATAGATTTCACATCCAACATCCATAACAGGTAATGCAGTGTTGAATAGTGCTAATATTAATATTATTGGATGGGAAATCTATAAATATTTTCAAACCTTTCTGTTTCCAGGCATTCCTGAAGGACAAGCCCGATGGAAGTCTAAATATTGTGAATCCTTGAAACATGTTTGATTTCTTATCTTGTTGGTCATCTAATAATAAATGATTCTGCACTTTCTTTCCATTGGTGTGGCATCTTTACTGCTATCTTACAGGTTTTCATTGTTCTCTGTGTCCCCATTAAGGAGATTAACCTTTCTAATTGTCCTGATCACCATTGTTACCGGGAATGAAAGTGAGTAAATTAAAAATTTTGAGTTGCCACCAGAACAGGAATAGGCAAATCGCCCAGTGAGGATGTATTACAAAGATGAACAAAACAGAACCAGCACTCAAATCTTCATGCAAAGTAAGGACATGTCGAAATGCCAACCGAAGAGGTGCTGCCCTTCTGAGATCGGGTAATCTGGCCACTAGTGGAAAAAAAAACAAACAAGGGCGCACTCTCATCGTGCTTTACCGTGGTAATCCACGTATTTATTAATAAAAAAAAGGATTATATACTCACAAACCAACGTGATAAAAATCAGTAGGTGGTCCACAAAAACAGTCACAATATGGCTGTGTCTAGTGATGCGGATATGCTAACGCGTTTCGGGAGCTGTACCCCCTTTCTCAAAGCCCAGTGAGGGCACTTGTTCCTGTGACAGCTATCTGAAAGGGGATTTTCCTCAGATTTGAAGGGTATCTCCTCACGTCCTGTTAAGTCTACAGGACTGGAAGTGAAGAAATATCTCCCTTTTATAAGATACAAATGGCAAAAAAAAAAAAAAATGACAGGAGTTTTACTCCTTAATTACTCTATCCAAAATGAAAAAAGCTTTGGCTTTAGATATACTTTAAAAATAGCCACTAAAAAAGTAATTCATGTATATTTTCTTCAAAATATAAACATTTGCTTTGTATGTGTCTTTACATAATCTTTCTCCTGCATAGTTGAGGAAAGCGAAAAGATCTGGACCCGTAGGTTTATTTTAATGGTATTGTTATCTTAAGGTATTAATATTGGTGTAAATGATCTGATTCCTGGGCAGGTGGCTTCTACACCCCAGAGGATCTCCACAGTGTCCTTGGCTTGTAGTGTGCTGCTAAGAGGCTCCGATACAATGTTACTCCATTAAAAGTCAGGGATATAATATAAAAAATATACAACGCGTTTGGGGGTCTAAGTACCCCCTTCATCAGGGCTTGACTGGCGACAAAGTGAAAAAAACAAGTGAACTGTTCCTGAAATGATATTTTTTTCTAGTGTGAATTAAAAGCAAAGGCCTAATCAGCAGTTTGTTTGGCAGTTGCTGCCCAGTCAAGCCCTGGTGGAGGGGGCGCTTAGAACCCCAAAACACGTTGGATACTTTTTGACTTGCATCCCTGACCTTAAATGGAATAAAGTTGTAACTGGACCTCTTAGCAGTGGCGTGGTGCTTCAATTTCAACTCTTTTTTTCACCATCTGCATGACATCTGAAATCTGGCCAACAATAGAAGTACCTCTTATTTTGCAGCTGAAACAAGCTTTATTTTTCATGCATGGCAAGGGGGCATAGTAGACTTCCAAGATGAACACTTTCAGACTTCATGGTAAAGATGTTGTGTGGTTGGGCCAAACCGTGTACTGTATGTACAGGAAGTGAAAAAATGTGACATTAGCCAGCTATATCTGGTTTAGCCAACTTTGGGTGAAAATAGTTTTTCTGTTTTTTTTATATAGAGCATGTGTTTAATTCTTTCAGCTACATTTGTTTTATATCAGTATGCAGTCTCCAGGCCTTGTAGTATCTCAGTCATTCTAGAGTGGTGTCAGTGGAACAACTTCAGTATCTTTTTCTCCTCTTGCGACCATAGACATGCTTCTTTAACCACACTTCAGCAAACAAAGCCTCTTGATCTGCAACCTCTGTCCCTTGGAATTACACTTCATTTAAATAGTTGATGAGGTTGCTTGGAAATACATATGAAAACTATATTTAAGCTAGTCGTGTCCTCCCGGTAAGCCGAGGTCTCTCGTGGAATCAGGCGGGCTTGGGGTGAAGACAGGGCAAGAGTTGTTAAGTGATGATAATTAATCACTGGAATGATTATAGAAAACACTGGACAAATCTAAACTTTGTTATACCAAAGAACTGCAACTAAATAATAGATTTACTATAAATGTGGTAGCTGTGGCTTTTTTGTGGAAAGGTGGCTTAGTAGGAAAGCAGCTAAGCAGCTAAAGTTATTGGTGTCTTCTATCTAGCTGCTAGTGATAGTGGATTATGATAAATGTTAGCAATGTCCTCTCGGTTGTAAAGAAGATGGAAGGATTTGTTGCAGAAAGGGTTAATTCAGCAGTGCTCTTTCTCCGACACCTCTGATCAATTGGTAGATGAATGGATGGCTGCAGCCCCAGCGCTGACATTTAAACCAGGCATCTGCCTGTGATTGATAAAGTCCCGCAGGCGGCCATCAACACAGAGAGGGCAGGAAGGCGAGTGTACGTATAATGGAGCATCCTTGCAACCTGTCTTAGTGCACATTGGTAAAGAAGGGCACAGCTTGACACATTTACCTGTTACCGTTTTCTTTTGTTGAATATGTGTCTTTTTTGTTTTTATTCCTTTTTGTGGGGCTCTTTTTAAACATTTCAACCTTCCACCCCACTAAATCTACGATAGGTGATCGTGTTATAAGCAGTTTTGACTACACTAGAGTATGTTCACGTTGGTGACTGCACATTGCAACTGGGCATTGTAAAATGCTCCCTAGTAATTTTGCCAGAAGCTGAGCAGGGGATTATTTTTATGTAGTATATAAGACCAACCACAGCAGAAACGGTCTGGATGCGATAGTGGTGTAGTTTGTGTTCAAGAACACACACAGGTCATTCCATTATCACAAACAGGAGACATTTCATTATGGCCATTGTTCATTCAGCACACAGTGACCATGCAGTAAACAAAGAGCATAGTAGCTGTAATAGACCAGGACAGTGTAGTATTTATTTATTTCAGGTACTTATATAGCGCCGTCAATTTACACAGCACTTTACATATATATTGTACATTCACATCAGTCCCTAACCCTGAAGGGGCTTACAATCTAAGGTCCCTAACTCACATTCATATACAAGAGCCAATTTAGACAGGATCTGATTAACCTACCAGCATGTCTTTGGAGTGTGGGAGGAAACCAGAGTACCCAGAGGAAACCCACACGGCACAGGGAGAACATGCAAACTCCAGGCAGGAGGTGCTGTGGTTGGGATTTGAACCAACGACCCTAGTACTGCTAGGCAGAAGTGCTAACGATTTAGCCACTGTGCTGCCCAGTATGTGTATGTGTACATTACCTGAAGTTTAGTACACATGAGCATCAGGCATAGGAAGAGCTACTTTTGAAGAGCATGTTAGCGTTTTCAGGGGTGAGGACCCATCTAGGGGATCTCTTACTAAGAACAAGGTCTGCACCACACATTGGGGTTGATTTACTAAAACTGGAGAGTGCAAAATCTGATGCAGCTCTGCATGGTAGCTATAGAAGTAAAGTTTCTGGAAATTTGGAAGCCATTGGGAAAAAATGTTTTCTTCCCCTTTTTTTTCTGGAAAAAATGGATAGGTTCGGAAAACTTGAAAAATAAATTCAGTGTAGAGTAGTTTTACAAATTGAAAGTCTGGAAATGTGAAATGCAGTGTATATAAAAGTAGTATGCTTGAAATAAAAGTACAGCTTATTCGGTAAATAAACTAAACTTGCTTTTTAAAACTTGTGATGATCTAGAAGCAGCAAAAAGATTTTTTCTGGAATGAGAACTCTGGAGGGAAAGACTACATTCACTTTCATTATGGTCCTCATCATTTTATTCCACAAAGTATTTTTTTAATGTCTTTGGGACACCTCTGGCATGCAAGGATGTGCTTTGTCATCCTTGTAGTATTTGGAAAAGAATATTTCATTTCACAATATTTGCAGATTGCAGCTTTGCTTTTAGCAGAAATTGCACTGTGGAAATGTTTCCAAACTGTAGATGTTGGGCTCACCGTTTTACTGAGAGGAAGAAAAGAAAAAACAATATAATGACAACACTATAGGTAAACATTGTACTGTGGTGGTGGAAAACATTAACTACTTCCCATCCGCCCTATAGCAGAAGGACCAATAGTCCCCTATGTGATAGCATATGAGTGTAGGGGGGAGGGGGTGGGGGGCAGTGTATGCAAGGAGGGGACAGGAGAGAAGCAGTGTATACAGTGAGGTACAAGTGCATACAGAGAGGCTCCCTCACTGGCTGTCACTATATGTCGGTGCCGATTTTTTTTTTTCTTCACTGTAGCTTACAGAATTAGCTGTCACTATCCTTGGAGCTAAAGGTAACATTGTTTCTTTTATCTCAGGAAAGAAACTAAAAGGAAACTTTGTTTCTTTTAGCTGGGGGGGAAAGTGACAGCTAATTCTGTGAGCTATAGTGAAGAAAAAAAAGGCGGTAATTACATTTAAAAACCATCACTGACATATAGTGACAGCCAGTCACTGTATACACTGCTCCTCTCCTTCTTTTCTCTGCCCCCCACATCTGCAGTACACACAGTCTCCTGTATCGGTACCTGTATCTGCTAAATTTTTCCTATCGGCAGAATGCCGGTAGGGCTATGTTCAGCTGATATGTTTCGAAAGCTGAAATTTCGGTGCATCCCTATGCATAACCCCTGACCCTCTGTGTGGATAACACTGATTGGCCTTGTGCTGATCACATGCACTCCCCAAAGACGAAAAAACTCTAGCAATGCACACCAAACTGAGCATTTCCAGCTTCCCCCAAGGCTCTGTTCTATTAGCAGATGGATTGGGAACTGTAGAAGAAAGGGAGGATCAAAGGAGACAGGATCAAACATCCTTATACAGTGCAGAGGATTGACCTCTTAGGTCCCACAGTGAATATAACAAGCACGCTTTGCTGCATATACAGACTGATTTTACTGTTGTGGGTTTAGTAACACTTTTAAAAAAAAATTTTTATCAGGACAAGTAGGTTTTCATGAGGGACAAGTAGATTGGAACCCCGATTTAGTCCCTTGGACAAGTAGTTGTTTTTTTTTTTTTAAATTTCCACACCCCTACTTAGGCAGTCATTACTAACCTCCAGCAGAAAATCTTCATTGCCTGGCTAATTCTAACTTCAGTACTTTGAGATTAACACATTTTCAGCAAGTAAAATGAGAATCCTTTATAAGCTCGCCTCCAGGACTTCTCCTGAGCTGCTCCCATCCTATGGAACTCCCTACCCCAATCTGTCTGGCTATCTCCTAATCTATCCACCTTTAGACGATCCCTGGATTCTCTTTAAAGAAGCCTATCCTGCTTCTACCTAGTAAATTGCCATTTATTTCCTCCATCAGCTCATCCCCCCCACAGCTATTACCTTTTGTATCACTCAACCCTTCCTCCTAGATTGTAAGCTCTAACGAGCCGGGCCCTCTGTTTCCTCTTGTACCAAACTGTATTGGAACTGTTTCCTCTTGTACCAAATTGTATTGTAACTGTTTCCTCTTGTACCAAACTGTATTGGAACTGTTTCCTCTTGTACCAAATTGTATTGTAACTGTTTACTCTTGTACCAAATTGTATTGTAACTGTTATGTCTACCTTCATTTTGTAAAGCTCTGCACAAACTGTTGGTGTTATATAAATCCTGTATAATAATAATAGTAACAATAATAATATACCCTGATGAAGTCACGTGATTAGCGTGACGTAACGCGTCGGTACGCGGTGACGAACCTCCGGTGCACGGTGATGTCATTTCCGGTGTGGGCGCCATTTTGGTACACCTAATAATAATATGCTTTCACCTTCTGGATCAGAAACCAGTGAATCCAGAAGTTTAGCATAGCGGCCAGGCAACTAGCATTTTAAATAGGAGTTCAGCCACGGAAACTGTTTTACCCAGTGCAGGTTTATTTTACCAGTGAGCTTTTTAGGAAACATTCTGTACATCTATGCAGTTTTTTTTTTTTTAAAGCGAAGAGGAAAGGAAGTCTCTGTAGCAGCCCTTTGGCTACCAAGCACATGATTTTCATGAGTTGCCTATAGAGGAATCTTGCTGTATCCTGTGGCAATTATTCAGATATCGGCTTATAAGTGTAGACAGGACTAGCTCAGCCAGTGGAACAAAGTGCGAGTAAACCCAGGGGTCATCTAGGAAAAAGCTTTCCCTTTACTCAGTAAACAACAAATACATAGACAGTTTGTTCAGTGAAGGCGCATGGTTGATTGTGTCTTTGTGAACATATGAAGTGGTGCTGGGTTTGGTGTCTCGGTGATGAATCTCATGTAAGCATCCGATTTTCCCCTGGCCCTCCATGGCCTGTAGGGAGTCTCCCAAAAGCCCGCATGCTTCCGGCATCACATTCACCTCTCCTGCGCCGGACCCGGCAGGTCTCCGCCAGATCCTCACAGCGGGGGCTGATTTGCTGAACAAAATAGCACCTGGAAGGGAAAATCATCCCAAATCACCGAACTAAAGATAGAAAAATGGCAAAAGTGAATATATTTGCATATGCAAATTAGCTTAATTGATCCTGCTCGCCTCTACAGGGATTTTTCATTACAAACTGGAGTGCTACATTGTTCGGCTCATATTGAGTAATTTACTAACTAATGAGACCCGTTTGCACTAATTTGCATATGATAAATGGTCTTAATTGCAGTAAATAACTTGGAGGCATAATTAAAATTACTTAATTTTTCCGTGTTGCACGGCTATTAAATCCACACGCGGTCAGAGCAGGGAGACCTGTTTGTGAAGTAGAGTATCAAAGAACACAAATTGGCTAATAGCGTGACCCTATCGCCGGGCTGATGACATGACATGGGCACAAGTGCGCACAGTGCTGTGCAGGACGATGTGCAATATAGAAACCCACCTTCAGCAAGGCTTCGGATACGTATTGCCAGGAGATTTACTGCTTATGTTGGCGCGTCTTTCAATCTCCTATTCTCTCGTCGCTGTTTCTGGGAGGAGCTAATGTTGAAAGGAATATATTACAGGTTATAATTTAGGCTGCATGCACACGGAGCGTTTTGATAACGCTATTCGCTGTCTAAAAGTCTACAATCCAAACGCACACGTTCCTGCGTTAAAAATGGCGGTGTGTATAAGTGGGTGCTGCAGTGACTGTCGGCTGGAGCCGAACAGAATCAGCAAGGGAGAATGTCACCAGCACACCGAGGATCACCAATATGGGTCCAAACGTTTTAATGAATAATCACATAGTTACAGCAAGGCAACGTTTCGGAGTCTCGCAGGACCCCTTCATCAGGCATGTGACAAAGCTGTATAAAGTCGCATTAAAAATGTGACTTTTTCAGCTTTTTAAAGCATTTTTGGATATGCGTTTTGCGGCGTTTAGCAGTGTTTTTAGAGGGTTTTTTTTACCAAAAAAAAAAAATTTGGAGGGGTCAAAAAAAGTCCAAAAACACCAGTTTGCAGCATTTTACCATGTTTCCCGCGTTCGTGTTTAGCAGTGGGGTTTTTGGGTCATAAAAAGTCCAAAAGCACCGGTTTGCAGCATTTTACCACTTTTTACTGCATTTTTCAGCGTTAGAGCATTTTTATAGCTAAAAAATCCTCTATAAACCCACTAGTTCTGGGTTTTTTTCCAGCCAAAAAACATCCGTGCCAAAAAACGTTGATTACAGTCTATGTGCGCATGGACACATAGGAGAACATGCTGCAGAGTTTACTGGCTGTAGAGAAAAACGTCAAAAGGCCCCCCTCCCTCCTCGATTGTAAGCTCTAAAGAGTAGGGCCCTCTAACCCCTCGTGTGCTGTTTGTTGTTGCTGTACTGTTTCATGTATTGTCCCCCCCTCTATTGTACAGCGCTGAGCAAACCCATTGGCGCTATATAAACTCGATGTAATAATAATAATGTAATAAAAGGCAAAAACAGCCGCTTTTTTACAGCGGCAGCTTTTGGCTTTTGGTGTTTTTTTTCTACTGCTAGTAAACTCTCCAGCATGTTATCCTATGTGTCCATGCACACATAGGCTTTAATCAGCGTTTTTTGGCTGGAAAAAGGCTGAAAAATTCAGTTAAATGTGGCAATGTTAGCATTTTTTTTGTGTGCAAAAAACACAAACGCGGAAAAACGTGGCTAAACACTATTGCAAAAACGCTAAGAAACGCAGAAAAATTTGGATAACATACTGAGGGGTTTACTAGCTGTAGAAAAAAAACTCCAAAAGCCAAAAACAGCCGCTGTAAAAACGTCCAGTGTGCATGAGGACTTAAAAAGTTATTCAGAAGGGGCACATTTATTTGGTTTGTATTTACTTTTGAAGTGAATATGTAAGTTTAGCCCCGGTTCACACTGATGCGTTGCGGGTAATGCTGCAATCCCTGTGTGTTTCCCGCACTGCATAACAAATGCAGTGTTTTGTAATCTGCTGCAGGTGTCAGTTCATAGTTAACCACTTGCCCTCCAAAGGATTTACCCCCCTTCCTGACCAGGCCGTTTTTTGCGTTACGTCGCTGTGTTACTTTAACTGACAATTGCACACCCAAGTGAAATTTCTGTCCTTTTTCCCCCACAAATAGAGCTTTCTTTCAGTGGTATTTGATTGCCTGTTTTTTATTTTTTGTGCTTTAAAAAAAAATGACCAACAATTTTGAGAAAATTGTTTGACTTTTTGCTATTAAACACATCCAGTAAAAAAAATATATATATATTTCGTCATAAATTTAGGACAAACTGTATTCTGCTACATGTCTTTGCTAAACAAAAATCCGAATACGTGTAAATTGGTTTACACAAACGTTACAGCGTCTACAAATGGTGGTGTATATATACTGGACGTTCTTTTTTATATTAGTAATGGCGGCGATCAGCGACTTATAGTAGGACTGCGGCGGGCATTCTGATACTTGGTGGGAACTGACTAATTGCCACTGACATCCCCAGTGACACCAATACCGTGATCAGTACTAATAAAAATGACTAACACTGTACTAATGACACTGGGCAGGAAGGGGTTAACATCTGGGGCGATCAAAAGGTTAACTGTGTGCTGTGTTTTACTGTGTAAGCATGCTGCTTTGTATTTCTCTGCTATACAAAGCAATACAAAGCAGAATGCTGGAGCTGACAGGGGAGAGATTTGTATTGTGTATATACAGACCTCTCCCCCATCAGTGTTGCTCGACAATCGCAAGATGCCAGCAGGGAATCTCCGACCAGGACCCGGTGATCAACAGCTGTAGCCGCCAATGGCAGTGCGGGTATGTATACATGATTTTGCGCAGCCCTGCCGCCCTGTAGCAGTAGTTCTGCTGTAGGGTGGTTGGGAAGCGGTAAAAGTAGGAGGAGGGCTCTACTTCTCCTATGAATCACAGAAGTGCAATTAGTTCTAAAGCCTACTGTCAGCTGATGTCACTCAGCCGGTCCAGGCTCTTGGAGACAGTCAGCCTGTCAGAAATGAGACAAGTACACACTATAGAAGGATATAGAAGGATATACTTTGTTAATTTTTCATTTCAAAGGTTTACAGCCAATGGAATTATGACAGAGAGAGTGGTATCATCCACCTATATACAGTATATATATATATATTGAATACGGCCAGAATTGTAGCATTTCAAATATTTATTTCAGGTACTTATATAGTGCAGTAAATTTACGCATATATATTTTACATTCACATCAGTCCCTAACCCTCAAGGAGCATACAATCTAAAGTCCCTAACATTCATACATATGCATACTAGGGACAATTTAGACAGAAGACAATTAACCTACCAGCATGTCTTTGGAGTGTGGGAGGAAACCAGAGTACCCAGAGGAAACCCACACAGTCACAGGGAGAACATGCAAACTCCAAGCAGGTGGTGCCATGGTTGGGATTCAAACCAATGACCCTAGCACCGCCAGGTGTAAGTGCTAACCATTTAGCCACTGTGCTGCCCATAATATATGTTAATATATTTGGGAAGAATATTTTTAAAATATATTTCAAATATATTTTTCTTCCATATGGGGTATATCTTTAACCCCCAGCATGGTTGTGGGAATGTTTTGGACCCCTAAGGGTACAGACGTCGCTACATTTGTATTTCTTGCTGCTGCAAGGTCATTTCGCTGCCCTATGTAGGCTTAGTCCTATTCCATTTAAACTGATTTCGGTCTGATCTCAGGGTGTATGGGGCTGTGTGCGAAGTGCACTGGCAATTAATTAGCCGTGCTTTTTAATAGCCTTGAAATGTGAAATCTGATTGGTTGCTTTGTGTTCCTCCATTTTTTCCTCATTAGATTGTGTCTTTGTTATATAGATCTTGCGGTGAATATTATTGTCTTATTGGATGCTATAATCCTTCAGATAAACCAAGCAGACCGAGAGAAACACATTTGTTTTGTGGAGCTGTGTGTTCTGATGGTAGCATGCACAGTGTCTGGCTTGGCAGCACAGGAGTTACACCAGTGAGTGTTCCCTCCTCCTCCTCCCCTGACACCTGTAGCGGTTCCTGATCTCGGCACCCTCTGTCACTCAGTTGATTAAGACAGGCTGTTTCATGCTTAGCCAGCGAAGACACAAGCGAAGAATGGTGGAGATCGCTGCTGTCTGGCTCTACAGCTCAGCAGTGTCACACTTTGACTCATATGAAGAGAGGGCGGGAGGTATCCGTCTCATCTCCAAGATGGAATGAGATGATTATCCTAATATTTTAGACAGAATTATAGCCAAGGCTGTGGCAGCATTAAAGAACTTTCTTATCTTTGTGCAGGAAACAATGATTTCCATCCATCTTGACAAAATAGAGATAAAGGTAGTGCCATTGAATATTATTTTTACAAAAAGGAACTTTATTTCAAATTTTGGATATACTGTATATCATCAATTACAAAAAAAAAAAAAATCACCCATACACATCCCCTTCCCTGTTGCCAACCAGAGTACCCATCAGCATATTATATGTACTGTATATACGATCAGTGTTAATTATCCAAGGTTGCCGTAAGCCATGGATGTCACAATTTACTGAATTTTTGCTGGGCATTCAAAGCTTATTAACCACTTTAAAACAAGGCCTACTCTGATACTTCTCTCCTACATGTAAAAATCCATTTTTTTTTTTTTTTGCTAGAAAATTACTTGGAACCCACAAACACTATATATTTTTTAGAAAAAAAGAGAGGAATCAGTGCAGCGCTTAAATTAGAAAACATAAAATGAGTATTCTATTCAACTGTCCTAAGCGTATATATAAAGGCAGAAGAAAAAAAAGGAAATAGAATGCAATAGTACACGATGCGCTATTCAGTTATTGATATCAAAGCACACAATTGTCCAAATTCCCATGTCAATTGCTATAGGGAATAAATAGAATGTTGTGCAATCCGGAGGTAAAGATCCTTGAAACAAATAGAATGCGCACTCACCAGAAGTGCGTATAAAATACGCATGTAGAGAGATAAATTCTTCAAAACATCTCGGTCATCAAGGTTCTGGTCAGGTCGCACTCTACATCATCCTCTGTTTCACCGTAATCAACAGTTTCCAGGGTTCATCAAACAGTATGGGCATCCTCTCTTTTTTTCTATTGTTCATTGAAAGGTTGGTTGGTTACCTTTTGTGGTGTTCTAGCAGTTTATAAAGACATTTTGTAGCGCTCGCTATACTTTCTATATATTTTTTAGATGTCACTCTAGACTCAAACCTGTCCTTCCAACCCCATGTCCAATCGTTTGCAAACTCATGCAGGCTCCACCTCCACAACATCTCCAAAATACGTTCGTTCCTAACCCCAGTAACTACTAAACTACTCATTCACTCCCTTATTATCTCACGTCTGGACTACTGCAACTGCCTTCTCACTGGCCTACCTCGTCGCAGACTATCCCCGCTTCAGTCTATCCTGAACTCAGCGGCCAGACTCATCCACCTTACCAACCGTTCCGCATCTGCCACCCCCCTCTGTCATTCCCTCCACTGGCTCCCGATTGCCCAACGCATTAAATTCAAACTACTAACACAGACATACAAAGCCATTCATAACGCTGCCCCAAACTACCTCACCGACCTGATACCCAAATACCACCCTACCCGTAATCTTCGCTCCTCACAAGACCTCCTACTTTCTAGCTCCCTGGTCTCCACCTCTCACGCCCGACTGCAGGACTTCTCTAGGACTTCCCCCATCCTCTGGAACTCACTACCCCAATCCATCAGACTGTCACCTACACTCCTCACCTTTAGGCACACCCTGAAAACCCATCTCTTCAGGGAAGCCTACCCCGCCCTCACCTAACAGCTGATCTCCTCCTACCACTCCATCCCTCACAGCCACTTCCTCCTGTACCACTATCCCCTCCCTCCTAGATTGTAAGCTCGAAAGAGCAGGGCCCTTGACCCCCTCGTGTATTGTATTGTTACTGTATTGTCTCATGTACTGTCCCCCACTATAATGAACAGCGCTGAGCAAACCTTTTAGCGCTATATAAATACTGTATAATAATAATAATAATAAGCAGAGGCCCTAGAGAATAAAATGGTGGGTGTTGCAATTTTTTATGTCTCATGGTATTTGTTCAGCAGTTTTTTAAATGCAATTTTCTTGGAAAAAATACATTTTTTAATGGATTTTAATGTTTTTAATGCACAAAAACACAATATAATACCCAATTGTTGGGTAAAATATAAAAGTTGATGTAACATCGAGTAAATAGATACCAAACATGAACAAGCACATGAAATGGCAACAAACAACAGTACTTAACAATCTCTAGGCAACACTTTTAAAGCCTATACGAGTTACACAGGAGGTTTGTCGCTCCATTTATTGCTCTTTCTATAACGTTCATAGCTATACCTCACATGTGTGGTTCAGACGGGGTTCTTTAAAAAAAAAAATTTATTACGTTTTGTTTTTTACATTTTTAAATTTTATTTTATTTATCACTTTTATTGCTATCACAAAGGATGAACAACATCCCTTGTGATAGAATGGGCAGTAATGAAAAACAAAAACAGAAATCGCACAAACCTTGCACATTACCTCAGTAAAAAGGTGTAATTTTATTGAAATAAGATGTATACTCACAAAAGTGGCAGTATATAAGGCATATCAAATCCAAAATAGGAACACTGGAGACACGTGTGAATCCCACCAAAAGGGGAGACTATCAGAGTAAAGCTGACGCGTTTCGAAGGGAGATCCCTACTTCCTCAGAGCTAACAGAACCGAGAATGCCCTCCTCTATATATAACACAAATCTATGTGTGAGCTCTCCCATATGGGCTGCACATTCACAGTATGGGAAGTGGGGCATAAATGTCAAACAAAAACATGCTAAAAGGACAATATAAAATTACAATATAAACATTACATGTGTGTACAATTGCTATCCATATATAAAAATAAAAAATACATAGGTGTACAATATTATAGATTACTGTATAATACTGATAGTGGTCACTACCAAACATAAAAAAGGTTTAGTGACTACTATCAGTATTATACAGTAATCTATAATATCGTGCACGTATGTATTTTTTAATTATTTATTTTAATGTTTATATTATAATTTTGTATTGTCCTTTTAGCATGTTTTTGTTTTTGTTTGACACTTATGCCCCACCTCCCATGCTGTGAATGTCCAGCCCATATGGGAGAGCTCACACATAGATTTGTGTTTCATATAGAGGAGGGCATTCTTGATTCTGAGAAAGAAGCGAACTCCCTTCGAAACGTGTCAGTTTCACTCTGAGGTCTCCCCTCTCGATGGGATTCGCACGTGTCTCCTACTCCAGTGTTCCTATTTTGGATTTTATATGCCTTATATTCTGCCACTTTTGTGAGTATACATCTTATTTCAATAAAAGTACACCTTTTTACTGAGGTAATGCGCAAGGTTGGTGAGCTTTCTGTTTTTGTTTTTCATTGCAGTTTATGTCGAGCTTCCCCAGCCTTGTGTAAGAGCTGCATGTTTGATCCGTTGGTGGACAAACTTTGTTAGTAGCTGATCCATCCACCCATTTCTGATCTGGGTCCCTGAGCGCAGGAGGTGTTGTTTGTTTTCATAGAGTGGGCAGTGGCAGCACTCTTTAATGAGATACCTGGGGTCTAAAAGACCCCAGATCTCTCCTCTGCCCTTAAAAAGTATCTGATCAAACCAACGGTTTGACCAGATGTTTTCCCAAGCCAAAAATGACTTGTTTACATCCTGGAGAAACTGGAAGTGACAGTTTCTTATACCATAGAGATGATCAGGGAGATTTGATCCCTGTTCAGCTCTATGGTAAGGCACCGAAGAGCAGCAGGGGGGACTCCTCCCGCTGCTTGTATTGCCGACTGAAAAAAACAATCATCCCGGTATAACCATTTTAAATTGGCTACGTATACGTACGTTAGCCAATCTTAATATTTGCCTATGTTTGGAAAGAACCTGGTTGATAATGCAAAATAGTATTGTAGATCCAGTGCCACAAAGTCTTTCCAATTTACAAAAATGACCTTTCTGGTGTAGGATAGCAGCAAAAAAGTAGAGTACTGGAAGGAGTTCACTGTGCATAGTTTAGTTTTGTGAGTAGACATACCTTCAGGACTATCTTCAAAACCAAAATATTATTATTATTATACAGGATTTATATATCGCCAACAGTTTGCGCAGCGCTTTACAAATTGAAATAGAATGTGTTTCATTTGTACATTTAGAATAATTGGCAGAACAGAATAAGCGTGTTTTATGTAACTTGTGTAAAGTTGATAAAATTAACAATTTTTATTACAGTGCAGGAGAAGAGTTTTCTCAACTCTACCAAAATCCTCCCTTGTCAAGGTTGGTTTTTCACTGGCCCAACCCCATTGATGAATTAATTTCAGGACTAGATATGGCTATTGTCCCAATGATTGGCTGTATGAGTGGTGAATTCCAGGTTTTTAAGTTGTTAGTTGACATCCTCATATCACTGGAAGGTCTGCCAGGCCTTTAGTTGTCATGTGCTTCTTATAGTGCAGTACTGGTTGCTAGATGGGGTTTTTTTTTTACGCTTTGTTTTGTATGGGCATTTAGTATCTGAGTAGAACATTCACTGGTTGATTTACTAACATATATAGGCTGTTCACTTTGCAAAGGATTTTGCCTCAGAGCTTAGTGAGCCCTGGTTCACACTGCCACAACTTAGCATGTGACTTGCGACACATAAAGTCGCATGACAAGTCAAAACAGATTCATTTCAATGCGACTCAAGTCACAGCGACAAACAAAAAAATGTTCCTGCACTACTTTTCTGCAACTTTAGTGCAACTTGAGTGCCATAGGGATTGATTTACTAAAACTGGAAAGTGGAAAATCTGGTGCAGCTGTGCATGGCAACCAGTCAGCTGATAACTTCAGCTTGTTTAATTAACCTCTTGACGCCGGCCACACGCAAATGTGCGGCCTACCGGCGTCTGGGACTTTACACCGAGCGGCCGCACATTTGCATGCAATTAAGTAAAACATATGTGCTGAGAGCGCGCGCCCTGCCCGCTCTCAGCACACATGTCCGGTACTCACGGAAAGGTCCCGATCTCCCCCTGCGATCAGGACCTTTCCTGATCATGTGACCGCCGTGACAGCGAATCATGGCGGTCACATGACCCTAAAACCCGCCCCGCCTCCCGAATCCTGAAACCCTTAAAGGGCCGGGAGGCGCCGGCGCCAAGGGGTTAAGCTTTGACAGAAAAACCTGGAAGCTGATTGGTTTATATGCAGACCTGCACCAGGTTTTGCACTCTCTAGCTTTAGTAAATCAGCCCACTGCAATGTTAATTCACAGACGTCGCAGGGAAATCGTGAGCAAGTCGCATGACTTTGGGGTCATTGCAGTGTCAACAGCAGCTGAATGTAGAGAAGTTTCACTTTGAAAAGAATACCCATTCATGTGTAAAGAAAATTAAAAAAACAGCATTTTTAGTTTGTACATTATTGGATGATGGAAGTGAGCAGAGCTTCACCTCATTCACTAAGCTCAGGGGTAAATACCCTTGCAAAGTGCAACCTCCCTTGCAGAATAAACAGACCATTTGCCTTTAGTTAATCACCCCAATGAGTCCAAGAAAAATTTTAAAATGTGATCAGCTGAATTTATATGTTGATACAGATGCTTGTTGTTTGATATTTATGTGTAGTGGAACTAGTTTTGTTTCTTTGAATTAAAATTCAGTGTCTCACGTTTTCAACACTTATTTAAATGGGGTAGCAGAGTGGCTAAGTGGTTAGCACTTCTGCCTTGCAGCACTGTGGTTGTCAGTTCAAATCCCAGCCATGGCACTACCTGCTTGGAGTTTGCATGTTCTCCCTGTGTCTGCATGGACTGTCTCTGGGTACCCTGGTTTTCTCCAACACTCCAGAAACATTCTAGTAGGTTAATTGGATCCTGTCTAAAATTGGCCCTAGTATGAATGTGAGTTAGGGACCTTAGACTGTATGCTCCTTGAGGGTTAGGGACTGATGTGAATGTACAATATACTGTACATGTAAAGTGCTGTGTAAATTGATGGCGCTATATACTGTAAGTACCTGTAATAAATAAAAGGCCTCTGAACCTGCCAGTCTATTTTATACATTTAGAAGGATCTGTAATATAGAGAAACCCCATGCAGACAGGAGGAGAACAAACTGCTTGTTCATACTGTGTGTAGTGCTAGAGTTAGAAGAAAACACGGGACCCCATCTCTGCAATACACTAGAGTAGGGGTCTCCAAACTGCGGCCCATGGGCTGAAAAGTGGTCATTTGCTTGCCTTTATCCAGCCCTTGGGGCTCTATTCCTTCCACTGACAGCAAAGATAGGGCACTATTCCTCCCACTGACACCAATCATGGGGCTCTACTCCTCCCACTAACACCAACGATGGGGCGCTATTCTTCCCACTGACACCAACGATCGGGCACTATTCCTCCCACAGACACCAACAATGGGGCATTAGTCCTCCCACTAACACCAACGACTGGGCACTATTACTTCCACTAACACCAATGATGGGGCACTAGTCCTCCCATTAACACCAACGATGGGGCACTATTCCTTCCCCTAACACCAACGATTGGGGCACTATTCCTCCCATTAACACCAACGATGGGGCACTATTCCTCCCACTAACACCAACGATGGGGCATTATTCCTCCCATTAACGCCAACAATGAGGCACTATTCCTTCCACTAACACCAACGATGGGGCACTATTCCTCCCATTAACACCAACAATGAGGCACTATTCCTTCCACTAACACCAACGTTGGGGTACTATTACTTCCACTAACACCAACGACAGGGTACTATTGCTTCCACTAACACCAATGATGGGGCACTATTCCTCCCACAGACATCAACGATGGGGCATTTTTCCTCCCATTAACACCAACGATGGGGCACTATTCCTCCCACTAACACCAACGATGGGGCACTATTCCTCCCACTAACACCAATGATAGGGCACTATTCCTCCCACAGACACCAACGATGGGGCACTAGTCCTCCCATTAACACCAACAATGGGGCACTATTCCTTCCATTAACACCAACAATGGGGCACTATTCCTTCCACTAACACCAACGTTGGGGTACTATTACTTCCACTAACACCAATGATGGGGTATTAGTCCTCCCATTAACACCAACAATGGGGCACTAGTCCTCCCATTAACACCAACAATGGGGCACTATTCCTCTCACTAACACCAAATGATGGGGCACTATTCCTCCCATTAACACCAACAATGAGGCACTATTCCTTCCACTAACACCAACGTTGGGGTACTATTACTAACACCAACGACAGGGTACTATTACTTCCACTAACACCAATGATGGGGCACTATTCCACCCACTATCACCAACAGTGGGGCACTATTCCTCCCACAGACACCAATGATGGGGCACTATTCCACCCACTATCACCAACGGTGGGGCACTATTCCTCCCACTAATACCAATGATGGGGCACTATTCCTGCTACTGATACCAATGATGGGGCACTATTCCTCCCACTGATACCAATTATGGGGCACTATTCCACCCACTATCCCCAACGGTGGGGCACTATTCCTCCCACAGACACCAATGATGGGGCACTATTCCTCCCACAGACACAACAATGGGGCATTAGTCCTCCTATTAACACCAACAATGGGGAACTAGTCCTCCCATTAACACCAACAATGGGGCACTATTCCTTCCACAAACACCAACGATGGGGCACTATTCCTCCCATTAACACCAACGATGGGGCACTATTACTCGCATTAACACCAACGATGGGGCACTAGTCCTCCCATTAACACCAACAATGGGGCACTATTCCTTCCACTAACACCAACATTGGGGTACTATTACTTCCACTAACACCAACAATGGGGTACTATTACTTCCACTAACACCAATGATGGGGCACTATTCCTTCCACTGACACCAACGATGGGGCACTATTACTTCCACTAACACCAACGATGGGGCATAATTTCTCCCACTGACACCAATGATGGGGCACTATTCATCCCACTGACACCAAAGATGGGGCACTATTCCTTCCATTGACACCAATGATGTAAATTTTTTTACTCCCACTGACCAACAACCCTATGGCATGGCTTACTCCCACCAATGCCAGTGCATTTTCTACTCCCACTGGCCATAATCTCGCCCCCCTAAAGTTTGAAGGACAGTAAACTGGCCCTTTGTTTTGAAAGTTTGGAGACCCCTGCTTTAGAGCTTCATTCAGGTTATCAGTAACACATATTCTGTAGAATTATCCTACAGTCCTGACTTGGCTAAAAAGGAAATGCTCACAATGAACAAGTATTTTTATTTTTCTGAAATATTTCGGCAGCCCTGAGCTGCATTTTTAAGACACCTGTCTCTCATAATTAGGAAATGTTTTTCTGTTAGTATCCTTTAGTCCGTTACTGACTTGGATAATGACAATGTTAATCAATCATGAACTAAGCATTGTCTTGGGTTGTATGATCAGATATGGACTGTAACTGTCTCGTTTTACAATGTAAGCATTTATGTGTTTCTTAATAGAATGTGACATTTATTAGGATGACTGGTAACTCAAAAGATCTTGTGTACTATATGGGTAAGCTATGGATAGTTTATGATGAAACGTGAGCTTAGAGATCTCCTACTTTCTGTAAAGTCAGCGCAAATGTTACGGAAGGTGGGATGCTGGTCTGCTGCAACTTTAAGCCTAAACATTATATTACTCCAAGCTTCATTGACTACGGTCTTTGACGAAGAACCATTTAGAAGTCTGGTTCTCCCCAACTTCTCCCACATCTTGGTCTCTCTATTGAGAATCATTAATAACACAGTGCCGCTCTCCCTCCTTCCAACAACCTTCTGGATGAAGGAACCAGTGTAGGCTCCCCTGGGGGAGCAGCTGCTCACACAAGGTCAGGAGTTAAATACTTGTCTTTAACTGTTTGGGTCATCAGTACAGCTCTATGGAAACAGCGCCATGTCACGTACGGCACTATCACCTCTGCACGTCCATTGCATTGACAGACAGCACTGCCAGGATCAATAACAGAATAAACATAGACAGTTTACCCCCTAAACTCCAGATAAAAGTGTAACAAATGTATGGAACAGTCTACTAAAAAAAGGTGTTCAATTATAGTTGGACTTACTACTGTTATTCCTTATCCTGCCATCCATTTACTACAGAACTACCATACTACCTGTTATCAGGGCTGGTGCTAGAATATTGTGTTCCCTAGGCAAGACCAGCTACTTGCACCCCCCCCCCCCTCCCCCCAAAAAATAAATACAATTTAAAAATTTTTTAAAACAGTATCATATTAAAGAAGCATACAATTTGCAGTCCAAGTCCATCTACTGATAACCCTTTGGGGGGGGGGGGGGGTCACATCCTTAAATCTCAAGGGTCCATGCTGGAACTTACAATCCTTCACTAGTTGGGGGTGGGGGTCCTGTTCTCAGCTCTGAGGGGGTTATGCTGACTCTTCACTTGGGGTGGTCACATCCCCAAAAACTGATGGACTACAAGTTCCAGCATGAACCCCTGAGATCTAAGGATGTGACCCCCCCCCCCCAAAAGTGAAGGACTACAAGTCCCAGCATGAACCCTTGAGATCTAAGAATGTGACCCCTTAGATCTTGGGTGTTCATGCTGGAACTTGTGGTCCTTCACTAGTTGGGGAGGGAGAGGGGGTGTCACATCTTCAGCTCTGAGGGGGTCATGCTGAGACCTGTAGTCCTTCACTTTTGATCACATCCCTCAAAAGTGAAGGACTACAAGTCCCATTATGTACCCTTGAGATCTAAGGATGTGACTTTTTCCTCCCATCCCTCTGCAGGTGTCAGTTGTCCTCCTCCAGCAGCAACTTAGCTGCCATCCTTTCTGTATGGGTCTCTTCCCGGCTCCTTCTTGACATGTGGTTCCATCATCGGCGCCCGGCCTCACCTCAGAGTGAGCAGACTGAGACTCTCAAATGCAGTTCCCCTCCTTCTGTGCAGGGGGCCACTGCCGCAGAGGTTGGAGAAGGTGGGTGGAGCTAAGCACTAGGAGGAAGACAAGGAAATTACATCCTCCTCCAACCTCTGCTCTGAATGCTGGGGCTTGCCGTAGGTGATGTCACTGGTTGCTAGATGGCTGGCGGTTCCAGCAACCAGGTAGTGGGCAGTAGCGGCCAGCATGGAACTGGTGTAGTGGGACACTTATACTGCAGTGCTGTGGCAACCTTTTTTGGGGGGCATCAGAGCGGCTGGGGGGGGGGCAATTGCCACCTTGCCCCCTGGCCCAGTCCACCCCTGTCTTTGACCCCCTTGGCCCAGCCTTGGGGAAATCAATGGCCATGGCTGCATCCTAGGCAGCAGTGCATCCTAGACGGCTGCCCAGTTCTCCTGTTATGGTAGAGGTGATTGTAGCCATATTAGTGCACTTGCAACAGAAACAATTGAGTATTGTCCATGATACTTATTTTATGTGCACTAACATACAATTTTTCAGGACAAGCTTTTGGGGTATGTCCCCTTCATCAAGGCCCATGCAGTAAACCTGTATTAGTACCTCTTGGGCCTTGATGAAGAGGATATACCCCGAAAACTTGTATGTTAGTTCAAATGAAAAAAGTACTATGGACAGTGCTCAATTGTACCTGTTATGGTAGAATGATACGGGGGGCTGATTAATATCATCTCAGGAAAGTTAGTTGCTCATAGTGATCTATTTCATTCCAATGTAGACTATTCATGTGTAGCTTTCTGGAAAGCTCACAAACCCACATACACAAATACTACAAGAATAATCCAGACTCATTGTGTAAGTAAATACGCAGTTATTCTTATTGCATGGAATGTTCAGACAACAATGTTCACAGTGGTTTGATACTGAATTTGTTAAGTGCTTGGCAGCAAGGTGTTTGGCAGTCAGTCCTTTGGCACTATAGATGTTTGCTTTCTTATTCATTAGCAGAACTGTGCCAGTTAGCTCCTTCTACCCGATTACAGGTAACTAACACCCTGTGTATCTGCAGCCAGCTATCACATTCATAACCACAGCACTGCCAGCCAATGCAGGTTTTGTTGGCTGCTGTCAACTTTTTGCTGCTGGAATATGACCTCTTTGTCACTACATAACACTTTGGGGGTTATTTACTAAGAATGGAGAGTGCACAATCTGGTGCAAACCAATCAGCTTCCAGGTTTTATTGTCAAAGCCTAACTGAGCAATATGAAATTAGAAGCTGATTGGTTTCTACGCAGAGCTGCAACAGATTTTGCACTCTCCAGTTTTAGTAAATCAACCCTTTTATCTCAAATGCAATGCCATTATCAGAGACTGGCCTGTGCTCATCCATACCAGATGTGGCCTATGTCATACTGGCTGTGTCACCTCCATAGTGTGTAACTGTCATTTTTCTAACTTGAACATACATCCTTCAACTTGTATGATCACATTTTCGTATTAGTTCTGGATAGGGTAGGAAAGGGGATCCTACCCTAGATGTTAGACGCTGCCTTTTCTTCTGTGTAAGGCCCACATAGCTCTCGCCTAGGTCATAGTCCTCTATTAGGGGCCCAGAAGCAATACAGTCCTAGTAGAGGTTTTCAAGCCCCTGCACTGGAGGTTAGGTTGTGCATTAACACACATACACTATATTGCCAAAAGTATTGGGACGCCTGCCTTTACAAGCCCATGAACTTTAATGGCAGTCCAGTCTTAGTCCATAGGGTTCAATATTGAGTTGGCCCACCCTTTGCAGCTATAACAGCTTCAACTCTTCTGGGAAGGCTGTCCACAAGGTTTAGGAGTGTGTCTATGGAAATGTTTGACCATTCTTCCAGAAGCGCATTTGTGAGGTCAGGGACTGATGTCGGACAAGAAGGCCTGGCTCACAGTCTCCGCTCTAATTCATCCCAAAGGTGTTCTATTGGGTTGAGGTCAGGACTCTGTGCAGGCCAGTCAAGTTCCTCCACCCCAAACTCACTCATCCATGTCTTTATGGACCGTGCTTTGCACACTGGTGCGCAGTCATGTTGGAACAGGAAGGGGCCATCCCCAAACTGTTCCCACAAAGTTGGGAGCATGAAATTGTTCAAAAGTGTCTTGGTATGCTGAGGCCTTAAGAGTTCATTTCACTGGAACAAAGGGGCCAAGCCCAACCCCTGAAAAACAACCCCACACCATAATCCCCCCTCCACCAAACTTTACACTTGGCACAATACAGTCAGGCAGTTACCGTTCTCCTGGCAACTGACGTTGCATCCGACACTTTGCATTGCACTTGGTGATGTAAGGCTTGGATGCAGCTGCTCGGCCATGGAAACCCATTCCATGAAGCTCTCTACCCACTGTTGTTATACTAATCTGAAGGCCACACAAAGTTTGGAGGTCTTTATCTATTGACTCTGAAGACAGTTGGCGACTTCTGCACATTGTGCGCTTCAGCATGCGCTGACCCCGCTCTGTAATTTTTCGTAACCTACCACTTCATAGCTGAGTTGCTGTTCACAGTTCCTTCCACTTTGTTATATTACCACTAACACTTGACCGTGGAATATTTAGTAGCAAGGAAACTTCACAGATGGATTTATTGCACAGGTGGCAACCTATCACGGGACCACGCTTGAATTCACTGAGCTCCTGAGAGAGACCCATTCTTTCACAAATGTCTGTAGAAGCAGTCTGTATGCCTAGGTGCTTGATTTTATACACCTGTGCCATGGAGGGGATTGGAACACCTGAATCCAATCATTTGGAGGGGTGTCCCAATGCTTTTGGCAATATAGTGTACATTAATGCATGTTACATCATGTGTTAGGGCATCCCATTCAAAATGAATGAAAAAGGGTCATGTGCAGTTTTGGTTGAGCTTGGAGTGAGCAGAATGCCATGTACCCCAGCTCAGCCAAAACCACAGCCTTTTTTAGCAAAGCAGTAAAGGATAAGGTCACCTTTCATTACATGTTACATGTTACACCCATATTCAGGGTGTAGCATGTTATGAAATGACCGTTCCCCAATCCCCAGTTTTGATAGCTAGTGGGGGATCTTCTGCCCCAGCTAGCTGTTTGCCCGGCCGTGTCACTCATTCACAGTGTTCTGTGAATGAAGAACCACAAGTCCCGGCAGACTTATTGGGACTTTGAGCGCTGTGTCGGTGCATTGATTCTTACTTTCAGCAAGTATCAGCTTGCACGCATGAGGGATGAGCAAGCAGATACTCCGGCAGGTCTGCAGAAGACCTGCATGGCATCAGCGATCTGTTGATTGCTAGTGCAATGCTTTAGAACAACAAAAAATAATAAATGCACATTTTTATTTAGCTGCAAAAAAATGTGCATCTATTTGTTGAAAGGTGATCTTATCCTTTTAGGCAACACACCTGGACTGCAATGTACCATGCATTTCACCATCGCTGGTGCATTATGTGGTGCATTGGGATGCCATTTCTAGTGATTGTAAACACATACATATACCTAGTGAAATGACTGGCTTGAAGTGATACACAGAGATGAAACAAATCCTCCTAAATAAGTTGTACCTGTTTATCTGTACCCATCTCTCCTCTACAGCTGTTGAAAGTGCGGAATTTATAAAGCTTGTCTGAGCTTTCAGGGAGCAGGGAGCTGAAGTTATACTCTAGTTATGACTAAGCCCAGTATTTTGTTTGAAATGTGTTGAATTTCCTCTGTCCTTACATAGGAGTTGTGACCTATGCTGTTTTTATTATGGGGATTCAACAAATGGAAGTTTTATCTGCTACATCAATGGAGTGCGGTCAGCTTTCATTGACACTACCTGAAGTTACACTCTGTAGAGCTCAATAATAGTTGATCGGAGGGAAGGGATTACCCCCCCCCCCCCTTCACACAGTACACAGAAGTAGAATTTATGCTTTCAATCACAAGCTGTGCGCTGAAGCTCCCTCCTCTGTCACCTTTTTTTTCTCTTGGTGAGTGAGAAGCGACTCAAGCAGATAGCAAAGGAAAAAGGCAGCAGACACAAATAATTCTTATCTCTGGACTGAGACAAGTCCACACTATAAAGGGATATGTTTGTTCATATTTTGTTTCAGCTGATGGGGGGGGGGTCTTCAGCAGATTGACAGCCTCAGATCTGTTTCTGTGTGCACTGTGTAAGGGGAGGGGGTTGGGGTGTGTCCCTTCCCTCCAATCAGCTCTGCAGTGTGTAATTTCTGCTCTCTGCCCACTTTTATCTGAAAGCTCAAACAAGCTGTATAAATTCTGGAGTTTGAATGGATGTAGAGAAAAGAAGACTGCAAATAACCAGGTACAAGTTATGTGGGAGGATTTGTTTCATCTGTGTCTCTCATGAGACCAGACACTTCACTAGGTATATGTAAGGGTTTACAGCCACTTTAAGCTTGCTTGAATTGGGATAAACTTATCATAAGAAAACATGTAAAATATCTACATGACCCGTTACTACTTGTTGGTAGGTTATAAACTGAACCAATTAAGGAAACTTAATTCTTAGTTATTAGACAGTGACCTATAGATACGATACCAGGAGGACCCTCATTTTCTTCCAGTGCTGTACCATGTTTTACTATGAAAGTCTAGACCAGGGGCCTCCATACTTTTTAAACTAAGTACCAGTTTACTGGCCTTCAGACTTTAAGGGGTTTGGACTGTGGGAGGAATAGTGCACCTTCGATGGTGTCAGTGGAAGGATTAGTGCACCATTGATGGTGTCAGTGGAAAGAATAGTGCCCCATCATTGGTTTCAGTGGAAGTAATAGTGCCCCGTTGTTGGTGTCAGAGGGAGGAATAGTGCCCCGTTGTTGGTGTCAGTAGGAGGAATAGTGCCCCATTATTGGTGCCAATGGGAGGAATAGTGCCCCATAGTTTGTGTCAGTGGGAGGAATAGTATCCCATTGTTGGTATCAGTGGAAGTAATAGTACCCCGTTGTTGGTGTCAGAGGGAGGAATAGTGCCCCATTGTTGGTGTCAGTAGGAGGAATAGTGCCCCATTGTTGTCAGTGAGAGGAATAGCGCCCCATACTTGTCAGTGGGAGGAATAGAGTCCCATAGTTTGTGTCAGTGGGAGGAATAGTGTCCCCTTGTTGGTATCAGTGGAAGGAATAGCACCCTATACTTGGTGTCAATGGGAGGAATAGTGTTCCCTTGTTGGTGTCAGTGGGAGGAATCATGCACTATTGATGGTGTCAATGGGAGGAATCATGCACCATCAATGCTGTCAGTGGGAGGAATAGTGTCCAGTTGTTGGTGTTAGTGGGAGGAATAGTGCCCTGTTGTTGGTTAGTTGGTGGAATACTGCCCCCCTTGTTGGTGTCAGTAGGAGGAATGGTTCCCCGTTGTTGGTGTCAGTGGGAGAAATAGTGCCCCATAGTTGCTGTCAATGGGAGGTATAGTATCCAAACATTGGTGTCAGTTAGAGGAATACTGCCCATTGTTGGTGTCAGTGGGAGGAATAGCACTCCATCAATTAGCACCCCATCATTGGTGTCAGTGGGAGGAATAGTGCCCATTGTTGGTGTCCGTAGCCAGACTTATGCCCCATTGTTGGTGTCAGTGGGATGTATAGTGTCCCAACATTGGTATCAGTTAGAGGAATACTGCCCATTGTTGGTGTCAGTGGGAGGAATAGCACTCCATCAATTAGCACCCCATCATTGGTGTCAGTGGGAGGAATAGTGCCCATTGTTGGTGTCCGTAGCCAGACTTATGCCCCATTGTTGGTGTCAGTGGGATGTATAGTGTCCCAACATTGGTATCAGTTAGAGGAATACTGCCCATTGTTGGTGTCAGTGGGAGGAATAGCACTCCATCAATTAGCACCCCATCATTGGTGTCAGTGGGAGGAATAGTGCCCATTGTTGGTGTCGGTAGCCAGACTTATGCCCCATTGTTGGTGTCAGTGGGAAGAATAATGTCTTGTATCAGTGGGAGGAAAAGTGCCCCAAGAGCCGGATAAAGGCAAGCGAAGGGCCGCAGTTTGGAGACAACAGCTTGCTATAAAATCATGTTGAATCTTCCGTGATTTAGATAGGGAAAAGGAATGTGACGTCTGAGAAGGCTCCATGACAGTTCTTTGCACTGATTGTTTTGTGATGTTCCCTATTTCCCAGCATTGTTGAATTAGATCAGGCCGATGTACCTATTTCCCAGCTTCTTTGCATACACTGTAATGAACGGGTTACCAACTCCAGACAAAATCCGCACTCATGGAAATGAGACCAAAATTTTCCTTCTAAGTGTTGGAGCCCCCTTCACCTGTGAGCGAGCAGCAGAGGGGAGGTGATCCATGTGATCCCCCTGGGGAGGAGCGGGGAGACCTGCACACACAGACGCTGCCTGCTTTTAAAGTCTAATAGCATTTTAAGGTCATTATCTATTTCAGATCCACGGCAAGGGTCAGAGTTCAGTGCTGGCGGACATCCTCTCCCCTCCCTTCACCAGCACCCCAGCTTCTGACTGACAGCAATCAGTCAGGTTCTGGCCTCCCGAGGAAGAGAGAGAGGGAAGGGGGGAGGGTCCAGGGGTCGGCAGCGGGCAAGATTCAGCTGTCATTTTTAATTATCTAAATGATATTCAGTGCGCAGAGCATCCTGTCTGTCAGCCCAACCACATTAGCATGGTTGTGTTTGTGTAAAGAAGGGGGGTGGATACAAGAAAAATTAAGGATGCAGAGAGGAAAAGAGAATAGCTGCATGAATTATAAAAAAAAAAAAAAACACGCCACCTCCCTGGAAAAAAAAAGAAAAGTAAAAGGGGGAGGGTTAATGCCTGAGCTGTAGGAATGAAAAGAGTGGACAGAGAGCAATAATATAGTCAGGATACAGACTACCTATTAATAGTAGAAGTGAATATTTCAGAAAATATGTAGATGTCTCTGCTGCTCGGAATGTATGGGAAAGATGTAATTGATCTAGATAGATGCTACTTACTAGGACAAGGCACAAACAATTTACATGCAAATGGAGGTTTTAGCTATCAAATCACAACACAATAACAAGACCTTAGTCGCCCTGAAAGCTCACAATCGAAAACTGCCGGTCTTGTTAATACACAGCACTTAGAGACATAAAAGGCGTAGCTGCCAACATGCTACAATCATTTCCAGATTTCCAGATTTCTAGAAAGACTGCTGCTGAGCTGTCATTTCTTAACTGGAAAGACCATGGATGATAATATATCCAATATAATTGGCGTATAAACGCTGATTTGGGCTGTTTTGGCATTTTAGATTGTTGTTCAATAAATAAAATATAAGTATAATATACAGATAATGAGATTTTTATTGTCTGGGTAGTCTCTACTGAAAAACAGGAACATTTACAACAGCGATAATGGTAAAAGATGATTGCTGATTGGTTGCTATGAGTTTCAGCACCTACACCTTTTTTCTCTTGGGCAGGTCATGGAAAGAACCACATTGAAATAAGCTTGGCATGCATTAAAAAAAATGACATTGCCGAAGCTGCGAAAAGACCCCCCCCCACCCTGTGAAATGTTATAGGAAAATCTAATATGTTAAACTGCATGGTTTTATTGCAAAACGTAAAGTGTTACTAAACCCAGGACCCTGCATTCCCTATATCTGGTCTCCCACAGTACACACAACATGGAAATGCAATTATTTTAGTAAATACTACCTGCTAAATACCTTTTCTCATCAGCAGTTAGAGCAGTCTTGTGTCTTCTGTCAGTGTCCAGTCCAGCACATGTTAAAGATTGTGGGAGGTGTTTTCTTTCTTCTCTAGGAGGTTGCAGAACCCCTGACCTCTGTCTTGACAGTGCTGATTGGCCCTGTGCTGATCACATGCACCCCCCCCCCCCAAGAAGAAAGAAACTCTCTAGCAATACACACCAAAGCTTAAAGTGTTACTAAACCCATGCCCTGCATTCACTATATCTGGTCTCCCACAGTACACACAACATAGAAATGCAATTATTTTAGTAAATACAAACTGCTAAATACCTTTCCTCATCAGCAGTTAGAGCAGTCTTGTGACTTCTGTCAGTGTTCAGTTCAGCACATGTTAAAGCTTGTGGGAGGTGTTTTCTTTCTGCTCTAGGAGGATGCAGAACCCCTGACCTCTGTCTGGACAGTGCTAATTGGCCCTGTGCTGATCACATGCACTCCCCCACCCAAAAAAACAAACAAAAAAAAAACTTTCTAGCAATACACACCAAACTGAGCATGTGCAGAGTGACTCAACACGCTATATCTTATCAGGAGATAAGAGGGGGACACTGGAAGAAGGGGAGGATCAGAGAAGTCTGGATAAAACAGCCTTTTTACACAGTGCAGAGGATTAAGCCCTTAGGTTCCACAGTGAGTATAACAAGCATGCTTCACTGCATATACAGACTGATTTTACTGTTGTGGGTTTAGTAACTTTAAAGTGGAACTTCACTCTCTCAGCCAATAGGGGGGGGGGGGGGTGTTAGAGTATTTTGTAGTTTATGGAATATAACTTGGAAGAAAGATATCATTGTATAGTGGCAAGAACACTGCATTTCTCAGATCAACAGGTATTTTCTGTAGTTGCTGAAAATATTCTTAGCCTGAAAAATAATCACTAATGTAGTCACCACATCTAAGGACTTGTAAGACACTATATATAAAATGTTTGTTCTTGGAAGTAGATACCCTTTAAGCCATTTCAGCATTCTTGAAGCCGGCCATAGTTGGTTTGAACTTCGGCCGAGCAGGGAGATTCAAATCATCTGTGGGCAGGCTGATTTGCCCCAGTTGATCCATCTATTGACTTGGGTACAACCAGCATGTTGGATTTTTACATGCGAATATTGCCAGTGGCTATAGCCGCTACCAGTAACATATTAGCTTCGTCAGAGGGATCTCCATCAACACTACTTGTGTTGATGGGGGAATCAAGTGTTTTTCTTTCCTGCAACCCATGGTTGCAGGAAAGAAAATCGCATCATCTATGGCCTGCCTAAGACCTATTTACGGGAGATCCCTGTGCATGAGTTTCTTGATTTTTATACCTAATGTGTCTGTTACAAGAAGGCCCCGCGATCCCTGTTATATTTTTAATTTCTATAATAGAGAAAGAATTAGAACACATAAAGGTGGCTGGGAACACCCAAACCCCCAAGTGGATCGTAGAAAAGTCAGGAAATGTGGCAGATGGATCTTGCTGTTGAAGTATGTTTGTATATTAGAGGCCAAGGGTAGACTATCCCCCAGGCTTTACCTGTGACTTATTGGCGGACTGGTCATACTCATTAGAAGAGGAAAAGTCACCAGTACGCAAGGATCAAAAATAAGTGTGGTTTTATTATATTGGCTGTATATGACCAATGAGATGCAATACAAATAAAGCCACACTAATTCTTGATCTTTACTTGAGTGCTGGTGACACTTCCTCTCCTTCTGTGGTGTTGCACAGCGCCGTTTGTTGCTGTTACTGCGAGAACTATTCAGCTACACTGGTCACAATGCTGTATAGCATACATCCTGGATCTTTACTATTCTATAATCCAGCCTTTCTCAACCAGGGTGCCCAGACACCCTGGGGTGCCTTGAGATTTCTTCAGGGGTGCCTTGGCAAAATATCTAAAAATTGCCCAAAATTTGTATACAAGCCAGCGAGTGGAACAATTCTATCTTTTAGTTACACAAAGCCAAGGGGTTTCATTGTGCACCATTACAACCTTCTAGCCAACCAATGAGAACCAATGACATCATCAGTTGATGAGGATGTCAGCTGCCTGCACAGCATCCTAGTTTGACCCTCCCCTGCTCCTCTCCATCAGTGCTGGAGTCACATTAGCTGAATGATGGAGAAAGACTGAGGGAGAGGAGAAACAATGGAGTACTAGTCAGTACCAGTGAGTTAAAGTGTATTTGCTTTTGGAAGAATAAATCACCTCTAATGTTGGGTGTCCTACATGTGTGGATGCTGCTGCGTTATATAAAAGTATTAGAATAGTGTTTTACATTTTAGAATGAGGTGCCCTTTTAAAATTATAGACAGTCTAGAAGTGGCCCATTTTAGAATGGGGTGTCTCAAGACTGTCCATAATTTGAAAGGGTGCCTTGACTGAAAAAAGGTTCAAAAACACTGCTATAACCCACCAGCGGGTGGAACAATTCTACCTTTTAGTTACACAAAGCCAGGGGTTTTCATTGTGCACCATTATGTCCTTCTAGCCAGCCAATGACATCATCAGTTGATGAGGATGTCAGCTGCCTGCACAGCATCCTAGTTTGACCCTCCCCTGCCCCTCTCTGTCAGTGCTGGGGTGACATTAGCTGAGTGATGGAGAAAAACTGAGGGAGAAGAGAAACATAGGAATACTAGTCAGTACCAGTGAGTGAAAGTGTATTTGCTTTGGAAGAATACATTACTTTTAACGTTGGCTGTCCTACATGTGTGGATGCTGCTGCATTATATAAAAGTGTTAGAACAGTTTTTCCCATTTTAGAATGAGGTGCCCTTTTAAAATTATAGACAGTCTAGAAGCGCCGCATTTTAGAATGGGGTGCCTCAAGACTGTCCATAATTTGAAAGGGTGCCTTGACTGAAAAAATGTTGAGAAACAATGCTATAACCCACCAAATTTTGGATCCGCTTTTTCACATTCATTGCCAGATTTTCGTAGCAGCTTTATAAATAGCCACCTAGGTGTTTATATTTTTGCCTATACCACTAAAATTAGCCATTTGGCAGTGTAATGTTCCTTCTCATTCAAACAATGTCATTAAAAGTAAAAATAATCTAGCATATAACAAACATGCAAATGACTCTCGATCCTGAGTCTGGACATGTCTATATTACATAACACGTGTAGGTGAAGATGTGTCCTCTAAGCATACACAAGTAGGCTGTGTGGCAAAGGCACCCCGATGAGGATATTATCAATACATTTGTACTCCTTTTCCTTATTGCAGAACAGGGTTAATGTCTGCTAGTGCCTGTTTGCATTCAACTTCACAGCCAAGTGAGGCCATTTTTTCTCTAGCACGCAGCTGCTTGACAGCCCCTAATAATAACACACGAGGACAGTCAGACAGAATGAAGACAAATACAGCGACTTCTCGCAGAATCCTAATGTCCCAATGCTCGTGGGAATCTCTTATCAGCAGGCAGAGCGGCATTTATTCTGTGTGAGGCTGGACGAGGACTTGTGCACACTTCCGTTATGTGTGTTAATTTCATCAGTGCGCATGTTTGAGCTAATGGACAACAAATAATCACATACACTGGATATTCCTATCGTCGGGCGCAGAGGAACAAAAAATGGAGACAAAGTTAAGCCAAGTCTAGTCTAGCTAGTCAAGTTGGTCTAATTGAATGTTTTGTGCATTAATGTGATTGGGTCTGATTTATGAAAACCGAAGTGTACGTGGAGCTGTTAATAACCCAGTTAGATCCTTTACTTCGTGTTGATGATACTTTGTTGCTATGCACATCAGATTCAGTTGGCTCTTTTTTTATTTTTTTTTTTTTTTATTTTTATAAATTTGCCTCAATATCTGATAGTCCACTATGGTGGTCCAACCTAGGAACCAGTAGGTGCCTGCAAAGGACAACTGTACTGGAGAAAATGTGTAAACTATCATTGCTGACTAGGACTTTTAAAAAAAGCCATTGCTTGGCTGTCAAGCTCATCCAGTGGCTTTCTTAGGCACTTAAGCCAGCCGTAGACGGTTTGAATCTTGGATGATTTAGCAGGTAACAGATTTGAATCATATGTGGGAAACCTGAATGTACCCAAGTTGATTGATCAACTTGGGTGCAACCAGCCTGTTGAGTTTTACATGCAGTTATTGCTACCAGCTATTATATCCACTAGTGGTCATCACTATGTTCTCCTGATGGAGAGGGCTTCCCCTGCCGAGGAAACACAATGGCTTCACAGGAGGTCAGTGTTGATGAGGGAATCAAGCAATTTTCTTTCCTGCAACACATGATTTTCTGAGGAATCACAGCCGGCTTCCTACTGAGCATGTGCAAGATTGTGCAGCGCTGCTGGACTGCTCCTGCAGCCTCTTGGAGCATGTGGCATGTCCCAGTAGGTGGAGAGTATGGGCAAGGAGCGTACCTAAACACACGTCATTCTCACCTAGGCGGAAATTGAGGAAGTGAGAGCAAGTACCTGTCCAAAAGTGAGAGAGACTCCCCATACAAAGAAAAGAAAATGTCAAAAGTGTTAGGGACAGGGGTGAGGAGTTGAATAAGTGGCAATTTCACTTTTGATTGAAGATCTGCTTGATCTAATTGATCTAATTGTAATACAGGTTTTCTTTACTGAGCATGGCAACTTGTTCTTCTATCGAACTATAACATAGCCCTCTCCATCAACTGAAACTTCAGCCTTTTTTCTTTTTGTAGTCCAATGAACCACATGTTTTGATGCGGTACTGATTGCTTTGCAATACCATTTTTTTCTCAGCGCAAATGCTGCATTTGGCCCATCAAATTGCTTGAATGCTTTGCTTTGGCAGAGCTGAGCATCAACCACATGCCCACACCCCTTAACATAAGTGTCAAACACACCATCCTAAATTGTAGAGAAGTGGAGGAGGTATGTCTGACCAGGTCTGCAGGAATTTAAAAGTGCATTGGTTCTGTTCTGGTGCCTATTTGACTGTTTAATCAATTTAGACACATGGCACATCAGGAACGTTAAAAGGGAGATTGCTAGTGCATTGGGTTGATTTACTAAAGGCAAATATGTTCACTTTGCAAGGGAATTTTTCCTTAGGTGAATGGAGTAAATCTCTGCTAATTTTCATCATTCAATCATATGCAGACAAAAATGCTTTTTTAAATTCCCTTGCAAATGATTGAGAATTATTTGCAAAGTGCGTTTCCACCGCATTCGCTAATCTAAGGGAAATTGCCTTTCAAAGTAAACAGCCTATTTGCCTTTAGCAAATTAACCTCAATGTCTAACTGACTGCACATCTATTTGTGGGACTTCTGTTGGACCTTAAATGGTTCAACTGCCGAGGGCTTCAAAGAAATAGCAAGAAGATCGCCTACAAAAAACACCAGTTTGACTTGACTGCTCTACTGCTTTAGTGAAAAGGTACTTTTGCAGCTCTTTACTCTGCTTTAAAGGACCATAGCTGTTGGTCTCGTGACATAAAAAGCAGACAATGTCCCATATCTCTTAGTCTTGGAAAATGGTTTTCAGGAACACCTTGGTTTTGGTAAGGTGAGTCTGCTGTCATTGCATGGACATATCGATTCTGGTCAGGTAAGTTTGCTGTCATTGCATATCCAGTAGAAAAGTTTCTTCGAAAGTTCATAAGGAAATTGTAGGAACAACATGAATTCTGTGAAAAGTCTTCCAAAGTTCATAAGGAAATTGTAGGAACAACATGAATTCTGTGACTATTTAACATCAAGTGATGCTATAGAGATCATGAACCACTCTGTTGTATTATAATATGTGGTAAGTGAAGTTTCAAAACTCTCAGCACTTTTTGGGAATGCTACCCCTCTGAATAATTGATTTAAGAAAAGTATTTTCAGTTTTAACAGGTATATGACTGTTTTAGGTACACTTGGCTAGCTATGGTTATGCAGTTTGAATTTTACCAATATATAAAACTATATTGAGGGGAAACCTGCTTATAAAAAAGAAACCTGAAAAATGAGACATATAAGTCCACGTGATATACCTGGGATACTTTTAACTGAAGGACAGGCTCTACTGTTTGGAGGAGGCTCAGATCAACAATTGGTCCCACCCTTATCCCGTTGTCCTACCTGTGTGGACCCCCTCCATACCCCTACCCTTCCCCTTTTTCCCTGAACCTCCTACTGATGTTACCTTCCACCCTGAATATTGCTTTAGGCCCTTTTCACATTTGAGAGCTTTGTAGCTTGCAGCTCAAAGCTCAAAATCCCTCAACAAGCAAATATTGTATTCAATAGCTCTTGTTCACACATGAGCATCATTTTACTTATAGCTGAATACCTGTTGCTCCAAAAAGTATATGAGCTACCTTTAAGGCAGAATTGAGTGTTTTGGGCCCCATAGACTTCAATGGGAATGCCTGAAACACTTGATTTAAGAGTTTCTTCAGTCATTTTTTTAGCCTATGGTATTTTAACAGATCCCCCCCCCCTAGTGATTTCCATTGGCTAAAAAAAAAGCCTGAAGCTTGAATACACATGTAAAACACCTGTAATTCACTTGTAAAAACACCTATATACGCTGGCTCAATAAAGCTCAGATAAAAACTGCTGAAAATCGCTCTGCTTAGGTTGGATTCCCTGCAAATCCCTTTTACATCAGTTATTTTGACACTCAAGGGTTTGCAAGTACTCTCAACTTCTTAACCTGGCACTACCTTTATGCAATAGGTTTGACATTGATTTTTATATGATATGTTTTACTTTTTGTATCATCACCACTACTTTGTGTCTATTATGCCAGTACCTGTTTGAATTGTATTTCAAAAACTTTAATTGAAAAAATAAATCAAATCTGACTTTAGGCTGGTTGCTTTGGTTAACACTTTTCCTTTAGCTTTTATATGTCTCTTTAGGCTTAGGCTCACAGCAAAGTATCTAAAAGCACATGGTCAAATGGAGCCGATCTGAGATTTTCAGAGCACTTTTAGCATAGTTTAGATTATGCTGTATGGGTAATTGGTAAAAATTTCCCCATGAAGTTGAGTTTTGTGTGCTGTACAACCCACAAGCATTTTGTGATATTGTAGTAATGGTTTGCCCTCCTCAGTGCCCATAAAATGCCAGCTTCTTTGTTGTCAAATTAAATGCAAAGATAGAAAAACACCGAGAGAAAGAACTTGTTTGAAATACATAAGCAATCTTTGTGACTGCAGTTCAATTTAAGTTGTTTGGGAACTGAGTTGTCCAGAATGCTGATCACACTATGATATTATACATGGATTGAGCCCGAAGAACTCAAACCGTTCATCCAACATAGACACGGGAGAAAAGGCAGCTGAGCTAATTGTAGATTTTGTGCCACAAATTTTAGATTGTTTTGGAGCACTTTTTAAAGGAATATTGTACATTAATGTTCAGGATATATATCATGATTTTACCTTATACCACTGAAAATAAAACAATATATAGGACTGATTTAGACAAGGGTGGAATACTTTCAAAATTTCAGCTTTGAATGCTAGCCAGTCTATTTGTAGATAACATTGCAGTCAACAATTTTGATTAATGCTTTAGAGTCAGTGGGAAGGTGATGTTTGGTGTTTTTCCACTTTTGCAGCCAAAGTAGGATAATACCTACTTTATATGTGTTACCATTGTCTCCATTCACATAACATGTGAATGTTATGTGTTAAAAAATATCTAAAAATGGCAGTTTAGATGCTTTTTTCTAGAAATCCTTCTTAGGTCTCTTTATTTCTATGGGGAACAGGGAGCTGTGATTTCTATAATTAACCCTGTCTGTACTGTGTTGGTGGATAACATCTCATCAGTTTTAAACTATATTTGAACACCGTCTATCACAAAGGGTTAAACATTTAAAAGTTGGGCTTCCTCATTGTATAATAACGAGATGGAGCTCATCCTGTCCTCAGCCTTTCTATAGGGTCATACTTACTACTCACACTGAACTTGTTAAGAAATATTCGCAATCAGCCGTGAAACCTTCAAAGTAACATCTTAAAGGTAAGAAATATTTTTCTAAAAATGAGGTAAGCTCTCCAGGATGGAAACACAAACATTTATTAGTGTGTTCCCAAATTTGACTTCAAATGGCTGATTTATGGCTGATCAAATGGGGATTAAATGGCTGCTAATTGTAATGGAAGCTCCTTTCAATCCTTCCTATCCTAGCACTGTTCTTGTACCAAAAATAGCCCCTCGTTATCTGAATTATTTTATTTTTTTGTTAAAAGAAAATGTAATATAAAAAAAAAAAGCAGCAATACATCATATAACAATCAAACACACACAGAAAAGAAATATAAAGAACACTAAATGGAATAAACTACCTCAAATACACTCCTCAAACAATCTAAAAAAAGATTAGATTTATTTTTTTCCAAGCAAATTTTGTAGCTCAGTAAGCAATATTAAAAGCTTCAGCTTTGGGGAGAGTTCGCTGACCGCAAAATCTGTAGTTATGGAGCAAAATTTATTCAGCCAAGATGACGCTTCCTATAGCAATGGCAGGATCTTTAAAACCAAGGACTAGCTCGGGAAAGTCAGTGTGATTGGTTATTTTGCTGTTTTCATCCACTGGGCCATTCGTTTTTATAAACAATGTGCGAATTGCCTTCTGTCTCCCAGACAGCCACCTGATTTAGTTATAAGGCCACATGCATGAACCCTGGCCCTCACTCCCCATTCCATGTAAGGTTCATGTACCATCACCACCCTAACACAGTTTTCCTAGCAGTGTCTAATGACAGCAAATTAGCATGCATTACAAATAGCCTAAATAATGAATTATTCAACTCGGTGTAATTATCACCTCACCCTCTAATGCAATTACTTGATGCCTTGCGTGGTTATTTCAGGGCTCTGACTCTACCTGCTGGGCGCCATTTAAAGGTGCATATCCTTCTAATTGCCGAGTGAAAAAAATGCTCTTTAAACAAATATACCCAGTGAGCCTGTATAAATAAGGCAAGGAGGGGTGAGAATATTGCTCATACACAGGAATGGTCTGCAAAACTATGCCGCTTGATTATCTATGGAACATTACTATTATATGTCTCCCTCTCAAATAGACTGAAAACCAATTTACTAAGACAGGGCAAACCGCATTGATGAATGAAGTGCTGAAACCAATAGCAACCCATCACAATTCCCTTTAGTAGAGTCAGGTCAGTAAAATATGAATGCTGATTGGTTGTTTTTTTACTGCCTTAAGCATTTTGCCTTTTGCTTCAAAAAATCAAACTGCTAAGGGTATACTGAAAGAATAAGTAAACGTTTATAGCAAGGTGTCTTATGGTCTTCCTCGCCCTCAGCAAAGTCAGAAATAGAATCAGAGGCTTCAGATTTTGAACTCCAAGGCTTTAAACTATTCTGGCCTGCCCAGGGCCAGGCAGAGGTTTCTTCCTCTTGGGAGCCTCTGTAGTACTGCACGCACAATAGGCTAATGGCTTATTCAACTACCAGCTCAGTGAAGGGACACAGACAGGCCAATCTTCTCAATAGTCCGAGTATGTGGAGCAATTTAGGAGGATGAAACATTTTTTGGCAATGACCAGGTGAAAAAGTAGGAAAGTCTTTGAGTGTTTCCTTTATTGACATGGTTGGGTTTACTATAGTAAGAGCCATAAAAGCTGATATGATTTTGGCTGCCCCAGGTTAATGCACTTAATTAAGTATTACAAAAACTAAACAAATACTAGAGTAATAAACTGTCATTTACCAGAACAGAGGGTAGGCTCTAGGTGTATACTTACTTAGGGAAACAAGAGCCAAAGGAAGTCTGGTCTACACCATAGCTGACAGCAAACACCAACCAAGGGTGAAGTACCAAATTGAAAGGCAGATGCAGAGTCATGGACAGGTCTGAGGTCAGGACAGGCATCAGACAGACATAGTTGGTAAGCATGAACAAGCAGGGTTGTAAAAAGGAAATCAGTAAGCAGGGTAACAGGAATCAAGGGCACGAATGTCAGGAATAGTCAGCTGAATACAAGAACAGGATGCTGGATGCAGAAACTGGGTACAGGACACAGAGTAAAAAACAGTGCAATGATAGCAACCTTTTTGCTCACGCATCTTGTTGAAGTTGAGTACTTTTTATTTAGTGCTTAGGATATTTGTCCACAGATACCTAGGTAGTTCCTGAGTAGCATTAAATAAAAGCACTATATGGTACAGGTGCACATCTGTGAAACAGTTGAGGGACTAGTGGAACACTCAAAGGTAATATTAACAAACCACTGGATGGTGCACACTGAGAGAACACTTGAGGATAAACATAGGAAGATACATTTCCAGGTAAGGCAGCAGGATTTGAGTGATCAACAACATTTATTGGTTGTAGCTTGGTTCATAAGAACAAATAAGGTCTGTTTCATTTATGTGCTTGTTCCATAACTTTCAAGGTTATTAGAAAGTTGGTATGTCACGCTCTCCACACCTCTATATTGCCAATAACTTAGCCATCAGAAGCTTTGGTGAGCAAAAGTTTCTAAAATAAACATTGGACACCAGTCCTCAAAACTGCAGATACAAAATGGATCTGTATGCATTTTGTTATCCTTCAGTCTCAGAGATTGACCTTCGATGTTCCCTAAAGAAACCTGCTATCCTTATAATCATAAACAGATACTCACTGACAATAATGTGTAAAGGAGTTTTATGCCAGTGCAAGGGGGCTCTTAATTATAAAGCTTTAAGGGATCTGGGGCTCTTATTCATAAGGGTTTAAGGGATCTCGTCTTTAGAGCAGCCTTTCTCAAACTTTTCAACACAGAGGAACTCTTGAAATAACTCTCCAGTCTCAAGGAACCCCTGCTAAAAATGTACTATATCTACAATACATGAAACAGTGTAATGTATCTTGTTGATTCCATTTCTTTATTTTTATCTACAGTATTTATATGGTTGATTTAGTGGGCGAGTGCACCTGTCTTTCCTAATTACATTAGTGTAATGATCAGTGGGAAGAATGTTCCTTACACTTGTGGTCATTGGGATGAACCACCCCTTTACAAATAGCTAAAAAGATCAATGGAAACTTATCTGAGATGCAGAAATTACTCATTGCCCAAGGACCCCTTAACAATCTCTGGAGGAACCCTAGGGCTCCATGGAACCCTGGTTGAGAAACCCTGATTTGGAGGGACAAAAAGGGTAACTAGCAGGATGAACTTGGTGACACTAAAATGCAGTACACAGGGGGCCTCATCGAAACCTTAAGAACTTAAGAAAGCAAAGCTTTGACCAATTCACTTTGGATATAATGCGGATTATGTAAGTTTTGCTTTGTTCTCATTAGGTTGGAGGACAAAGCACTAGCTATCTGTAAGTTGCTACTACATTCTATTCAGAAAAAAGCATGATTTGTGTACTTCACATAATTTTTTCCTTTTGGTGATTTGCTGCTTGAGCCTTCAGTAGTTTACCTACCAACAATTTGTATAATTCAGACAGATCATGTGATGATAAAATACACAAACACAGGTTACCTTCACTAAAAACCACACATTCTGTGATTCCATAGGGAACTGAAGTATGCAAATCTTGACTTTTCACATAAAAGTTGAATTTGGCCCTCCCATCCCATCATCTGAGCCTCCCTATTTGTCAGTAAGCTTCCTATTCATTAAAAGTTAGGATTTACATATAAGCAAAGTTGTTTAGATAATTCTACTTTATCAAACTTTGTCATTATTAATTACAATGAATATTGATACATAATTTTCTACAAAAATGACCATCCTGGTACATAAACACCCCACATATGTAAACTCAATCAATTCCTTTTATTCAGTTTGCCTTGCCTTTCAAATGCTGTGCCATTTATAGTGTTATTCAGAATAAATATTAATTCCTTCAGTGCTGATTCACACATATGCAATGCAGATTGAAGCTAAGGTTTCACAGCATATTGATACAGTAGTTCAGCGGTTCGGATCAGGTTTACATCAGGTTCAGGACAGGTTTAGATCAAGTTCAGGTCAAGATTTTATCCTGTTCACAACTTATGATAAGTGTGGTTTAGAAACGGTTCCCATAAAAGTCAATTGCCTGTATTCCGCACCTGAACCGGACCACACTGCTCAGGAATCAGACATGGCTCTTATCATCCCACACTGAATCTGCACTGTCAGTGCGCTGGACATATGTGAACAGGCACCATAGGAAGCAATGTTATTTCACATGTCATGTGGATTGGATCCATTTCAAACTGCATCCAATCCGCATATATGTGAACCGGAAGTGAGGCTTAGTTGTTAAGGTAACACAAAGTATAGGATCTGAAATGTAAAGGACAATAATTACTTTCGACCAACCAGATTTCAGTTTACCAAAAGTCAGATCACCGAAGGTTATATACCGATAGGTTACCATACATTGACAAATGTTGCTCTTGTGAAGCAGTCTTCTGGTATCTATTATGTAAACCCGTTGGGTCCTTTGCCTCTCTGGATAAGATCAAATTAAAGCATGCAAATTAACTTGTGTGACACATATTATATGACATGGAGGATGTTCCTTGACAGAAGGAGGGACCAAAACATCAGACAGAGGAACAGGAATGTCATAACAGGCAACTTATAAAACCGCTGTGTGATTAATCTGTTAATCACAATCTGATGCATGCAGGGAGGCACAGTAGGGAAGTACTTTGATAAACTGGTGTCAAACAACACTGGGACAGTGACAGAGAATACTCAGATAGATGTTCCTGTCTTATAAATTTTATATAGTTATAGCAGCAACAGAGTTGGTGTTGTTGAAACTGCTTCTCTTCCATGATAAAATCTATGATTTCTCTTTCTGCAAGAATCGGTGTTGATTGGGCAGATGAGCCAGTTCTCTAAAATTTGGGTCTGTAATGATAATGTATTCATGTCTATAGGTTAGATCTATATCTAATCATTGTTGCTCTCTACTGAGGCTGGCTATACATTTTTTTTGTTCAGCCAGTGGGTTGAAGGAAAGAAAATTACTTGATTCCCTCATCCATACACTCGATGTGGACAGGGGATCCCTTCCGCTGAGCCTTTGTATTCTGACAGCTGGGAGATTTCCCTTCAGTCAGAATACACTCATCAGTACCCGCGGCGCAAATCCAAAGAAATTTTCCAACATGGCGGTTCTACAGAAATCGTTCAATAGATAAACTTGTATACAACCAGCTTGCCCATACATGTATCGAAATTCGTCCAGGCCCTGTTGAACTGGACAAATTTCAATCCATGTATGGCCAGCTGAAGTCCATATCCCTCATCCTTCTGTAATCATCATCAGGCAGGATGTATTCCCCTTATCTCAGGTCACATTCATTCTAGTGATTTCCTTTAAAACTGCACTTCAACATACATATTACAAAGCAAAGGTCTAAAGAAGAAAAAAGTTTTGAATATGACACTTATTTCTTCTGTACTGTATACCTAAAAGATGAATTCCAGGCATTTTATATGTTGTTACAGTGGTCCAGCTTGACTAATGTAACTATGTACAGTTGTATTCAAAATAATAGCAGTCAGACATCACTAACCGGATCAATCACTGTTTTTGGTAGAAATGACATTTCTACATGGCAAATAATTTACTAGCAGGTGTAGTAGAGTAATAGAAATCCAACAGACCCAACAGTCATGACATGCATGCTGCTGATTCTGTGTAATTGAATCACAAATTAAAAGGGGCATGTTCAAAATAATAGCAGTGTGCAGTTCTATCAGTGAGGTCATTCATTCTTTGAAAAACAGGTGGCAATTATTGCCCTTATTTAAGGAAGGAAGGCAGCAAATGTTGTACATGCTGGTTACAGTGCATTTCTCTCTGAAATTTTGAGGAAAATGGGTCGTTCCAGACATTGTTCAGAAGAACAGTGTACCTTGATTAAAAAGTTGATTGGAGAGGGGAAAACATATAAAGAAGTGCAGAAAATGATAGGCTGCTCAGCTAAAATGATCGCAAATGCTTTAAAATGGCAACCAAAACCTGACAGATGTGGAAGAAAGCGAAAAACTACCATTCGAATGGATGGAAGAATAGCCAAAATTGCAAGGACTCAGCCAACAATCAGCTCCAGGAAGACTGTTACAATTAGAAGACTCCTATGTGAAGCCAAGCTATCTGCAAGAAGCCCCCGCAAAGTCCCACTGTTGAAAAAAAGACATGTGCTAAAGAGGTTACAATTTGCCAAAGAGCACATTGACTGGCCTAAAGAGAAATGGCGCAACATTTTGTGGACTGATGAAAGTAAGATTGTTCTTTTTGGGTCTAGTGGCCGGAGACAGTTTGTCAGACGACCCCCAAACACTGAATTCAAGCCACAGTACACTGTGAAGACAGTGAAGCATGGTTGTGCAAGCATCATGATATGGGGATGTTTCTCATACTACGGTGTTGGGCCTATTTATCGCATACCAGGGATCATGGATCAGTTTGAATACATCAGAATACTTGAAGAGGTCATGCTGCCTTATGCTGAAGAGGAAATGCCCTTGAAATGGGTGTTCCAACAAGACAACGACCCCAAACACACCAGTAAACGTGCAACATCTTGGTTCCAGACCAACAAGATTGACGTTATGGAGTGGCCAGCCCAATCCCCGGATCTTAATCCAATAGAAAACTTGTGGGGGGTGACATCAAAAATGCAGTTTCTGGGGCAAAACCAAGAAATAGGGAAGAACTGTGGAATGTAGTCCAATCATCCTGGGCTGGAATACCTGTTCACAGGTGCCAGAAGTTGGTTGACTCCATGCAACACAGATGTACAGCAGTTCTCAGAAACAGTGCTTATACAACTAAATATTCATTAAGTGATTCAAAGGAAAACAAAATCTTCAAACATTTTTCAGTTTATATAGTGAATGTTTGAGTTTGTAAAGAAGAATACAAACACTGCTATTTTTTTTTGAACAGTCTAATATTCACTTTTCAATTTTTTAGAGGAACAACACAAATTTGATATATTTTTCTTCATGTTTTGATTTGGAATAGAATGTGTAGTGTTCCCAATGCATTTGTGTGTATGGAAATAAAAGCTATTAGAAGGATTTTGAGCTTTATTCACTTTTTTCAACACACTGCTATTATTTTGAACACAACTGTGTATACCATACCTGGCTAATGCCCCTGGAAGTTGGAAATGACTGAAGTAGACACCACTACTCCAGTGACTTCCACTTGCTTCCAGGTCCCTTGGTTCCTGGCCTGCTGCCTTCTAGACACAGGAGGTCAGCCGCTCGGCATGGGCACCATTCATAGAATGCTTTGCACTTACTGAATGAATGCAAAGTGTTCTCTGATTGGACAAGGTGGAGAGGTGGGGCCGCAATGTGACACTTTCCACCTCATTCAACCTCCTGTATTTAGTAAGTGTCAGGACGGCTGCATAGCACGGAAACCGTAAGTAAAGATCATTGGAATAAGGGTGTCTGCTTACATGATTTCTAGCTTCTAGGGGCTTTGGCCAGGTATGGTATATACAAAGTTATATTGTTCCAAGCTGGACCAATGTAACTATGTAAAAATATAACATGCCTGGAATTATTCTTTAACTTTGTTTTCTTTCTAGGACAAAAGAACAAGAAGAATTTTGGTGGTCTATTCTTTAGCTGTAGGGGATAGGAGGGTTAACTTCCCCCTTAAGTTCTTCAAATCACAGGAGACCAGAAAACACCATGGCTTTATTGTAGGAAGGGAGGAATAACTATTTAGCCAGGTACTGAGTACCCTCCCCTGTACAAGTGGGGTTCTGCTTGCCTGTATAATAAAGGAGAACTCCAGGCAAAAACTTCTTGTTGCTGATTTCCTACCTTCACTGAATATGTCATCCATCTTCTGGTTCATTCAGTAGTTGCTCTGAAATAGCCTATTCACTTTCAAATCAAACCGTTAATTCTCATTGGCTTCCTTTTTGTAAGACCAGTGGCTGTTATGCCTCCTATTCCCCCATCCACTAGTGTTGGCAGATCCCGTCTTTCATTCTTTCTCCAGGAAGCAGTAATGTAAATCCAAGCCACTTCCTGTGGTGAGCGGACCGGGACTCTCAGTGTACCTGACCACATTCACTACAATTTCCTGTGGTTGATGGGAACTGTAGTTTCTTTTTACTGCAGAGAGAGAGGAAAGTATATATTGTAATCCCTGCTGTTACACCTCCTCCTTGGCTGAGCGGATGCTGTTATCTTTTGAATTACAGTGATGAGGTCATGAAAATTCAATTAGACTTTTCTCCTCAATGGTAAGGATTTTAAAAATTGTATTAACTGTTTAGTATGGAAAAAATCCCCCTGCACTCAATATGTACCTAAATACCACACGAAGCAGCTGAAACTCCTTATCCTATACCTAAGGTGAAAGAAATGTATTAAACAAAAAGAAATGGTGTAGCGCTACATAAATAAATATAAACTACATATATTTCATATATTGGTGAATAAAAGTGAAAACCACACACAAGGTCCTATGATTGGACCAAAACTGTGACCTATAAAAAAAGTGATAAAATACACAAAAATACAGACCCGATCCCTATTCTGGGATACAACCACAAAAATATGACCCGTGATTCCCAATATTGGGACACAAAACCTAAATAATATATAATAACACGTGTATATTGTGAGTCGAGGGATATGTATACACTCTGTGCAAACAGTGTAAAGACACACTAATACAAAGACATATTATATAAAATAAGTGAAAATTGCAACAAAGTCCAATATATGTGAAAAAACAATCCAGGTGCTTCACTGCTTATGAGCACACCGATAAGTGATCCTTCATTGGCTGCAATGGCCTCTCACCTCCAATCGGCGACCCCAAGGGGCCACAGAGCCTTTTGGATCACCCATGGATCCATTCTGTATGTGCACTCTTTACTGCCCGATCTCCTGGGAATTTTAACCACACTGATATCATGCAGCACCACTGGTATTACTTCCTCTGGATAGGTACGTGGTGATGTACATCCGGCGGAACACCATCTTGGTACACCTTTTCATGCAATACACCCAATACATGTGGTGAAGGCCTGTTTGTTACCAACTAAATGTGAGTGCAATTTTGGCATATCTATTACATAGAATAAAGCGGTTTTACACTATGGAAAATGTCTTTCTATTGTTTCATGGGCTTATGAGAGGTAATTGGTGTTTGTGAGGGTGCCTACCTGCCTATCTACCTACCTATCCAGAGAAAGTAATACCAGTGGTGCTGCATGATATCAGTGTGGTTAAAATTCCCAGGAGATCGGGCAGTAAAGAGTGCACATACAGGAAGGAACCAGGGGTGATCCAAAAGGCTCTGTGGCCCCTTGGGGTCGCCGATTGGAGGTGAGATGACATTGCAGCCAATGAAGGATCACTTATCCGTGTGCTGTGTACCCGCACTACATATATTGCATGCTCAGAAGCAGTGAAGCACCTGGATTGTTTTTTCACATATATTGGACTTGGTTGCAATTTTCACTTCTTTTATATAATATGTCTTTGTATTAGTGTGTTTTTACACTGTTTGCACAGGGTGTATACATATCCCTCATTAGGGACTCACAATATACACGTGTTATTATATATTATTTAGGTTTTGTGTCCCAATATTGGGAATCACAGGTCACATTTTTGTGGTTGTATCCCAGAATAGGGATCGGGTCTGTATTTTTGTGTATTTTATCACTTTTTTATAGGTCACTGTTTTGGTCCAATCATAGGACCTCGTGTGTGGTTTTCACTTTTATTCACCATTATATGGAATATATGTAGTTTGTATTTATTTATGTAGCGCTACACCATTTCTTTTTGTTTTGATTAACTGCTTAGTGTTTTGTGTAGGGGGTGTACTAATACATGCCTATCCTGGAGTTCTTCTTTAAATACTGCTGTATAATACTTTACTATATAGATTGCAAGTTAGAAAATGTATATTTTCAGGTTAGAAAATGAATAGGAGAACCTGACTGCATGCACACTATTTCCCTTTTTGATCATTTCATACAAAAGCATCCAAAACAAAAAAATACCTGCACCTAACAATCTGTCCCTCTTCTAGAGATGCTTCTGTTCCTTCCACCTCCTGGTGCCTATTCCTTAGCATTGATAGATTAATTAAGTGACCCTTAGGTATGTCTGGCAGTTTTAAAAGCTGAACTGAGCTGTCTGTGGGATGCAGCAGTAGGATAGCTGAAAGGAGGATTTGTGTTTATACATTTAGTACAATCTGATTTGAGGATGTACAGATGGTGCGTGCACCACATTTCTGCAGCCTTTCTCCCTGTGCTCTGTTTTGCACTCACATTAATCTGTTTCTCATTGATTTTCTGATGGCTGAAATTCTGAGCTGGATTCTTTAAGAGAGAAATAGCATCTTCTTGCCGACTCGCACTTTAATCAGAGAAATGGCTTTTCTTTATCAGAATGGCCTGGCTGGGAGGAAGTCTTGGTGTACAAGCAATAAGGAGGGGCAGCGGCAAGGAAAGATAATTTAACACATAGGATTCCAGTTCTGTGGATACCCATAGAATTAAACCCCTATTTCAATGTTTTATAACAGCTTTTTAAGGACTGTACCTGTATTTCATATTTACATTGGATATACCGTATATATTGTAAAGATAACAAGGAAATCTATTTGCTATTAGTTTAATTTAGTTTGTTAGGGCAGCACATACAAATTATTGCCTGTCATCATGAGTACCCATTAGGCTAGGATTCATCAAAGTGGCTTATAAACTATAATGAAGAACAATAAGGAAAAAAACAAGAAATAAGAAGCCTTCATGAGTAGGTTTTCTTTATTCATGCATCTCCTATTTGCTTCCAGCATTGGTCACAGGTATGAAGTATAAGGACAAACACATCTACAGACCAGGAGCAAGAACAACTTAGAAGATATCTCCTCCATGTACCTGTTAGATTTGGGGGCTCATTTATAATAGAGCGTTAAGCACACCGCGGCCCATCTCATTCATAAAAATTGGCCTTTGGTGTGTAGCCAGCAAGTCTATATGCTCTCTCTCTCTCTGTTTAAAGGGTTTTTCCACTCTTGCAGCCAAATTGGGATAGTACCTACTTTATATTTGTTACATGTCCCCATTCACATAGAAAAATTAAAAAAAAATGACAACTATCTTTAGATGCACTTTTCTAGAACTTCTAGCAAAGAAAAAATCTACTTAGTCCTCATTGTTGTGAGAGGGCTGGGAAGCTAAGTTTACTATAATTAACATTATCCGGAGGCAGATATTTCATCAGTTGTATGAGAATTAAAAGTACTTTGGCAAGAGCTATTACACTAAACTACATGTGACTTCCCTAGAACAGTTAGGATAGTCTGTGGGGTTTATTTACTAAAACTGGAGAGTTCAAAAATTGGTGCAGCTCTGCACAGAAACTAATCAGCTTCCAGGTTTTATTGTCAAAGCTTAATTGAACAAGCTGAAATTAGAAGGTGATTGGATACCATGCACAGCTGCATCAGAATCTGAGTGCTCCAGTTTTAGTAAATCTCCCCCTGTCTCTATTAACAAAAGGTTAAAGGCTTAGTAACTGGGCTTCTCCATTGTATAGTAATGAGAACTGGGTTCAGCCAGTCCCCCAGCCCAGCTATTGGGACAGATCGCACAGAGCTAGCTGAGAAATGCTTGCAGTCAGTCATGACACCTTCTCCTCAGAAACCTCTAAAGTGTAGGGAATTTTTTTTTTTTCAGGTATGCTGTGTGAATGCAAACATAACAGAAATATATCAAATTCTAATAAAAATTGTGAGCGCTAAAAGCAAAGAAGCAGCCACAGCATCAGAAAGGATACCAAATAACCTTCCAAGACTCAGAGTACATAAAAGATGTGGTGCTAAATTCTAAAATATTAATAATTATAAACCATAGCACAAACTGAAGGCTGTGCACTCACCAGATGCACAGTGTAACTGTCTCTAAATGCGCAGTTACACTGTGCATCTGGTGAGTGCACAGCCTTCACTTTTTTCACTATCACGGCTTGGAAGAAGCACTCTGATGGAGAGGGATTTTCATCTCCCACGTTCTCACTAAGACTGCTATTTTGCACTGCTTGTCACTCTGTTAGTGACGGAATATACGTGATCACACAAGTCACTTGATTTATGCTCACCATATATTTGCATTGACTATATTGGCACTTTGGTCATTAGACACTTTGTGATATGATTTATAATTATTAATACATTTTAATGAAGTAGAGAGAAGACAAGCAGACCATGTGACCGTCTCCAATTCTCTTCTGGCTTTTTAAAAAAATATTTTTAACAGATGTGTCATTCAGTTGTGTAGAGTCTCGAAGCCAATGGAGCGCAGACCACATTGCTTTGCTTTATAAAGATGACTGGAGCCATACAATGGTTTTATTTTTTTTAAATGAGCCACTTAAGCCCTGTATACAAATTGAGAATATCGGATGAATGATCGTGCATTTTGTTTTGCATGCTAGTCTCATATCAAAAGTGAAGAGGTTACTAAAGTTACGAATATTCTCGTGGGACAGAATAAAAATTCGGAAGTGATGTAATGTATTTGTATTGTATTTCTGGAGGAAAACTGTACTGTTAAACGAAAATCATACAATCTGGTATTTTATGTAAAAAAATATTCGTGCTTGTCTATTCAAGTAATTTCGGAGGATTGCTGTGTACTAACGATCAGATTATCGTATCGCTTTGAAAGCGGCATTTTCATATGATTTTCTGATCGTGTGTACGGGACTTTAGTGTCCTCAAGATTAAAGCCACAAATTATATTTTCTAAATTAGAATGATTTCATGTTATCCATGGGGGCACAGATCATAGACCTCTAGAAGATGGAAGCATCTGTATAAGTTTAGCTTAGCTCTATGCATCTCTCTACCTTTGTAATTTCAGAGAGCCAAGGAGAAAAGCAGAGTGCACATGTAGAGGGATCCCTATTGTCTTACATGTTAATCAGTGCATAGTGCAAACAGACTGAATGTAAACAAAGCAATGTTTAATACTGGCCTGAGCTTGTGATGATATCTCTCAAAGTACAAAGTACAAAAATGGTAGGAGAGTTTATTTCCATTACGTTCTTTGACAGACACAGCCTCTCTTCATTATTCATGACCAAATAGGATTTTATAGACCCACCTACAGGAGTAGGACACTAGGCAGAGAAAAAGACTTGGCACCTCTTTTGGGCAGTCCCATCTGGGCATAAAACCCCCTCTCTGCTATAGGCCTCCAGTCAGTCACAAGCAGTGTCAAAGCAGAAAACTTCAATAGAGGGGTGGGTGCTGTTGTGCTCTTGTGTTCATTGATGGACACAGCCTCTCGTCATCGTTTATGACAGAATAGGGTTTTATAGCCCCTACTACTCCTGTAGGTGGGGCTATAAAACCCTATTTGGTCATGAATAATGAAGAGAGGCTGTGTCCGTCAATGAACTCAGAGAAAGGGATTTTATGGTGAGTAACAAAAAATCCCGTTGTTTGCTGAATGTCCCTGGATATACAAAGAACAGGTATCTATTAAGCCCAGCATTTTTTCGGTTATGCACCTTCTGTAATTATATGAAATCGTCTGCCTTTATATTGGATGGACAGAGAGACAGCCTCATACAACGAACATAGTGAGTGACTCACACAATATACATAAACTTACTTCTCTCTCTCTAGTGTAAATCATTGTGTCTCCCTAGATAGCTTTTCATGTGTAAACCCCACCACTGGTAATATAGTTGCTCTCGAAGCCCCAGGTTACAGATGACTAGAGGATTGTATGCAAGCAATGCTAGGATTAAACATGAAAGCTTGGGGTAGGTAGGTTGTGTCCCTGAAAAGTTTTTTGCATTTCCAAGTTTTCCAGTTTAATGGGTCAAAGATAGTGCCCCCCCAAAAAAATCATCGTAGTCCAAAATCTTTAATTGTTCAACTGGTTACAAAAGGGCAGCCAATATGTTTCAGGTGAAAGCACCTTCAGCCAGCTTCATCCAAAGTTCAGCCCACCAGGACTTACTCATGGAGGTCAGCTTTGCTAGGTGTGCGGTGTTTGGGACTTTTCTCTGTGTATATCTACAGTATGTGAGGCGTTAAATGGACTCCTGCCCAGCCAGCACCCATTGCAGGAATCACCCATGGACTTACAGGAGCTTGAGTGGAGACCTTCATTTTTATGAGGTTACAACCTGATTCAGGGCTACAAAATTCCCCTTCATTGGGGCTGAGTGAGATAGCAGAATAGTAATTGGACTCAGACATACTCTTAAGCAGACAGATCGGCAGGTGTAGGATGTTTTAAACAACAGTCAGTGCTGGTGTTATTAGATTGTCCAATTTAACTGTAAGGCTTTGTTTACATGAACGTATTACTGTGTAAACCTGTGCACGGGCCATATTTGCTGAGCAATGATGCACAGGTGCATCTCCAAGCAGGCAGTTGGGACACAGTGGCTGCATGGACTCCCAATTTGACAGCCATGGAGGTGCGTGGCCCTGAACGCAGAGTACTCATTTCTGTGCACCTGCATGGCTGTCAAATTGGGAGCAGTAGCTGTGTCCGTGCAGTCATTGCATCCCAATTGACGTGAATGGCACTGCGTGCACAGGAATGCATGGAAGACCTGTGCATCACCAAGTGGGTACCCACGGCCATCGCCGTGTGAAGAGGGCCTTGATGTACTACAAATAGCAGCAAAGAGAACTAACCTATAGCAAATAAATGCTGATCTGTTTTAAATAGATTGGTACTTCCAGAGTAATAACAGCTGATTTGTGATTGGTTGGCATGGATTACTCTATAATATTGGTTTTTACACTCTATTATTAAACATGGGCCCAACAGTAGCACTGAGCTCAGCCAAGGCCTCTGGTGAGTTACAGTAAAGTCTGTGCATGCCTTGTATAGATTGGCCATTTTTAATCCCCCAGTTAAAATCCCAACGGTACCAGCCCTTTCTTTGCCCTCACTGTTCAATTGTGGTCTTTGATAATTACATAATCTCTCAACTCATGTCTGACCTTTTGCCTCCAATTCAATGCAGCAGGATACCTGCCTTGTGACCTTTACACAAAGAATGTCAGCAGCCCCTCATACCTCCTCCAGCTACAGAGCTGTCACCGCCTTCCCTCCCTCGCTCCCGCTAGCATTTAAACCTCCTCCATACAGAGGGACTAGCAGCATGTAAAGTAATTTGACAATGATGTTTAAGTTGAAAGTAGACTGTGTAGAGTGCAGCCATGTCTCTGGGGTGGCAGGTACTAAACATGTCACAGGTTTGCCAGTCTTTTTGTTTTGTAGATTGAAGGTCACCATTCTATTGCTTGTGCTGTGAAACATTAATCAAGAAATTTGCACCCGCCATATGCCACATATGTATAGAATGTGCATTTTGTTGCTTGCCACTGTCACTCTTTACCTGTAGTCCTAGACACCATTGTCCATCGATTACTCCCATCATGGTATCACTTTGCATAGATAGGCAAAATGAGCCACAGGTCTTCCCTGTCTTAGCATCACAGAGTCTAGCATATGCACTGGGGGTGACAGTCTCTTTACATCATTGTTGGAGAATTCAATGTAAAACTCGGCTAAGCGCTTCAAACGCTGGAGAAACCAGAGTAAAAGAGACAAGTGATTAGCGCAGTGGAAGAAGGGAAATTGCTGGAGATCCTATCAGTGAGGCCGTGCGGTGTGCTGTGCTGCCATTAGCCTTCAAGGTGCTTTTGAGATTCCAGAGAGATGTATGGGCCACTTAACCTGCATCAAACCCAAGACAAAGAGTACTCAGCTTCTCCGTTGGAGGATGTGTCAAGAGCAGCTCGCAGAGCAGACAAATGCCTCTCTGGGCCACTAAGTACTGCGTCTGTGTGATCCGTATCTTCTCATTCAGCCTGATACTGAGCCAGAGTTGTAACCCTTTCACTGCCGCTGATTACTGGTCCAGCATTAGTGCTCTGCTCTTACCATTTCAGCATAGAAAATAATCAGGGAAAGTGCAGATACATACAATTCTAAACCAATCACCGCTTGCTTGCTTTTCAGGGTCACTCTAACCCTGAATTTAAATTCTCAGAAATGAATCATGATGGTAAAAATGGTTATTTGGTGCAAACTTGAGCTTGATTTAAGATATGTGCCCCCAGACCATATTCGCAGTGCCTTTCCAAAGGCCATAAATCTTTGTGACTGCACAGTCCCCAATAAATTGCATACGATAAATAATGGTACAGTGTATGTATATACGTACTTGAAACGAAAATGTATTTTATGCTTGCTTTAAAAGGGTAAAAAATGCTAAAGCAGGAGCATGCAGAAAAATGTGACAATTCAAGAACAAAATTTCCATTCATCACTATATTTTATAAAAATGTTGTATCACCTATTCTACACAGCTGCTGTGGCCACATTGCTTCCTGGTGAATTCTGAAAAGTGGACACAATTCACATAACCAGGAAAGCAGACAAGAAGTAGATTCTAGTTTCTGGTCATGTGACATCTTATCAATTTATTATGAGCAGCAGATCCGCTACCAGCAGACTCTATGCCTGACCTCCTGTTTGATTGGGTCTGTGCTACGAAATGATCAGATTTGTGAAGTCATGTGCAGAGGATGTCTAGGGGAATTCATGATGGGTGAAACTTCAGGGAAGGGGGGCAATGGAGAACTCCAGCAGAGAAACAAGAAAGACTAAGTCACTGTATATGAGCTAACTAGTAAAACTAGTAAACTAAAAAATGAACCCGCTCTTATGTATATGTACAAACAAAAAAAAATACAATATATACACTATATTGCCAAAAGTATTGGGACACCCCTCCAAATCATTGGATTTATGTGTTCCAATCACCTCCAGGGCCACAGGTGTATAAAATCAAGCACCTAGGCATGCAGACTGCTTCTACAAACATTTGTGAAAGAATGAGTCGCTCTCAGGAGCTCAGTGAATTCAAGCGTGGTACCGTGATAGGTTCTTTGCTGCTAAATATTCCACTTCTAACTCTTAATGGTATTATAACAAAGTGGAAGCAACTGCGAACAACAGCAACTCGGCCATGAAGTGGTAGGCCACATAAAATGACAGAGCAGGGTCAGCGCATGTTGAAGCGCACAGAGCGCAGAAGTCGCCAACTGTCTGCAGAGTCAATAGCTAAAGACCTCCAAACTTCATGTGGTCTTCAGATTAGCACAACAGTGCGTAGAGAGCTTCGGTGAATAGGTTTCCATGTGCGAGCAGTTGCATCCAAGCCTTACATCACCAAGTGCAATGCAAATCGTTGCATGCAGTGGTGTAAAGCATGTCACCACTGGACTCTAGAGCAGTGGAAACATGTTCTCTGGAGTGACGAAACACACTTCTCTGTCTGGCAATCTGATGGGCGTGTCTGGGTTTGGTGGTTGTCAGGCGAACAGTACTTTCCTGACTGCATTGTGCTAAGTGTAAAGTTTGGTGGAGGGGGGACTATGGTGTGGGGTTGTTTTTAGGGGTTGGACTTGGCCCCTTAGTTCCAGTGAAGGAAACTCTTTAGGTGTCAGCATACCAAGACATTTTGGACAATTTCATGCTCCCAACTTTGTGGGAACAGTTCGGGGATGGCCCCTTCCTGTTCCAACATGACTGCACACCAGTGCACAAAGCAAGGTCCATAAAGACATGGATGAGCGAGTTTGGGGTGGAGGAACTTGACTGGCCTGCACAGAGTCCTGACCTCAACCCGATAGAACACCTTTGGGATGGATTAGAGTGGAGACTGCAAGCCAGGCCTTCTCCTCTGACATCAGTGCCTGACCTCACAAATGCGCTTCTGGAAGAATGGTCAAGCATTCCCATAGACACACTCCTAAACCTTGTGGACAGCCTTCCCAGAAGAGTTGAAGCTGTTTAAGGTGCAAAGGGTGCGCCAACTCACTAGGGACTACGACTGGGATGCCATTAAAGTTCATGTGTGTGTAAAGGCATGTGTCCTAATACTTTTGGCATTATAGTGTATATGTATATGTGACCCCGATCAATAAAAATCTGCTTTAACATGTTTAAATCATTACAAAAGATATTGTACATATTTTTAGATCTGCAGCCTTCATTAAAATAACACGTAATAATCCTGCCATTAAGGTCCTTGCTGGTTACCTCTTGGTATAGCTTGACAACGTTCTCTCCGTTTGCCAATTGTGCTCCTGAGTTGTTACACTGTCACAGAGGCTTCCGATAGAGACTACAAGTGGCTATTCCAACACACATTATACAGGCATGGTCCAATGTTGTCACTTTCAGATATGCCAGACAGTCTGCAGGAGATTTGTAGCACTAAGATACAGCAAAGAACAGAAATAGGTGAAAACAAGTGTTTTATTTAAAAAAAAAATGGCTGTTTGTGATACACAATGCTTTAGCAAACTAAATATAACCCAATAGAGGTTTGAATTGTTACATTTTCTATGAAAATTTCTAAATGAATCCGTAAAATTGAGCTTACTGCTGTAAGTAATTACCTAAAAATAGAATATACCCTGGGACATTTCTTACTTTTTAAGTTAGTATTGTGGTTTAGGACAGTGGTCTCCAAACTACAACCCTGGGGCTAGATGTGGCCCTTTTCTTGCCTTTATCAGGCTCTTGGAACACTGTTTCTCCCACTGGTACAGGGCACTATTCCTTCTACACCAACAATGGGGCATAATTCCTGTCACTGACACCAACAATAGGGCACTATTCCTATCACTGACCCCAGCAATAGGGCACTATTCTTCCCACTGACACCAATGATGGGACACTATTCTTCCCACTGATACCAAATGCAGGGCCATATTCTTCCCACTGACATCAATGATTGGGCAGTATTCCTCCCCCTGATACCAACAATGGGACATTATTCCTCCTACTAATACCAATGATGGGGTATTCTTTACTCCAATTGACACCAGAGCATTTTCTACTTTCATTGGATACAGTCCGACCTTTCAGAGTCTGAAGGACAGTAAACTGGCACTTTGCTCAGAAAGTTTGGAGACACCTGGTATAGGAGACTAGGGTAAGAGTTTAGATGGTTAAATATTAGGGTGCAGATAAAAAATGTTGGGTGCAGGTTGTATTCAATTTAAGGATTAGATTAAGTGTTAGGGTCAAGTTAAATGTTAAGGATTAATTATAAGGGTTGGAATACGGGTCAAGGTTAAGGGGTTGATTTAGATCTTAGGTTCAAAGCCTGTCTCAGAACAAAATTAATATCCTCTTCAATGCGTTCACCCCACCCCATTCCAACACCCTACTCTTGATGCTCTCCAGTACTGTCTTCTGGTAGTGTAGATAGATTATCTGCTGCCACAGTTCACGCTTGTTGCTGCACTTCGCATTGTGACATGATGAACCTGCCCAATGATGGGTTCTTCCAGTGGCCAGTGGAAAACATCCACCTCACTCAGACCTGAAGAAAGAAGTCTCAGGGTCCAGCCTGTCTTTGACCATGGGTTGAAGCAAGATCTTGGGACATTTAGGTAGATTAGTTCATAGAAGATGTAGATTAAAGGTTGTTGGTGAGATGTCTGTCCCCTTGTCCTCCTACATTTGTACAATGGTGAGATGCTGTTGATGCCATATTAGACAGAGAAAAACTAACCTATCAGCATAAGGCCTGTCCCAATTTTTTTTTTTAAATATGGTCATCCTGGTTATTATCCAACTTGCCAGACTCTCCCTCCATTTCCTCTCCATAACCAGTTGACCTGCTGTATCCTATGTTGTTTCTTGTTGGATAAACATCAGTATTTCTGTTTGCCCCATGGATTTCATCTGTGTTGATATCCGATGCTTATGGCTCTACTGTGTGTACTGTAATGTGCTCTCTTATTCCAGCCACATATTGTGCTACTGGGGTGTATCAAGATGCTGAAAGTGGAGTTCCGGGCTAAAAAAAAAATGAAAGTGAGCAACTACAAATATTGTAGCTGCTGACTTTTAAAATAAGGACACTTGCATGTCCAGGTGTCTGGTGATGTCCCTTAATCAGCTTCGGGAGAAGGCACCGGCATCTTAACTAAGGGAACTCAACAGTGAAGCCTTTTAGCTTCACAGCCAGTCTTCTACTGTGCATGTATGAGTAGTGCTGTGGTTTGTGATTGGTCCCACAGTCTTCTGGGACCTGTGATGTGTCCCAGAAGGCTGCAGGGGGAAGGAGGGGCCGGAGATTACCGCTGCAAACTCAGCCGGAAGTGGGAATGAGTACCTGTCAAAACCAGGTACTTGCTCCCCCCTCCACCCAAAAAGTGCCAAATGTGGCAGTGTAGGGGGGAGGATGCCAACAAGAAGAACTTTCCCTTTTGCGGGGAGTTTCTGATTTAAGCACACTGCTGACTTTTTCAAAAATTGGTATTGGTATAAACATGTATTGCTGCTATTTTGTATGTTTTGTTTTGATGTTGATTTTTTTTTCTTTTTGTACACCATGCTAAAAAACCTAATAAATACTACTTGATTAAAAAAATTGCTGGTGGCATGGGCTAAGTTTTTTTCACCCCCTGCCCAAGGGTAAGTTTAAACGTTAGGTGTTAAGGATCAGGTAAGTGATATTATGGCCAATCACACAGCAATTTTCTAAGAATTTTAACTAGAATGAAGCTGAAAAAAACAATAAATAGGCAACTTATCATCAATTGTTTATATTTTATAATTATGTCAGTGTACCAGGGTTGGTGTTGATCCATTCAGGGGCAGACTGACAACTCATGGGGCCCTCGGGCAATAGGGGATCATTGGGCCCCTGTGTCCTCGCCCACACCCAAAAAAGCCTATGAAAAAGCCAATGAAAGGTACCAGGAGTATCTCATGGGGCCCCCTACTGACCCCAGGCCCTCTGGCAGTGCCCGAGTGCTCGAATGGTCAGTCCTCCCCTGGATCCATTCAATCACTTTTGTAGTTGAAGACTTGATTAACCACCCTGGCGGTATTCCTGAGTGTAGCTCGGGGTAAAGTTTCAGTACCAAAAGTGGTAACCCTGAGCTACATTCGGGCTTACCATGCGGCGTTGCTCAGGGATTCCCTGCAGCGCTTACCTTGTCCTTCGCTCCCGCGATGTGTCCCCTGCAGCATCCCCGGCCATCTCATCTGGCCGATGCCGGCATCTGGCTTCCGTGTTCCAGTCCCTGCGAGCGTTGGGACGCAAGGGGGCCAGAACGGCGGCCAGAACGGCGGCAAATTTAAAAATCTTTAGAAACTGTCATTTTCTTAGAAATGAATTTGACATAGTAAAACATTACTGTATCAAACCATTTCACATACATTTTGTCCCTAGTGCTTTGTCCTGTGTCCTGCCTGCATTTTTACTGTTCTTTCTGCCTGGAAACTTAGAAAAGTCCATGGCGTCCAAAAAGCGTCCTTTTTGGTCAAAATCAGTTTTAGACCAGCTAGAGAACAGCAATAGTAAATCAGAACCACTTGCAGAATTGAGTGATAATGATTTGTGGGGAAATTCGTCATCAGACACTGAAAACGATTCTGCAACTTTGCTCAGCGATGTGCGAACTTGGCGCTATATTTCAAATTACAGTGTTTTTGGTTTGATTATATTATTGAATTAAATATATTATTATATTATTATTTTTATGATTATTTATTAAATTATAATTTATGATTTTGTGTTTCAAGTTTTATCATACCCGGGATGTTTAATAGACTCTTGTTCGGACAGATTTCAGTGAGTTATTCCTAAAAATTACAGGCCTACAATAAAAAAAATACATATTTCCATGCAAAAAAAATGTACCGCTTTCAGCACAGAAATATGGACATAATCTGACCGCTAGGGAGGTTAAAGAGGTTGAAAGTGTAGAATATAGCACTGTTTGCCCAACACCACTGTCTGCCTAAAGCTGCACTTTGGGATAAGCAAATAATATGCAAATACAAGAGGAATGTATATTCTTACCTTAGTTTTCATGTCCTATGTGTAGTCCTTCTAGATCTGTGCATAATCCAGTGTGATTATTTGCCTCTCTACAGGAGCTTTCAGTAACAAAGACTGGTCACTGCTGCTCTCTCTTCTTGTGCAGGGTGACTGGTCTTGCTCCGCCCACCCACTGTAGTTTTCTGCAGGCAGCTTGCGGTGGGTGGCTTTTGCTGTGTACCTCCCACAGCTCTGCGCATGCTATGTACAGCACAGTGATGATGTTGCTGGCCCTTTCACAAGGCAATTTCTTGGTTTGCAAAAGCATTTGGCGCATACAAAGTGGGTTTATACCCTTTGTGGCAAAGGTGGAACCTAACTAAATGAAAGATTTTGTTTCTGGAGTTCAGCTTTAACAGTTAGGATTAGGTTGGTGGTAAAGGACCGTTATGAGAACATTGTAATGCTGACTGGTAATAGTGTACTGTATGTAGGTCCATCACCTGCATGTGACACAAGGGTTTCTTGACAGCTATCATACACTGTGTAATCAAACTGAAGAGCAGCGCCAACCATGTGCAGCAGTGTTAATTACCATAAAACCTGGGAGCTTGAGGTGCTTGTTGGAGGCTACGATTACTGATTCCGTCTTCTAAAAGTGTTTACTGCCTGGCTGTCATTCTAATCCATTGGCTTCAATTCTTTCTGAGGCATGGACCTGGGAAAAGTATGCAGGTTGTTCATTCTGACCTCACTGACTTCCTATTCTGCATTCTTGCTCCAAATCAGTGACCTCAACAGTACTGAAGCCATAGACAGGCGGTTGGTGTTCTTGGAAGGTTAGCAATGAAATCCCTGATATTCCTTTCAGTAAAAGTTTAATTTAGGCTGCAGCCTTTTAATCTTGCTGTTAATTATGACATGTCATAGTGCAGGACATTGCTGCCCTGCTCTCATTATAGTCATGTACTTCATATCCAGATGATGCACGAGGAGACCATTGTAAGACTGGCTTCCATTTAAATATTTTACCTTTAATTCAGTGTATTCAGATTATAGAGGCTAATCTAGAAATGCTAGAGGGAAGGAGAATATCCCTGTTGTCCATCAAACGAACGTGCATACCATTGCCTGTTAGAACATTTGTATAAGGAAATGATTGGACGCTCTGGGAAATGCTTTTACTGTCAATTTCCCTTTATCAGTGCCTATAGTTTTTATTTTTTTATTTTTTTTTAGTTTACATGTTGTGTTGCTGGGAGTGCAGTAAAATTCTGCTGAAATGTAGACGTATGGAATTTAATACAGTATACATTCTTTAGCACTTGTAAGCGGCTTAGGGGCATATGTATAATATGTGTATCTGGGCACATTCGCTTTTCAAACACGTCAGCAATATTCACTGCAGTTATAATAAATGATGTAACCATTACCCTGTTCACCAAAAAGGTCTGATGCCTATTATGGTTTTATAGCCAGTGATGTCAGCAGGGCATCCAGGGAGTCCCCTTTCCAGAGCGCCATGCTCCCTTAGGCTCCATGTACACTACAGCTGATAAACTGACATTCAGGAGCTTTTTTGCGTTTTTTTTCAGCAGCCCCTGAACTCTCCCTAATGTTTTCCTATGTGTCCATGTACATTATGTTGTTTACAGGCAGTTGAATTTACGGTGTTTTTTTAACTCACCAAACTTGCGTTCAGGAGTAGATTTTATCAGCATTTCAAACGCCAAATGCTTGTAAACGTGGCTAACTGCATTTATAAGCGTTTGGAAAATGTTTTTAACTCTTCCATTTCCAGATGCTGTCCAGAGCCTTTTTTCGTCATGAAAAATGCATGCAAAGCATTTTCCCAGTACTCAATTGGACCTGGTACACCATGTTTGAGGTTTTACATGAAAGAAAATATGTTAGACACTGCTGCAATAATTTCTGCACAGAAATGAGCTGGAACACATCCAAACACCATAAAAAAAAAAAAAGAAAGGAAGCTAATCTCAACAAATACTACTATCTCACCTTCTGCTCCCTCTATTTCTTTCAAAATGTCTGAAATAGTTAATTTTTTACTATTTTTCAGTGCATTCTGGGCATTTTGGAAAGTCTACTGGGGTTATCTTTAAAAAAAGCTTCTAAACGCAAACGTTCATAAACGCGCATAAACAGAGTATGCAAACGCGGCTAAGCAGACGTTTTTTAACCTATGTTTTCCAGCAATCAGTTTCTATCGTTCAAAAGTATCCCATGTACATGGAGCCTTAAGCCGTTCTCCATCCGGGATTTTTTTCATATTTCAGCATGATCAGACCATTCATTGGGGGAGATTTACTAAAACCAGAGGTTGCAAAATCTGGTGCAACTGTGCATGGTAGCCAATCAGCTTCTAACTTCAGCTTGTTCCATTAAGATTTGACAACAAAACCTGGAAGCTGTTTGGTTTCTGTACAGAGCTGCACCTGATTTTGCACTCTCCTAACTGTTCTAGCGAAGTCACATGTAGTTTAGTGTAATAGCTCTTGCCCATGTATTTTTACATGCTTTTATTTCTCATACAACCGATTAAATATCTGCTTCTGGATAATGTTAATTATGGTAAACTTAGCTTCCCAGCCCCTTCACAACAATGAGGACTAAGTAGATTTTTTCCTTGCTAGAAGTTCCAGAAAAGAGCATCTAAAGATAGTTGTCATTTTTTTTTTCATTTTGCGATGTGAATGGGGTAGTTTAGTGTAATAGCTCTTGCCCAAGTACTTTATTCATAGGGAAAAGAAGGGGTGATTCTACTGCAGAAATTTCTAACGTGTAAATGTCCGCTTTTACAGCAGTTCAGTTTTTACTCAGTCTATAGCATTAATGAGATATGTTTCCATTTTTTATGATGTGTCCTTAAATCTTCCTGTTGTTCTTTGGTGTTGTCTTTGCTCTTTTTCTTAGTATTATAGATGTCATGAGAAATCATATCACAAAGGAGAAAGGCCTGCTGTGCAGGTGATTTTCACTAAGAGTCCATTTAGTGGATCCACTACTGTCTTCCTTTCATCTCCCCTGTGCCAGGCTAATCTCAGGGACACGAAAGCCCTGCCCAACCTCCGCCCCATGTCACAAAATGATTTAATTATAAAGGCAGACAGACCCCAGTGTCCCCCGGCTGTACGGGCGCACAAATAAGCGTGCAATCAAAATCAGCAATTACCTCCGGAATTTAGTGTAAACAGACCTATAATCAGACAACAAACAGAGCTGTTTAGCATTCCTCCTGCACTGCACCGTGTGCGGGGCAATTTCCCTTTATTTATCTTCAGCTGCTCGGTAAAAAAAAAAAAACGAGCAAGGGCATCCATGCAATTAGCATAATTACTGCACATAAAGCGGATCCTGAGTGGATTCTCTCCTGAGTCTCCTCGCCCTCTGCTCCAAACTGCCCTTACCCCCCTCTGTTCTAACCTCCTCACCCACTCCGGCATGGACACTAGGGAGCATCTCTTGGAGGAGTGAAGTTAATATAAGAGCAGCAACAAAAAAAAAATACAACTTACGAATGAATAACTGGATCAAGGCGAAAGGACACAGAATGGTAAACAGTTAAAACTTAACAAATACCTGTTAAAAACTAAGAGACAAAGGGCTATAACTATGGCAAACTATGAGACTGCTTGGGGGCCCAGAGGCACAGTTGCCCGGCCTTGTACTGCCCGCTACCATGATGATTCATGCAAGCTGCAATAACCTTTGGCAAATCGTTTTCAGTAAAATGAACATCTATAGAATTCAGGCAACTCTGATTGCCGTGCATCTATAGAATTCAGGCAACTGTATTTGATTGCTGTGAAAAATGTTTGAAATGGCATTGCCATGACAGTGGAGCTTGGAGAGCTACGAGCTTCAATAATTATATTTATCTGGGACCTTGATACATATAATTATTCCGCTGTGGGATAAGGTCTCAAGGCTAAACATCTCCCCCTTTCTGTAGACCACGGGTCTTAACTTTCATGACAAAAGGGCTACCTTACTGTTCTTCAAAGTTTAGAGGGGCTGGACTGTGGCCAGTGAGGGCGGCTGGACTGTGGCCAGTGAGGGCGGCTGGACTGTGGCCAGTGAGGGCGGCTGGACTGTGGCCAGTGAGGGGGGCTGGACTGTGGCCAGTGAGGGGGGCTGGACTGTGGCCAGTGAGGGGGGCTGGACTGTGGCCAGTGAGGGGGGCTGGACTGTGGCCAGTGGGAGCAGACACAAAACAATGCTATAGTCTTGGTGGTCAGTGGGAGTAAAAAAAAAAAATGACATCATTGGTGTCAGTGGGAGGAATAGTGCCCCAAGGGCTGGATAAAGACAAGCAAAGGGCCTCATCTAGCCCACGAGCTGCAGTTTGAAGCCCCAGCTATAGGCAATGCCAGCCTGTCCTCTTATTGCCTCTCTGTAGACGATAGCTTCCTACCCAAAGGCACAGTTTCTGTTCTTTTTTGCTCCCAGTAGTATCAAACTATAAACACTATGCTGGCCTCTCTTTATGAAAATATGGGGCTTCCTGAATGTCATGTTGATCCAGTGGTTCCAATACTTAGTTGCTAGGACTGTGAAAGACTTCGGGCACCCAGGAGGGAAATGAAGAGATGCATGGCAGATCTTTGTGGTAAACTGTGGACATGGCAAAATTGCAAGTGGGAGGGGCTTAAAATTTAGTATTCTCACTCTGTACATGGAAACATATGCCTCGGTCCTTCCACCCTTAAAATGTGGTTACTTTGCTGCAAGTGAGAGTCTAACAGACAGTAACTTTATCCACTGCCAATGCCTAAGCTTTTCTGCACACAGCTTACCCTGAAGAAGAACTTCAATAATATATTCAGTGACCAGTCAGCAATCAGAAACTGTTGTACAATATAGCATAAAGAGTGCAGGGGCCAGGAGTATATAATATACTTAGGCCCCATTCACATCTGGGCATCTTGGAATCGTGTTGCCAGATTGTGCCACAACATGCATTTGGGAGCCATTCATTGTTACTGGCATCCCAAACCTGGTAAAGAAAACACTGAAAAAATATGCAAAAAATGAGCTATTCGAAAACACACTTGGCTCCACAAAAAAAGTACAGGAGTTACTTTGGTACATTTTTGGAGAAGAGGGCAGCCCTTTCAAGTGAATGGTGATGATTCAAAAATGCACAAAAAGTGTGAAAAACACAGCACTCCTACATTGCTAAAATGTGAACGGGGCCTCAGAGCGCAGTGGTAAGGCGTATGAAAATGTAAAACATGCTGTATATAGTGCAGTTTTCTTCTTTTTTGATGTTTGTTTTATCTGAGTGCAGAATTTATTTTATTTCCCATGCCGTATATAGTGCAGGATTGAAAAGTGCATAAAGCACAGAATACAGGACTTGGAACTGAATGGAGCGCAGGGGGCAGGAGTGCATTTTACACGGAATGCAGAAGCCAAGCATGCATAACGGGGTTGGGAGTACATATCACACAGAGTGCAGGCATCAGAAGTGAGTTACACTCACAGTGCAAGCGTCAGGAGTGCATAATACACAAAGTGCAGGGGTCATGAGTGTTTAATGCAGAGGTTGCAGGGGTCAGAAGTGCGTAATGTACTGAGTTCAGGGGTCAGGAGAGTGTCATGCAGAGAGTACAGGGGTCAGGAGGGTGTACCACAAAGGATACAGGAAAGAGGAGTGAGTAAAACACAGACTGCAGAGGTCAGGAGAGTGTAAAGCACAGTGTGAAGGCGTCAGGGTAATGTAATGCTGTAATGTAAAGAGTGGTGCCTGGCACTAGCGATGCCCACCGTCAGTGATCTTGCACAAGTTTGCAGATGTGGTCTTCCGATTTCACTTTGCAACAGTGACTTACAACCAGATTTACTAGATTTAATTTTCTGGCACATTGCATTCAAACAAAAATGCTGCAAGAAAGCATATACAATTCTGGATTTTTCCGTGCTTTTACGTGCAATTTTTTAAAAGTTTCTGACACAGTTTCCACAGTTTTCAATCAGGTATATAAACAGCCAGGCAGCTAGCATTTTTAGGAGAAATTCAATCCAAGTTTCATGGGAATTTGTGGCTGTAGAATAGTCAAATATCTAATTTCTGTTTTGGTAAGGGAACATGTATACGGGGCGGCACAGTGGCTTAGTGGTTAGCACGTCTGCCTTGCAGTAAATGGGTCATGGGTTCAGTTCCTGACCATGGCGCCTCCTGCATGGAGTTTACATGTTCTCCCTGTGCTTGCATGGGTTTCCTCCCACACTCCAAAGACATGATGGTAGGTTAATTGGATCCTGTCTAAATTGGCCCTAATATGTGTATGTAAGTTAGGGACCTTAGATTGTACACCCCTTGAGGGTTAGGGCCTATTGTGAATGTTCAATATATATGTAAAGTGCTGTGTAAATATATAAGTACCTGAAATAAATAAATGTATATGCTCAGCATAGCTGCCTTGCATACACTCATTTGTTTGTATTAGTGTTCCAGTTCCTTTAAGACATAACTGTAATTGTATTTCTTGCTGGAAAACCATGGGGCCCAGGATGGCAGCACTGAAGTTGATGATAGAAGTCTTTTGCTGTTATCATACCAGAATATAACCCTGCAGGTTGACTGCACAGAAACACAGCCATACATGGCGGGAGGTGACAACATGCTACCTTCATTGTAGCCTGCACTGTGTCTGCACTCTTATAAGATTGTTTTTTAATAATATTTTTTATTTTTTTTTTTCTCAGTGCTGATTTTTATCAGGAGTGAAAAAAAAATTGCCAAACAGCTTCCTGCCCCCCATGCTGCCCCTTCTTCCAGTCCGCAGATAGATTAAGGCAGCCGCTCCCCCTGTCTGCTGCTTACCTACACATTACTGGTCAGTACAGCCACCCAAGGTGACTGTTATCACTTAATTAAATCCTTGCACGCTGAGATGAAAAAACAACAGTGCTCATTCATTCATAACCTGAGGAGAGAGGCCTGTCCTCCCTCCCTCTCTCTGCCTTATTCCTCCATTCCCTCCCTCCATTTCTGCCTATCCCTTGCCAATTCTCTTTCTACCTCTTATTTCAGTCTGGCAGGGAACCCTCTGCAAGCTTTTAGTTCTGAAGAGATCATGTGGCATCTCTGGTCTCTTTCTTTCCAAGTTCTGATCTGCTTTTCTTGCCTCTATTGCACTATTGTTTTTTTTTTTTTTTATGCCTTTACTATTTCCTTTTATGTTTATTTTTTTAATTATATCGGTTAGTCTCTTCTTGCCATTGAGATTTTTTGTTGTTGTTGTATCTGAATTTCTCTTCCTTGTGGATCTTTCCCTTTTCTGCTGTATTTTAGGGTTGCTCAGCTCTGATATTTTCTCTGTTCATTTTCCGAAAACAAGTTGCTGCACTTTTCAGTATAAGCCTTTTGTAAATGAATTATTAATTGGCTGGTAATGCATGGTTCTTTTTACCTCCAACATATAAAAAGGCATGCACCTTTCTATACCTGTAACAGGTGCCATAAGACATCAGAGAAGCTGCACAGCATCCACTAGGGGGCACACGCGTCCTCTTTTTCATCACTTCAGCCCTGTGTTGTCCTGTCTGTCTGTTGCTGTTTGGATCATGGGTAAAGTGCTTTCTGATGATTAGCAAATACAAAACACTGAACACATGAATATATGTTTCCAGAGGTGCCTTTTATTGCATACCTCACTATTCTGACTGTAGCTTTTAACAATAATCTATACTTTGGCCAATCACCATATAATATTGTCAGAATTTGTGTTGGATAACCTGTATGGGTACGATGGCAGCCCTTTTGGCAGTTTCATACCGCCTGCCTTATCCATAGAGGTAGAATCATGCATTGATTTGAACTATCTGTATTGCTAATCCTTTAAGTTGGTTTTTTTTGTAATCCAGTTGGGTTTTCAGCGTCTCTAGGAAGATCTTTGGGGGCCACAAACTCATAAGGTCACACAATTATCGTTAACAACCTGCAATGAGCAGTTGTATGGGGGCCACACAGCATGTCATGCGAAAAGGTTGTCTCTAAACACTAGATCACAATGCCTGCTAGGCAGATGAGAAGTGGACCTGAACTCAAAAAGTGTTGATTTTATGTTATCAGGAGCATTTAGGAGTGCAGTACTCTGAAAATGTATCTTTGTCTTGAAAGTCTCCTGGAGAGAAGCATTGTACTTCATAGTATGTGATTGTGCCCAGGCACTCCTGTGTCTTCAGGCCTATAGGTGTATATCTGCAGTGTGAAATCTAAGCCACTGCTGCCTCTGACTGCTAGTCTCAGGTGAATTGGAGTGAGATTTGGTGACATCACTACTGTTCTCCTTGCTGGAGGCTCTGACATGAGGAAGCAAAGCCCTGCTTTTTTTCCCAAGATGGCTGCCTCCATGCAGAGACACAGAGACAAATGTATCTTTGTCTTGAAAGTCTCCTGGAGAGAAGCATTGTACTTCATAGTATGTGATTGTACCCAGGCACTCCTGTGTCTTCAGGCCTTTAGGTGTATATCTGCAGTGTGAAATCTAAGCCACTGCTGCCTCTGACTGCTAGTCTCAGGTGAATTGGAGTGAGATTTGGTGACATCACTACTGTTCTCCTTGCTGGAGGCTCTGACATGAGGAAGCAAAGCCCTGCTTTTTTTCCCAAGATGGCTGCCTCCATGCAGAGACACAGAGACAAATGTATCTTTGTCTTGAAAGTCTCCTGGAGAGAAGCATTGTACTTCATAGTATGTGATTGTACCCAGGCACTCCTGTGTCTTCAGGCCTTTAGGTGTATATCTGCAGTGTGAAATCTAAGCCACTGCTGCCTCTGACTGCTAGTCTCAGGTGAATTGGAGTGAGATTTGGTGACATCACTACTGTTCTCCTTGCTGGAGGCTCTGACATGAGGAAACAAAGCCCTGCTTTTTTTCCCAAGATGCAGAGACCCATTTTCCTATGCAGAGACCCAGTGCAGAACAAGGTATGGTAAGTAAAGGGACCTGCTATAATATATGTGGGACTGACTGCCACTGACAATTTGAGCATTCCCAGCAGCCTTCTGGAAGTAATCCTTAGCAGTAACCACACTGGCCCAATTTAACTTAATAAAATCAGTTTTCTCTGGAGACTAGCTTTGAAGTGCTTCTAAAACCTAAACTTTTTTTACCTTAAAAATATTTAAGCATGAGTATTGCCCTCTCACCCCCCCCTTTTACTTACCTGAACCCTTACTTGATACAGTGCTGTGCCCATATGCAGCTCTTTTTTTCCCTCACTTCCAGGTCTCTTGGGCTTTGCTGAAGCAGCAGGAGCCATTGGCTCCTGCTGCTGTCAATCAAAGACAGTGATGGGGCGGGGCTGAGTCCTGCTATCTGTGTCAGTAGATGCAGACAGTGAGGGAGCGAGCCCACATGAGTGCCCCCATAGAAAGTGGCTTTCTATGGGAGCATACATGGGAGGGGAAGAAACAGGAGAGCCGTCGGGGGATCTGAGAAGAGCAGGATCGGGACCACTCTGTGTTCCATTGCACAGAGCAGGTAAGGTATATATACCTGTTTGTTAATTTAGCATTTACAATCACTTTAAGCCAAAGGTTAAGAACAAAAGTCATATAGCAAGCATGTTCAGTAGGGGTCCTGCAATGGCAGCCACTGTATCTCTCTTACAGGTCTACTGTTCTATTTTAATGGAAATCAAAGATGGAATATTTTTGCATGTTTTGTGCACATTATTCCCAAATTTCTATAATGTAGTAACCAATAACCTTCTTTTCTATGAGTTACTTTTGTTTGACTCCAGAGCCGGTCGCAGTGCCATGTGAAGGGGAAGCATCTATGGTCATGCCCTCCTCTGTATGTCAGTGTGCAGCTTGTGCTCCCTCCACTGACTCTGTTGAGAACTGTCTATAATGCCACATTTTACCAATACAAGAATGAAATGTGAACTGTCTCTGTATGTGTCTCTGCTTTTCCCGTTGCCTGTCTTCCCCTTTCTGTGTCCCTGTCTTCTTTCCTTGTTGTAGTTCTCTCTGCTCATAGCGATTCTGTGTTCACGATTCCTCTGTTATTTTATTGTCTCCTTGTTTGCACTTGGCTGTCTCCTGTTCTCCTCCCTGCCTCTCTGTTTGTGACTGTCTCTTGTTCTTTTCCCTGCAGTCTCTGGACGGCTTTGTATTTGCACTAAATCAAGAAGGAAAATTTTTGTACATTTCGGAGACTGTGTCCATCTACCTTGGCTTGTCTCAGGTGAGTGTCGCTCATCTGTTCCTCATACTAAAAAAGCCACTAATCCTGTTTTAAACTGGTTACATGGGAGCTGCCTAGTAAAAAGAGGACAAGAGGTGGAAATGTCAGCCAATCAAGTTTCATCTCTTAAAGTTGAGTTACAGGAATGACCTTTTTTAAAACATACATTGGTCCAGATTGGTTACATCTAATTCTTCATATCTCACATCTAGAGGGCTGCTGGAGATGCAGAAATTCGCTGTAGTAGCCTGTACTACATACAGTCAGTGCTGGTCTCTTATGGGTGCTGCTTGAGCCCCTTGCCTTCTGCATACTGGACACAAGGAGTCACTCAGCACCTCCTCCATTCAGAGAATGTCTTATACTTTTCAGTGAATACAAGGTGATCTCTGATTGTACAAAGCAGAGAGGAGGGGCATGGTCTTTGCCACTTCCAATGAAAGAACGCTTTGTATTCATTGAAAAAAAATACAAGACTTTCTTTAAATGGCGGACGTCCTGAGCAAGTGATTCCCCGTGTTCATTAAAAAAATGGAAGGTCATTCGGGGAACTCCTGGAAGAGAGCAGCACAGACTGTATAGCACAGGCGAATTTCTGCATCCCAACCCGCCCTCCGGATTTAAGCTATGATGATTTAGATGTAACCAAGCTGGGCCAATGTTAGTAAAAAAAAAAAAACACCTGGAGTTCAGCTTTTAAATCAAAGGAAATAATCTGATTGGTCGCTGTACACAACGGCACCATGTTTGCTTTGGCTTTCTTTGCTCTAAGTTTTGTCAAATCAAAATGTTTTACTGAGCCCCCTTAGGAAACATATACATAACATGCACTTACAGAGTCTCTATCACTGGTACGTTTTTAGGCTTCTTCAGTATAAACTGCAAGGTGCTAAATGATCATAGAAGCCAGTTAGTCAGGCCAGCACAGTATTAATTCCCACTGATGTTATTGAAATGTGCTTGACATTATAAACTCTACACTGCTTTGATCACCAAACCCATAAAGGTAGATATTCTAGTATGCAATCCTACATTTCCTATAGAATCCAGACCTTACATTATTTAATAGAAACACAATGGGCTACTATACATATTCAAGTAGTTGCTGTGTAATGTTCATTTAATACAAGGGTCCTCAAACTTGACTGTCCTTCAGACTTTAGGGGGGCCAGGTTGTGACCAGTGGAAGTAGAAAATGTCCTGTGTCAGTAGGAGTAAACAATGACACATCTTGGGGGGGAATAATGTTCTGTCATTGGTATCAGTGGGAGGAATAGTGCCCCATAATTGGTATCAGTGAGAGGAATAGTGCCCCATCATTGGTGCCAGTGGGAGGAATAGTGCCCCATAATTGGTATCAGTGGGAGGAATAGTGCCCCATCATTGGTGCCAGTGGGAGGAATAGTGCCCCATCATTGGTGCCAGTGGGAGGAATAGTGCCCCATCATTGGTGCCAGTGGGAGGAATAGTGCCCCATCATTGGTATCAGTAGGAGGAATAGTGCCCCATCATTGGTATCAGTAGGAGGAATAGTGCCCCATCATTGGTATCAGTAGGAAGAATAGTGCCCCAAGAGCCGTATAAAGGCTCCATTGAGGGACAGAAACAGTATTTGAGTTCGCCACAATTCCATATGTGTAATTGATCACATTCTGGGGTGTTAAACCTGAAACAAACCTGTAACCTAAAACTTAAGAGAAGCTTCACATCAAGGTTTCTCAACCAGGATTCCTTGGAACTCTAGGGTTCCTTCAGTGGTTTCTAGGGGTTCCATCAGCAATAAGAGATTTCTGCTTCTCAGATGAGTAACCACTGACACTAGTGACCTTTTCAGCTATCTCGAAGGGGGGATTCTTCCCAAATACCACAAATGTAAGAAGCATTCTTCCCACTAACCATCACACTAATGTGCTGTAAGCTGTAAATATAATAATATTAGCAGGGGACAAAAAGTTTCTCCAAGAGTTCCTCTATGTTAAAAAAAGGTTGAAAAAGGCTGTTTTACATCCCGACTTCTCTGCTGTGAATGTCCTCTTTTTACCAGACAACATTATTAGAGGCCCATATACTTTATACCAAGTTTACACCTAGTGCAATGTTGATACACCTACACACAGATTATGGATGATGTTCTCAATACGTAGTATGCCAGTGTGGGACAATATTTGCATTGTATGCTTTCAGCCTCATTGATGAGGTTTTCTACTCTAAATAAAGTGGACCACTCTATCAGGTACTTTTAGTAACAATGGGGCAGGGGGGTACCACTTGCACCTGTCTTGTACCCAACAGAAAGACCCCATCCAGGTGTAGTTTAATTGCTGGTCCAGTGCCCATCGGTCCATATAAATTGCACACATAAAATAAATGAATCTGGATACCAGCTTCCTGTCAAATCAAAGCTGGGATTACGGCTCTTGTTTCTGAGTAAGCCGGGAAAAATGTGTAATTACATTGGGGGTTCACTACAGGGGATCTACTTTTAGCCAAACATAGAAATCCTCTTTTCAAAAGTCTTTATGAAGGATATGTATGTGTCTGCTAAATGTGTTGAGTACACACGATCAGCACCTTAGTATATGTGTGACACCCTTATTGTCCTGCCCTTTGTGTATCATTGTTGTGTTTCTGTGGCTACCCCTTAGTACTTAGCAGACAAGTGCCGAGGCTGTTGGCGGTACCTGCGATTATTTGTAACATTTACCTTCTCTCGGTGGTTTTGTGCTCTTTGCCTGCTGTGACCTGGGAGAGGGCAGTCAAGTGTCCCTGTTGTCTCTAGGGTCCCATTAGCCGCTAATCCAGGGCCAGGTGTGTGCCATGGGATCTGACACCGTCACCATGTCTGCTCACCTCTCCCATTAAATAAAGTGTGATAGAGCAATGCCTGCAGTGCATTTTAATATGGTTATGATGAGGAAATGGGAGCCAACTCACCTGATTTCCCCGAATGTAACTTCTTCCAGAAGGGGCAGGACATCTGTCTCTAACTGCAGGAACAATGAGAATTCAGTCAAATATTTGGAAAACATGTCAACTCTCTCTGCCTGCTTGAATTATCATTGTACATAATTGCTGCTTGGTGTTTTTCCATTAACTCTATTGCGTTGACACACTACGGAGTGCTCTGGGGTATTGTTCTGTAGAGAAATAAAAACATTCTTCAATTAGGTGTTGTGAAGAGCAGTACAGCACTTTGGGAAGATGCGTGCATGAATGGCAACATGGCAGTCAGGTTTTCTGGAAGGTAATTAAAAGTGCAGTTATGTCATGTGAGCTGTAATAACCAACACAGCAAAGTGATCCTGAATGTCATAGAAGTGAACAGTGATGATCACCTATTCTACAATGTGATGGTGAAGAACTCATAACCCTGCAGTATCATGGTATCAGTGTAGCGATGGCAAGGATATAATGCAGTAATATGAGAGTAAAAAGAATATAATCCAGCAATGTGATAGTAAAAAGAACATAATCCAGCAATGTGATAGTAAAAAGAACATAATCCAGCAATGTGATAGTAAAAAGAATATAATCCAGCAATGTGATAGTAAAAAGAATATAATCCAGCAATGTGATAGTAAAAATAATATAATCCAGCAATGTGATAGTAAAAAGAATATAATCCAGCAGTGTAGTAGTAAAAATATAATCCAGCAATGTGATAGTAAAAAGAATATAATCCAGCAATGTAGTAGTAAAAATATAATCCAGCAATGTGATAGTAAAAAAAAATAATCCAGCAATGTGATAGTAAAAAGAACATAATCCAGCAATGTGATAGTAAAAAGAACATAATCCAGCAATGTGATAGTAAAAAGAATATAACCCAGCAATGTGATAGTAAAAAGAATATAACCCAGCAATGTGATAGTAAAAAGAATATAATCCAGCAATGTGATAATAAAAAGAATATAATCCAGCAATGTGATAATAAAAAGAACATAATCCAGCAATGTGATAGTAAAAAGAACATAATCCAGCAATGTGATAGTAAAAAGAACATAATCCAGCAATGTGATAGTAAAAAGAACATAATCCAGCAATGTGATAGTAAAAAGAACTGTTTTGTTTACTAACAGTTCTCCTCCCTGTCAGCTCAGGCACACTGCTTTGGATGGCTGTGCACAGCACAGCCATCTAAAGCAGTGTGCTTACAGTGAAGCACACTGACACAGCCCCCTGTGTAAAACGCTCCCAGCACACAATTAATCCTTTGATTGCCCCTCATGTTAACCTCTTCTTGCCCAGTGACATTAGAACAGTGACACCGGGTCCCGGCCGGTGATAACCCGCCGGCGCCCGGTAATTACCGAGCATCTCCAACAGAGAGGAGGACTGCTTTGTTTACTAACAGTCCTCCTCCCTGTCAGCTCGGACACACTGTTCTGGATGACTGGATGGCCATCCAAAGCAGTGTGCTTACAGTGAAGCACCAACACACTGCTCCCCAGTAAAACACACCCTGCACACAGTTAACCCTTTGGTCACACCTCATGTTAACCCCTTCCTGCCCAGTGCCATTAGTACAGTGTCAGTGCTTTTTTTTAGTCAGTTCCCCCCCAGTGTCAGAATACCCGCTACAGTCCCTCTATAAGTCGCTGATCGACGCCATAAAAAAAATCCCAGTATCTATACCACCATTTGTAAATGTTATAACTTTCATGTGAACCAATTAATGTACACGTATTGGGATTATTTTTTGGAAAAGACATGTAGCAGAATACATTTTGGTGTAAATTTATGATGAAATTTGATTTTTAAAATTTTTTTACTGGACATGTTTAATAGCAAAAAGTCCAAAATATTGTTTTTTTTTCTCAAAATTGTCAGTCTTTTTTATAGTGCAAAAAAAAAACCTCACAGGCGAAAGAAAGCTCAATTTGTGGGAAAAAAAGGACCTAAATTTCATTTGGGTGCAGCGTCGCATGACCGCTCAATTGTCAGTTAAAGTAACGCACTGCTGTAACACAAAAAATGGTCTGGTCAGGAAGGGGGGTAAATCCTTAGGAGGGCAAGTGGTTAAAGGATAAGTTCACTTAAAAAAATAATAATAATAAATGTGCATTTTTTTTCAAGTAAAAAAATGTGCATTTACTCATTTTTTTAGAAGCCTGGAAAGCATATGGCACCAGCGATGAGCAGGACTCCTACAGGATGTCAGTTTAATCTGTCTGCCCTTACCTCGTACAAGCAGGCAGTTTCACACTGGCAGTAAGAATCAATGAACTACCAGAGCGCTCAACAGTGCCATGGTGGTTCATTGAGAACTACAAGCCAACAACTGTAAAGGATGTTGGAACTTGTAGTTTTCCCATTCACAGTGTACTGTGAGTGAATGATATGGCCGGGCAGGCGGAGAAGATCCCCCGCTAGCTGTCACAATTATACTCTGAAAATGGGTGTAACATGTTATGAAAGGTGAACTTATCCTTTAAATCAAAGTCCATTTATACTCTTGTAAAAAGAACTTCCACCATCCAGTAGATCCCTGTAGTATAACGAAAACACTGAGTGCCTCCACCCTAATCAAATGCACACTCACCAGACCATAAGCTGTAATAAGTCCAGCAGACACAGCATGTTTCTCAGGCATAGATCCTCCCCAGGTGTATGCACTTCCACTCTGAATCAAATGCACACTCACCAGACCATAAGCTGTAATAAGTCCAGCAGACACAGCATGTTTCTCAGGCATAGATCCTCCTCAGGTGTATGCATTTCCACTCTGAATCAAATGTACACTCACCAGACCATAAGCTGTAATAAGTCCAGCAGACACAGCATGTTTCTCAGGCATAGATCCTCCCCAGGTGTATGCACTTCCACTCTGAATCAAATGCACACTCACCAGACCATCAGCTGTAATAAGTCCAGCAGACACAGCATGTTTCTCAGGCATAGATCCTCCTCAGGTGTATGCACTTCCACTCTGAATCAAATGTACACTCACCAGACCATAAGCTGTAATAAGTCCAGCAGACACAGCATGTTTCTCAGACATAGATCCTCCCCAGGTGTATGCACTTCCACTCTGAATCAAATGCACACTCACCAGACCATCAGCTGTAATAAGTCCAGCAGACACAGCATGTTTCTCAGGCATAGATCCTCCCCAGGTGTATACACATGGGGAGTAGCTGAGGAGGAATATTATATCACCTGGGGAGGATTATTACAGTTTATGGTCTGGTGAGTGTACATTTGATTCAGAGTGGAAGTGCATACACCTGGGGAGGATCTGTGCCTGAGAAACATGCTGTGTCTGCTGTATTTTTTACAGTTTATGGTCTGGTGAGTGTGCATTTGATTAAGGTGGAGGCACTCAGTGTTTTCGTTATACTACAGGGATCTACTGGATGGTGGAAGTTCTTTTTACAAGATTATAAATGGACTTTGATTTAAAGGATAAGTTCACCTTTCATCTTTCGTAACATGTTACACCCATTTTCAGAGTATAATTGTGACAGCTAGCGGGGGATCTTCTCACTCAGTGTTTTCATTACACTACAAGGATCTACTGGATGGTGGAAGATCTTTTTTAACTGAGTATGTATGGACTTTGAATCAACAGAAACCTCACGTTTGGCACAGTGAACATCGTATACATATTTATGTATTTATATTTGTAAGTTTTTGTAATATTCACTGGCACTGCATCATTTGACAATATTGAAAATTCGAGGCAGTAATCCAGCAATGACAAAAAAGCATGAGCAAATGAATGCTGAAACTCCTGCACTGGACGATGAGCTCCGCAATGTCAGTAACCCCACATGGAGCACTTTTTGGGAATGCAAGCCTTCAGCCCTCAACGGACCAGGGAAATCCAAAGAAGCTGTGTGCAAAGAAACAAACAGAAAGAGCACGGGCCTAGCGCATTACCTTCTAAAAATGAGATGTATTGAATAAAAAGTAGTATACTCACAAAGGAATAAAATGAAAGGCACATCACAAAAAAGACAGCATGGTCCAATCTCCCTAGATGGTGGCTGTTGGGAGACTGTAGGCCTCCAAATTTCTGACATGTTTCGAGGCAGAACCTCTTCCTCAGAGCCTCACATTTTTAGAAGGTGCACGAGGCCTGTGTGCCCTCTGTTTGTTTCTTTGCACACAGTAATCCAGCAATGTGGTGATATGAAGGTTGTAATTCAACAATGTGATCATATGGAGGGTGTAATCCAGCAATGTGGTGATATGGAGGGTGTAATCCAGAAATGTGATAATATGGAGGGTGTAATCCAGAAATGTGATAATATGGAGGGTGTAATCCAGCAATGTTATAATATAGAGGTTGTTCTCCAGCAATGTGATAATATGGAGGGAGTAATCCAGCAATGTGGTGATATGGAGGGTGTAATCCAGCAATGTGGTGATATGGAGGGTGTAATCCAGCAATGTGATAATATGGAGGGTGTAATCCAGCAATGTGGTGATATGGAGGGTGTAATCCAGCAATGTGATAATATGGAGGTTGTTCTCCAGCAATGTGATAATATGGAGGGTGTAAACCAGAAATGTGATAATATGGAGGGTGTAATCCAGAAATGTGATAATATGGAGGGTGTAATCCAGCAATGTGATAATATGGAGGGTGTAATCCAGCAATGTGATTATATGGAGGTTGTAATCCAGCAATGTTATAATATGGAGGTTGTTCTCCAGCAATGTGATAATATGGAGGGTGTAATCCAGAAATGTGATAATATGGAGGGAGTAATCCAGAAATGTGATAATATGGAGGGAGTAATCCAGAAATGTGATAATATGGAGGTTGTAATCCAGCAATGTGATAATATGGAGGGTGTAATCCAGAAATGTGATAATATGGAGGGAGTAATCCAGAAAAGTGATAATATGGAGGTTGTAATCCAGCAATGTGATAAAATGGAGGGTGTAATCCAGCAATGTGATAATATGGAGGGTGTAATCCAGCAATGTGATAATATGGAGGGTGTAATCCAGCAATGTGATAATATGGAGAGTGTAATCCAGCAATGTGATAATATGGAGGTTGTTCTCCAGCAATGTTGTACCATAGAGCTTGTAATGCAGTGCTGTGTTGATCATAAGGAAATAATTCAGTAAAGTAATAGAGAGGGTAACATTCAGCAATTAAATGCCTAGATGGTTATAATCCATTGATTTGATGGGGAACAGAATTTAATATGCACCGGGCCTTTATTGGCACTTTTTGTTTACAATCAGTTTTGTTCTATAAAAATACTTAGAACCCCCAAACATTATATATTTTTTAAAGCAGAGGCCCCGGAGAATAAATTGGTGGGTTTTTCAATTTTTTATGTCACACGGTTTTTCAAACACAATTTTTTGGGAGAAAATACGTTTTTTTTATTTTTAATAGCAAGGCTACTGTATGAATGATAAAATCCAAAAACATGGCTGAAAATAATTACTAAACCAATATTGGGATTAAAAAAAATGTGTATAAACTCTGCTGAGCCATGTGATTGGTAATTGGTGTGGTCGTAAGTAGTGTAGTTCAGCGATGTGATAACAGATTTAGTACCCAGTGCCGAGGCAAAGATCAGCTGTTGTCTAGTCATTTGTTAGTGAATAGATTAAAATCTGGTCATGTGATAGTGACATATAGCAATCAGATTAGAATCCAGTGATATGATAGGGAGCAGTCTATTGCCCAGTCATATGTTAGCAAGCAGTTTACACTCCAGGTTTGTGGCTCTCAGCAGAATATAATCCAGAGAGGTTATGTTAGACAAATGGTGCATCAGTGAATGGGTCGGCTCCTACTTCTTTAACGTTGTGGATCATTCAGTTGCACAGTTTCAGTTGTAAAAATCGATGTAGCAGAGTAAAGGATTTTAATCAAGTAGTTTGTCCATCAACAGCAGATACAAACTATGTACTACAGATGCTCACTTTACCATACAGATGTCACCGGCATTGTTTATACACTGGAAGGCAGTGCATGCTTAAAATAGCACCATTTATATGGCATGTTCTGCTATGGTCAGGGGCGGACTGACCATTTGGAAACTCAGGCAGTGCCCGAGGGGCAAGTAGGGGGCCCCATGAGATGCCCCTAGTACCTTTTTCATAGGCTTTTTTGAGTTTGGGCAAGGACACAGGGGCCACATGATCCCCTATTGCCCGGGGGCCCCATGAGTTGTCAGTCCGCCCCTGGCTATAGTATATTCTGGAAGTGCATTATGGGAATATGCATGTGTTATGGTTTACATTGGGAAACCCTGGAGGCCATTGGTGGTATTACATTATTAGTCCTTTGACAGCATTTACTTACTGCAACAGGCTATATCATTGTATTATGTTGTGTTGTATGATGCTGCCTAGCCTGCAATACCCATGTTGTGCAGTCTATATTATCCAAGAGTTCTTAACCTACGCTTTCCAATGACACACAATCTGGGATAGTCAGGTGCCATTCATAGCTAACACCTTGTGCTCTATAGGGAATGCGTGGCTCGTACTTAAAGAATTGAGCTCTGTCATTTCAAAGCCATTGTTTCTAATTTTTTGGGACTCATTAATGACTGGCATAGTACCACTGCATTGGTGTAAGGCCAATGTGGTGCCAATATTTAAAAAGGGGTCAAAATCTTTACCAAGTAATTATAGACCTGTTAGTTTCACTTCTATAGTTGGGAAGATACTGGAGAGTTTAATAAAAGACCACTTTTTTTTAATGGTTGGAACTGGATGGACTTTTGGCTTTTTTCAGCCAGACTAACTATGTAACTATATACTATACAGCTGGCCTTTGTGCAATCATGACTATAACAGGTCCGCAAGACATTAAAGTATAAATGTAACCCAAGTTAATACTATGAAATCCCCTCTGTGTTCCAGATGTCTTGTGTGCCCACCATACAAAGATACACGTAAGAAACCTGTTGTGAGAGAGATATGTGGACTGTCACTGCTGACAATGCTTCCCGCCTGGCTGCAGTGACCGCAGTTTAAATAATCTCAGTACTTTAACAATAATCTTGTTTATTTCTGATTTCCAGGCAGGCATCTAAATCCATAGTTGAAATACACATGTGAACTGACCTATCTAACAAAGGATTTATACTTCTGTCCAATCTCTAGTGTGATTCATACACCTCTGCCAGACAGCACAGCCAGGAGGGTGAGACTGCTTTCTCTGTGACAGTTTAGAAATACAGGGGTGTCACCTCCTCTCCTGCAGCCAGCTGACTCAATAATGAAGAAGGAGCAACCTGCTGATAATTTATTAATTCAGTTCACTGTGCTCGCCTCCTGTCAGTGTGTTACCTGTAGCAGAGTATATCTGAGGAGAGGAGTCTCATATCTAGATATATTTAAAGTATAGTTCATTATTTGTAAGGAATAAGCATCTGCATTATATTCTTTTTTTATTGCTTTCTAGGGCTTTGAAGTAGTATTATGGCCTCCCTAAAAAAAAACGGTTGCAGCACTGAAGCTGTTGGCACTGACCATATGCAAATATGCCGTCTCTCGGCGGCTGGGCCTTGACACCAAGAGGTTGCATAATTGCGTACCCCAAAAAAAAAACACGTGTCGAGAGCATTTACCCCCGGCGCCTCCTTTCCGATCATGTGACCGCTGTGACAGCCCATCATGGCGGTCACATGACCCTAAACCCCCCCCTCCCGCCTCCCGGTGTCACAAACCCCTTAAGGCTAGGTACACATCTGTGCGGGTAGTTCTGTTGCGGATCTGCACGAATATCCGTGCAGCCGCACCACCCGCACAGAGAAATGCAGACCCGTGGGCGGGCGCCATTAGTTCTAATGGCACGCCGCCCGCTCTGGAAAACGCAACCTTACTGGGGACCGAGGTGCCCAAGCAGGCTGCGTTTTCAGAAGAAGTGCAGGGACTTCTTCCCTACGGGGCACGGGAGTTCATTCAAATGAATGGGCTCTTGTGCCTGCCCAAAACGTGGCCCGCACGGCCGCATATATGTGAACCATGGCTAAAGGGCCGGAAGGTGCAGGTGCCAATGGGTTAATTATAAGTGCATTAGCATTTATAGCTATCCTCTAAAGCAGTGGTTCCCAACCTTTCTAATGCCGTGACCCCTTAATACAGTTCCTCATGTTGTGGTGACCCCCAACCATAAAATTATTTTCGTTGCTACTTCATAACTGTAATTTTGCAGTGGGAGGACTAGCGCCCCATCACTGATGTCAGTGGGATGAATAGTGTCCCATCGTTGGTATCAGTGGGAGGAATAGTGTCCCATCATTGGTGTCAGTGGGAGGAATAGTGTCCCATCATTGGTGTCAGTGGGAGGAATAGTGCCCCATCATTGGTGTCAGTGGGAGGAATAGTGTCCCATCATTGGTATCAGTGGGAGGAATAGTGTCCCATCATTGGTGTCAGTGGGAGGAATAGTGTCCCATCATTGGTGTCAGTGGGAGGAATAGTGCCCCATCATTGGTGTCAGTGGGAGGAATAGTGTTCCATCATTGGTGTCAGTGGGAGGAATAGTGCCCAATCATTGGCGTCAGTGGGAGGAATAGTGCCCAATCATTGGCGTCAGTGGGAGGAATAGTGCCCAATCATTGGCGTCAGTGGGAGGAATAGTGTCCCATCATTGGCGTCAGTGGGAGGAATAGTGCCCCATCATTGGCGTCAGTGGGAGGAATAGTGTCCCATCATTGGTATCAGTGGGAGGAATAGTGTCCCATCATTGGTGTCAGTGGGAGGAATAGTGTCCCATCATTGGTGTCAGTGGGAGGAATAGTGCCCCATCATTGGTATCAGTGGGAGAAATGGTGCCCCATCATTGGTATCAGTGGGAGGAATAGTGCCCCATCATTGGTGTCAGTGGGAGGAATAGTGCCCCATCATTGGTGTCAGTGGGAGGAATAGTGCCCCATCATTGGTGTCAGTGGGAGGAATAGTGCCCCATCATTGGTGTCAGTGGGAGGAATAGTGCCCCATCATTGGTGTCAGTGGGAGGAATAGTGCCCCATCATTGGTGTCAGTGGGAGGAATAGTGCCCCATCATTGGTATCAGTGGGAGGAATAGTGCCCCATCATTGGTGTCAGTGGGAGGAATAGTGCCCCATCATTGGTGTCAGTGGGAGGAATAGTGCCCCATCATTAGTATCAGTGGGAGGAATAGTGCCCCATCATTGGTGTCAGTGGGAGGAATAGTGCCCCATCATTGGTGTCAGTGGGAGGAATAGTGCTCCATCATTGGTGTCAGTGGGAGGAATAGTGCCCCATCATTGGTGTCAGTGGGAGGAATAGTGCCCCATCATTGGTGTCAGTGGGAGGAATAGTGCCCCATCATTGGTGTCAGTGGGAAGAATAGTGCCCCATCATTGGCGTCAGTGGGAGGAATAGTGCCCCATCATTGGTGTCAGTGGGAGGAATAGTGCCCCATTGTGGGTGTCAGTGGGAGGAATAGTGCCCCATTGTGGGTGTCAGTGGGAGGAATAGTGCCCCATCGTTGGTGTCAGTGGGGGGAGGAATAGTGCCCCATCGTTGGTGTCAGTGGGGGGAGGAATAGTGCCCCATCGTTGGTGTCAGTGGGGGGAGGAATAGTGCCCCATCGTTGGTGTCAGTGGGGGGAGGAATAGTGCCCCATCGTTGGTGTCAGTGGGGGGGAGGAATAGTGCCCCATCGTTGGTATTAGTGACACAAATGATGGGGCCCTATCCCTCCCACTGACACCAATGATACTTACCTTGCTGACTCCTGCTCCAGCCTGGGCTCGCTCTCTCCCTCTCCCATCTACAGGCAGCATACCTGGCTGCAGCAGCAAAATTTGCACTTACCTGTCAGCTGTCTTCCTTCTCTGGCCTCTCTCTTCACTCGTTCCTGCAGCTCCCTCGATCTTCTTCGATCTCCGCGCGCTGCCGCTCGGCTCCTCCTCTCCAAGCTCCACCTTCTCGCCGGTGATTGGCCGCCTGTGTGCCTCTCCTGAGCTACAGTTCCGGTGACCAATCAGCGGCGAGGAGGCGGTGACAGGGGCAGCATATCATCCCGCCCACACATCGCCGGAGACAGGAGCGGCGTCTCGGTTCCTAAGACCATCGGAAATATGTGTTTTCCGATGGTCTTAGGCGACCCCTGGGAAATGGTCGTTCGACCCCCAAAGGGGTCGCGACCCCCAGGTTGAGAACCGCTGCTCTAAAGTCTTACAAATACCCATTAATCCTGCCAATGAAGTCCCCCTATTGCAGCTATCTGGGATTGTGTGGCAATGATGCTGCACTGCTCCTGAATTCAGAGATAAGAAGTCAGATCCTGGCCATGCCTAGTCCTGCCCACTGTTTTCTGGATTGGCAGCTCTGCCTCTCTTTATGGAACCCTCCCATTGTAGCTGCAGGATCTGGGAAGGGGAGCGTGTGAGACACAAATAAAGGAGCATTTGACTTACTCAGGGAGGGTAAAGAAAGACTGTTGTTTTCTTTATGAGGGTTGTGCATCCCATCATAACTGGATGTAGAATCTGTTTAGACTGTAGTAGGGGATCCTTTAGTTTTACTTTAAATAACCGTTTATAGGCAACCCAATGTAAATGCACAGGTTTAGAAAAAAAAAACATACACCGAATAGCCATAACATTATGAACACTGACAGGTAAAGTGAATAACATTAATTATCTCATTACAATGGCACCTGAAAGTGTGTGGAATATATTAGGCTGCTAGTGAACATGTTGTCCCTGAAGTTGATGTGCTGAAAGCAGAAAAAAAGGGCAAGTGTAAGCATTTGAGTGACTTTAGCAAGGGCCAAATTATAATAGCTAGACAACTGGGTCAGAGCAACTTCAAAACTGCAGCTCTTGTGGGATGTTCCTGGTCTACAGTCAACAGGGCATACTAAAAGTGGTCCAAGGTCGGGAAAGCAGTGACAGGGTCATAGGTGGCCAAGACGCATTGATGCACATGGGGGGGGGGGGGGCTGACCCGTGTAGTTCATTCCAATAAAAGAGCTACTGTAGCTCAAATTGCTGAAAAAGTTGATGCTGGTTCTGACAGAATGGAGTCAGTGCAAAGCAGTTTGTTGAGTATGGGTCTTGCTGACCCATGTCTACAGCCAAAAGAGCCAACAATGGTCACGTGAGCATCAGAACTGGACCACAGAGCAACAAAAAAAGTGGCCTCATCTGATGAATCATGTTTTCTTTTACATCATGTTAATGGCCTGGTGCGTGTACATTGCTTGCTTTGGGAAGAGATGGCACCAAGATGCACTATGGGAAGAAGACAATTCAGCAGCAGCTTAAAGTGGTTGTAAACCCTCACATATACCGAGTGAAGTGACTGGCCTCAGGTGATACATAGAGATGAAACAAATCCTTCTGCAGAAGTTGTACCTGTTTATCTATAGCTCTGTCCCCTACATCAATTTAAAGAGCAGAATTTACACAGGATCTCTCAGCTCTGAAAAGCAGGGGGAGCTGAAGTTACACTCAGTGAGAAGAGCTCTGAGATCTGATTGGAGGGAAAGAAACACCCCTCTTCCCACAGCACACAGGAACAGAGCTGAGGCTGTCAATCACAGGTTGTGCCCTTCCCTGTCACCATTATTTTCTTTGCGTCAGAAAAACTTGTCAGAAGTGACTCATGCTGATATCAGAGGAATGAGGCAGCAGGCAGAAATTACACTTAGTGCTCTGGATTGAGACAAGTACACACTATGGAGGGAGGGATGTGCTTTGTTCATATTTCATGTCTGAGATTTACAACCACAGGATCTGCTACTGACAACTTGTTGACAGATACCACAATATACCTTCAGAGGCCTAGTGGCCTCAAACAAGCAAAGTAACATGGGACTAACAAGTAACATGGGACTTTTTTTATACCTCTTGGGAGTTTAAATGTAACCCAAAACACACAAATACCAGAAAACATTGTATCTTCTTGTAGCAAACGTATTGTCATAAGATTGATGTTGAAAGTCATTCAGGTCTATATCAATATTGAAACATCAACAGGCGTCTTAACATACAAAGAATGTAGCCTGTTATAGTCACGTCTGCTTCATCAGGACCTCAGACGACTTGTATCAAGGTTGACCAAGGAAGAAAAGCTTACTCTAAAAAATAAACACAACACATGTCTAAAAATATGACCAACAAATTCTAACAACTAAAACAAAGTATACATAACACATAATTGCATTATAGCAAGTCAGATAAAGCATACATACACTATATTGCCAAAAGTATTGGGACACCCCTCCAAATCATTGGATTCAGGTGTTTCAAGCCCCTAGACATGCAGACTGCTTCTACAAACATTTGTGAAAGAATGGATTGCTCTCAGGAGCTCAGTGAATTCAAGCGTGGTACCGTGATAGGTTGCCACCTGTGCAATAAGTCCATCCATGAAATTTCCTTGCTACTAAATATTTCACGGTCAACTGTTAGTGGTATTATAACAAAGTGGAAGCAACTGGGAACAACAGCAACTCAGCCACAAGCTGGTAGGCCACTTAAAATGACAGAGCGGGGTCAGTGCATGCAGAATAAGTCGCAGTGCGCGGAAGTCGCCAACTTTCTGCAGAGTCAATAGCTAAAGACCTCCAAACTTCGTGTGGCCTTCAGATTAGCACAACAACAGTGCGTAGAGAGCTTCATGGAATGGGTTTCCATGGCCGAGCAGCTGCATCCAAGCCTTACATCACCAAGTGCAATGCAAAGTGTGAAGCACGCCGCCACTGGACTCTAGAGCAATGGAGACATGTTTTCTGGAGTGAGGAATCACGCTTCTCTGTCTGGCAATCCAATGGACATGTCTGGATTTGGCTGTTGGCAACAGAACAGTACTTGCCTGACTGCATTGTGCCAAGTGTAAAGTTTGGTGGAGGGAGATTATAGTGTGGGGTTGTTTTTCAGGGGTTGGGCTTGGCCCCTTAGTTCCAGTGAAGGAAACTCTTTAGGTGTCAGCATACCAAGACATTTTGGACAATTTCATGCTCCCAACTTTGTGGGAACAGTTTGGGGATGGCCCCTTCCTGTTCCAACATGACTGCGCACCAGTGCACAAAGCAAGGTCCATAAAGACATGGATGAGTGAGGTGGAGGTGGAGGAACTTGACTGGCCTGCACAGAGTCCTGACCTCAACCTCATAGAACACCTTTGGGATGAATTAAAGCAGAGACTATGAGCCAAGCCCCCGTCCGACATTAGTGCCTGACCTCACAAATGTGCATCTGGAAGAATGGTCAGACATTGCCATAGACACCCTCCTAAACCTTGTGGACGGCCTTCCCAGAAGAGTTGAAGCTTTTGTAGCTGCAAAGGGTGGGCCAACTCAATATTGAACCCTCTGGACTAAGACTGGGATGCCATTAAAGTTCATGTGCGTTTAAAGGTAGGTGTCCCAATACTTTTGGCAACATAGTGCAAGTCATAATCCCATAATTGCGATTATACTTGCCTCAACAAGTCAGGGCTGTTTTGGCTGCAAAAAGGGACCTACTTAATATTAGGTGAATGGTCATAATGTTATGGCTGATCATTGCAAAAGAGACATAGCAACTGCCATTCTGTAGATGCTAGTTGCCTGGCTGTCATGTTGACCTTTTTGCTTCAATAATTTCAGTTACTGGCCCAGAACAAATATGCAGATGAGGATTTCTGACTCTCCTGATCTGCATTCTTGTTCCAGGTCAGTGCGAAAGTATGGACGACATGGTGACAGCCACTCAACTAACCTTTTTCAGAAGTCAGCAGTGACAAACTTCATATTTCTTCCATGACAGGTTTACTTTAATTTTACTGTAGTGTATACAACAAATAATGACTAGTTACACATTTACATGTACTCCACAATATATCGCAAGCAAGTAAAAGTGTACAATTGATTTAGCTACTAGTGTATTGCAAATGTCTTTATTCTTAATTAAACAAGTCTGATTTTTATTTTATATCCACCTGTCTCTGTATAGAAGCGGTATGTTTGATAAATGTCACCTTATTATTTTCTGTATTGTAGTTCTACAGAGGAACAGACTATGGTAAATAAGCTAAGCCAGCAGTGAAGGGAAAATCCATTAATGTGATGGTCAGTAATAAAGTAGTCCATTAGTGTCTGGTAAATGGGGTAATATGGTTGTCCAGCTAAGTGATGGAGTGCTGGTTAGAAGGACAGCTAAGCTGGGTGAAGGAGGACAGAGCAAATACTTAATCAATACGTTACAGCATACAGTGTAAGTGCTTGTTGGTCTACAACGTGCAGAAGTTTGGTAGGAAGTATTTGGGGTTGATTTACTAAAGGCAAATAGACTGTGCAGTTTGTAAGTTGCTCCAGAGCTTAGTAAATGATTTCTTTGCAAAGAATACCCAATCACGTGCAACAAAAAAAAACATTTTTGCTTGCACATGATTGGATGATGGAAGTCAGCAGAGCTTCTGCACATTTTCTAAGCTCTGGAGCAACTGTCCTTTCAGAGTGTTACTGCACTTTGCAAAGTGCAGTCTATTTGCCTTTGGTAAATTAACCTCTTTGTAGTTAAATAGGTTGTTGAACTAGCTAGGTAGAATTAAGTAACAGACAGTAATTATGGGCCAGTGGGATTGCACTGTTAAGATTTGTAGAAACCTCCATAAAGGGTAAGTCCACTGAAAAGTGTTATTTTAATTACAGAGCGTAGTCAGCCACTTATTTCTTATGTGACTTAGAAATTCCCTTGGTTAGATCTGTCTACTGTATTTCCTGACTGTTTCTGACAAGGGATTAGCTTGGGTTTTGTCAGAACTTGAGTTGGGAAAACAGAAGAAAGCTATCCCTACTGCACACTGCTGTCCACTCAAGTACAGCCAGGGCATTCCCTGCATGTACAAAAAAGGGGCAGGGATACTCATACCATCAGTGACCTAATAATCAATGTCTTAGACCTAATTTGGTCATGTGACCATACTGCAGTAGTGTCCAAACTGCAGCCTAAGGGCCGCTTGCCTTTATCCAGTCCTCGGGTCGCTTTTTTTTCCACTGATACAAGACTATTTTGTCAACTGACAACAATGGGACACCATTTCTCCCACTGGCACCAACAACGGAGCACTATTCCTCCCCCTAGTACTAAATGTGGTGATGTTTATTCTCACTGATGCCACAAAATATTCCAGTCCCACTGGCCATAGTCTGCCCCCCCAAAAGTCTAAAGGACAATATACTGGCCTTTTGTGTGGAAAGTTTGGAGACCCCTGTCATATTGGGTCAGTGATGTCACAGGCATCACTGTCATTTTGTGTACATGTTGCACAAACCCAAGTTCAGACCAAACCCGAGCTCCTCAATACTTTTGATCATTTTGGTTGTTTCTATCCACCTTTGTGTTTTCTGGCACCTCCTAGTTCATTTTCTATAATACAAACTGAATTTACAATCTTACAGGGAGAGTGGAAGCACCTCATAATGGCTACAGCAGGTTTGCTGAGCCAGAAAGTCGAGTGCAGCAATATCACGAGTAAAGTACATGAGAGATGTAGAATTAGGTCTTAGGTGGTTTACCCATCCAGCATCTACTAAAAACGGCATGGTCAGTTTAGGGTGGACTAATTCTTTAAAGAATGCAGGGGTCGGTATCCATATTGGCCGCACAAAAAAAAAAAAAACAGATACAGGAACAACAAATATACATTGTAAGTCAGTATACAGCACTTTTGAAGGACATTCAGGGGTAGATGTCTGGATGTTGTAGGACCTTAAAGAGAGTGGGTTGGGCTCTCCATAACCTACAGTGCACTGTGTTCCCTGGAAACTCCAACCTGTCTTAATCAGCTCCCAGGCTGAGATCCTGGTGTGGATTCCTGGCATACTGATTTCAGGAGAGATGGCCTTATGTCAAAACTACCAGTAACCCCCCCCATATGCAGAAGCAGTAGGCCACTAATGCTTCCACAATTGGCCTCACTTGTATTCATGCAGTTGGGATTTTACAGCCACCATCCATAGGCTGAGCATGAAATGGGTTAAACTCCACTGCAATTGTGACTTCACAGTTTAATTTTAACCTGTGTGTTCTCCTTCTAATAATATATTGTAAATCTAGTATAGTGAAGAAACATAATTTAGTACATAGGGCTGATTTACAGTAATTGTATAGATTATAATTGGCAAGCCTCTTCTATCCTAAAATGGTGGATAACATCAAATAATTGCACGTGAATGTTCCCTGCCCATGCCTCTGGACCCTCCCACTTGCCAAGTGTCCCCAGAGCATGCCTCTTGTGCATTCTCACTCCCGAGCTGCCTCTTTGTGTCTATGAGACACACAGAGCATGGCTCAGTCCCATCTCCCTCCTCCCTACTCACTGGCTGTGATTGACAGCAGTGGGAGCCAATGGCTCCCACTGCTGTGTCTCAGCCAATGAGGAGAGAGAAACTGGGGAGAGCCGCTGCTCTCATGCACATTGCTTGATTGAGATCTGGCTCGGGTAAGTATTAGGTGGGGCTGTGGGAGAAACTTTACACTGAAGATTTTTACCTTGCATGCATGAAGGTAAAAAATAATTGCAACATCTAGAACCACTTTAAAGCTGAACTCCAGAATTTGAAAAATCTCTTTTGCATTGGGACTGTAGCCACACTGCAAGGGTTAACTACTTGTTTCGGTCTATGGGGCACAGAAAAAGATTCACCTGATCTTCCACTCCTCTGCCCTGCTAGACTGGTCCCCGCAGTTTCTTCTGCCCTATGGTGTCTAAGGTCCTGATGCCATTAAGACCGATGCAGGGTCTATAGCCCCGCATTGGACATAGTGACACAGACAGACAGTTGTCTGGGGAAACAGAGGATAGGGTAAGTAAAAGCTCTTTTATTCTCCCCTAGAGTAAACAAGCAGTTAACCCTTGCAGTGTGGGAGCAGGCCTACTGCAAGGGAGAATTTACAGATCTCCTGACGTTGGGATTTAAATAACATTTTTGGTGCTAGGTTTTATACTTAAATAAAGCGCTACGCAAGCTGGTATATATAATCCTGTATTATAATAATATATCGGAAAATGCACATTATATTGTAATATTCTGCCATGTTTTTAGATGACGGAACACAAAGGCAATAGGAGTTTATTTGTTCCAGCAGATGAATGGTTTCAGAGAAATCAGCCCCATCGACTCTTTTCCTACCATCACACCCAGCTGTAGACTGAGCCTGCCTGTCAGTGCATTGGCATTTGCCTGTAATTGAGACGTGTGTGTTTTCCTTGTTGAACAGATGGTAGAGTGTTTGTGCTTGGGGAGCTCGCTAAACTATTGCTGCCTTCCCTGGGCCAGCACAGAACCAGCTCCTGGGTCCGCGCCACAGGCACAGGCTCCGGTGCCAAGAGAGCATATGCCCAAAGAAAGACTGCTACTTTCTGGGAATTGACACATCTGGAAGATCCAGGGTGGAGGTATAGAGCCGTATATTAGAGGGACATAGGCTGGGATTCACCAATATACTTTGAATTACACTTTTCTTGTCTTGTTCCTTATGTATGTGTTACAGCATGTATAGGAGATTGGACTTGCTTTTACAATGGAATGAAGTCTGCTGAGAGGTGAAAATATAAACGAATAACCTTGTTCTTACAAAAACTATAGTACTGACTAATGGAGTGCGCCAATATGACTGTAGAATAAAATAGTGTATTATTTGTGCCTCCTATATACACTTAGTCCTCTTTCACACAGGCGTTCCGTATGTCTGTTTTTCATTTGTCTGTTTACAGAGGAAAAACGGACACCCATGTGTTTCTATGGACTAGCGGATATAAAAGGATTATCATCTGTTTACATCCGTTAATGTCCTTATCCATTAACATCCGTTTTTTTGAATGGAAGAAAACCCTATTTTCCTTCCATAAAAAAATGAAACGGACAAAAAGCAGATGGAAACGGATGAAAATGGATGGAAACGGATGAAAAATGGCTGAAAAAACTGATGTCAACTAATGAAGAACAGATGTAAACTGATGAAAAAACGGATGTAAACTGATGAAAAACGGATGTAAACTAACAGAAAATGGATGTAAACTGATGAAAAAACGGATGTAAACTAATGGCAGTAAACTGATCCGTTTTTTGTTGGAAAAAACGTGACTGAACTAATGAAAAAAACAGAATGCCTGTGTGAAAGGGGCCTTCATTAAAATGGTTGTAACCAGTTTCAGCCCGGTCTATGCCCAGATGGCGGCTGGGCGAACACTTCGTCCCTCCGGGAGGACGCCATATGGCGTCCTTCCCAGAATGCGCATTCTGCATGCCTGCAAGGCCATGTTGTGGCAAGATCTGTAACTGGCAGTGTACCTCGGACACAGCCGATGGCAGATCTATGTACTGGCCCCATTGCCAGTACCACGTGACCTGCTTTGACCAATCACAGCAGGTCACATGACAGTTGTATACAATGGATGGCTTCCTTTCATGCCATCCATTGTATATAAGTGTGTCTAGCTGTGAATGGTCACAGTGATCACATGCACAGGCTGGGCCAATCACAGCCCATCTGTGTCATGTGATTAGCCGTGGTCAATGACAACTAATCACAAAAAAAAAACCTGAATGAATCGATGTCATTCAGTTAAATGCTTTGCTATAATCAATCAAATTGTGTAAAAAAAAAAATACGGATCATTTCCACAAAGTGGTACAGTCTACCTATGGTAACATATTATACTACTTTGGTCATAGTGCAATATGAAAAAAGAAATCTTAAAAAAGAGAAAAAATTTAATAAAAAAATGTAAAAAAAAAATTATAATTTTTTTTTTTGTACTGTCAACAGTCAGTTTCCCTGATCACTGCCACACCAGTTATATGATTATGCTGTACTTCACTAATGACAGTATGTAAAAAAAAATTGTGAAAAATTTAATTTCTTAATTTTCCAAAAAATTATGACAAAAAAATTACAACTTCAAAAAACTCGCCATGCCTCTTATGAAATACGTTGGACTGTCTGCTTTGCAAAAAGGGGTCATTTGGGGGATATCTGTACTGTTCTGACATTTTTGGGCCTCAAGAAATTAGATTGGCCGTCAAGTACTTCAGGATTGATCAATTTTCAGATATATCTCATAGTTTGTGAACTCTATAACTTTCCTACAGGCTAAATGATAAATACTGATTTGAGTTATTTTCACCAAAGACATGTAGCAGAATACATCTTGGCCTAAATTTATGAAGAACAATTATTTATTTACAAACTTTTATAACAGAAACAAAGAAAAACATGTTTGTTTTTTTTTAATTTTCAGTCTTTTTTTGTTAATTTAGCAAAAAATAAAAACCCCAGTGGTGAATAAATACCACCAAAAGAAAGATCTAGTTGTGTGAACAAAATGATAAGTGATACACAGTGAAGGCTCCTAGATTGTAAGCTCCGAGGAGCAGTACCCTCAAATCCCACTTGTATTTAACTGTATTGTTGCTTTATTGTCTCCCGTTATATTGTAAAGCTCTGAGCAAACTGTTGGCGCTATATAAATCCTGTATAATAATAAGTGACTGGCCTCAGGTGATACACAGAGATGAAACAAATCCTCCTACTTAAGTTGTACCTGCTCATCTGCAGTCTTATCTTCTCTACAGCCTTTCGAAGTGCTGGATTCATAATGCTTGTTTTTTGTCTGAAAAAAGAGGGCGGAGACCTAAAGTTACACGCTGCAGAGCTCAGTGAGGAGAACTCTGAGAGCTGATTGGAGGACAGAGACACACCCCATTCCACTCTGCTCACAAGAACAGAGCTGAGGCTGTCAGTCTGCTGGAGATCCCTCCCCATCACCAATTTTCTCTGGGTGTCAGGGAAACTTGTCAGAAATGACCACATCGAAATAATACTTTGTGCTTTTAATTGAAACAAGTACACACTACAGAAGGGTATGCTTTGTTCATATTTCAAGTCTGAGGTTCACAACCTATTTAACTCTTGAGTTTATAAAACCTGGCTGCAAAATGGTTAATGTACCTGATTACATTACTGTAACATAGACAGACAGATAATGGGTAATGTATAACCTTCACATATTCCTTTTTTAATCCACATATTTGCATGTGTAGAAGACGACAGTCGTCTTGTTGAGAGGTGTGAATTATTTTGACAGCCTGAGCATAACATGTTCTGGTGACAGCTCACTCGCTGATCTCTGGAGACTCCCATGATCAAAGTACAGTCGCGTGCCAACTTTTAACAGTTGGCTACAGTTGATCCATAAAATAATTGTTAAGACATTACCAACGCAGACTGCAGTCTAACCCAAGAGTGCTGTAGAAGGAAGTAGAATTCACTGGACTTTATATAATATTATTTGTGTATATTTTCTAGTCTTCCTTTATGTATTTTATTCGGTTGAAAATAGTATAATAAGTACACAGTAAGCTGCCCAAAACACGTACAGTATATGGGAACCAAAGGCTTGGCACAGCCATTATTATAGCTACAGAGATTACAAAAAATGGCAGAAAAAATGTGAGAAAATAAACTTGGCTACCAAGTTCTCATTCTAAACTTTTTTTATTTTAAATATAGCCCCCCCCCAACTAAACAACCCAGCCAGGCACAGGGGTCATCAATGCAGGCAAGTCAAACTGATATTTCATGGCTACATGCAACCCTGTCAATCTTTCTTTATGGTTACAGGGATGTTGGATTCCTATCGCCCGATGCCCGGGATATGTAGTTCTGGGCGCCGGGCAGGTAGTTTATTTCTACCTTTAGCCCTGCTGCGGCCAAGCAGCGGGCTCACCTGTCAGGTGAAGCAATCGACGGCAGCGCTTCCTCACAGTGCCAGCCTCTCTGCGCCCCCCCCCCGGTGTGAGGTCTCCCGGGCTCTGCTTGCCCATCTGCGGGTCCGGCTCACCATCAGCTAGAGGGGAGAGAAAAGTCCGCTCCCCTTCTTGTGCTGACCCAGAAGTGACGTTATAATGTCACTCCCGGGTCCCCGTTGAGTGATTGTAATGCAATCCCCAGTGGAGCAGAAGGGAGACATCCAGGGTCTTTTAGACCGTGGAAGTCTCAAAGAGAACCTGTCACCGAAAATCATCACATAGGGGACTTTGTTCCCTATGTGATGAAAAAAAAGGTAAAAGTAAAAAAAAGTGTTTTTTTTAAATTGTAAAAAATGAGTTACGCCAATCACATACCACCCCCCCAAAAAAAAAATATTGAGGCCCCCACCTTCACATATACGCACGTACAAATGTAAAAGCGCACGCTGGGGCACCTATGCATGAAACCGTTGATTGCGCTACATGTGTTACATATCGCCGCGCACACTGGGATGAGAGCAATAATTCTAGCACCAGACCTCCTCCATAACGCTAACTGGTGGCCTATAAGGAGAGTTAAAAGTGTCAAACTATAGAAAATATAGGGTACTGAAATTCGTAGCCTCAGCTTTTATATTTTACAAAAAAATAAGGTAATTTATTGCTTGTTTGTGCCCAAAAAATTACCTTTCTTGTATTTTTTACTGAAATTTTGCGGTAATATCATGCAACATAAACAACTGGAACTACCACTATTTTATTCTCTAGGGTCTTTGATTTCAGAAAATATACAATGTTTGGGGGTTTTATGTAATCTTCAGGCCTAAATCTTCAAGCTGTCACAGCCTGGTGCCCACAGTTGAGATGCCAACGCCAGGGAGAGAAGAAGGGACAGCACGGGTGAGCACATTGCTGGACCCCAGGACAGGTAAGTGTGTGTTTATTAAAAGTCAGCAGCTACAGTTTTTGTAGCTGCTGACTGTTAATAAACACAAAAACGACTGGAAATCCACTTTAAGAGACCGAAATCATGACAAATTCAGATACATTCAGTGGTGACATTTAAAGATTCCATACATTATTCTTTTTATATGAAAACATGACTAATTAGTGTAATTAAAAAACCTCCAACTCTGCCAGATTCATTCTATTAAATGTGGATCCATGAGATTCCCATGGACTGATTGGGTCAGTATTTCATATGCTGATAAGAGACAGTGGGATACATTTACTAAATGCAAAAATGCTGTTCATTTTGCAAGGGATATTGCACCAGAACTAAGGCTTCATTCCCAAGTGTGGCTAGGGGGCCCCCAGCTGCCCATCTGAATCTAGGCCTGCAGCCTTCAGGGCTGTACACATATCATGGCTTCAATGCTACGGCGCATGCATTGGGTGTTATCACTGCCAAATGTGACTAATGCAAGTCTATAGGGCACCATATGCAATCCATGCAATTGCAGCACGGTAATGCAGAAGTCACAGGGTTAAATCAGGATGTGAGGAAATTATACGATTGAAAGGCAATCCAATGCAGATCACTCTTCAGCATGTGAACAAGCCCTAAGTGAGTGTGGTGACATTTCACGTAACGAAAAAAAAACCCAATCATGTGCAAGGAACATTTTTTACAAACTGTATTTTTTTCTTGCCCATGATTGGATTATGGAAGTTATCAGGTCTCCACCTCGCTCATTAAAACCGGGGCAAATTTCCTTGCAAAGTGCAGTTTCCTTTGCCTTTAGTGAATCAATCCCTCCGTGACAAGCTAGCTATGTTGCGCATTGCGCAGGAATCGGTGAGTCAGAATTTAGTAAAGGGACTGTTTGAGCAGATGCGTTCAGTGTTGGCAGAAGAGAGTTCACATTTGTAGTTCTCTGCGATGCATGGATTCCCTCCCCACTAAAGCTTTTCATCTGCTCATGAAAGGTACAAATGACTGGTATCACAAACACATGTAATTAAAATGATATTTGTGTGACGGGAGTTGGGAAGTCTTTGTAGTGTCACACACAGATTCCACGTGTTTGATAGAACGATTGCAGGGAGCATCTTAAGCAGTTACATTTGTCACTACTTGAAAGAAAACATTTACGGTGCACACTGATACCTTATGTTCAGTATTTAGTATTTCTACTTAGATAGCAACAGTTCAGAACATCAATATGACGTGCAGCCAGGACAAGGGGGAGGCCAGAGGGGCGGCTGCCCTTGGCGCAGTGACCTCATGTGAGGAAGAGGGGCGCCATAGGAACGCTGTCAGATTGGGAGCACAGGGATTGATTACCCATCCTCTAGACTGCTTCTGTTCTGGTAGCAGAAAATGTGGGTGGGGGAGGGTAATCCAAACCTGGACAGTCCAAATCTGAAAGTATTCCTCTGTCAACTCCTGTATACTGACAGGCGGGAGGAGCTGTTGGGGGGTGGGGAAGCCCCGATAGCACACCTCCTCCCAGCTTTCTCCTCCTCTCTGCTGCTGTCACTACTCCTGTATACTGACAGGCGGGAGGAGCTGTTGGGGGGGAGAGCCCAGTTAGCACGTCCTCCCAGCTTTTTCCGCCTCTCTACTGCTGTCAAAACTCCTGTAAACTGACAGGAGGGAGGAGCTGGGGGGAGCACAGTTAGCATCTCCTCCCGGCTTTCTCCTCCTCTCTGCTGCTGTCACTACTCCTGTATACTGACAGGAGGGAGGAGCTGTGGGGAGCACAGTTAGCACCTCCTCCCGGCTTTCTCCTCCTCTCTGCTGCTGTCACCACTCTTGTATACTGAAAGGAGGGAGGAGCTGGGGGGGAGCACAGTTAGCACCTCTTCCCAGCTTTCTCCTCCCCTCTGCTGCTTTCACTACTCCTGTAGAAAGTCCCTGCAGTTGTAGGATCTATGGTCTGTATGTTTAAGGGACGGAGGGGAGAATTGTGCTGGGGACACAAAAGGAGCCGGGGGGGGGGGGGGCAACAAACATTTATACTGCGGATCAGTATTGTGTTAGGAGGGGGGATTTGTAAGGGGAGGGGAAACAAGAATCGTGCTAGAGAGCGATTGGGGATTTTGTGCATGGAGAGGGAATTTGGGGAAGGAATCCGTGCTAGGAGGGGGGGTGGGAAGGGGGATTAGTGCTAAGGGGGGGATTGGGGGAGGTATTTATGCTAGGAGGGGGGATTTTTTATGCGGAATAGGTGGATTGGTGCTAGGAAGGGAAATATGGGGGGATTTGTGCTAGGAGTAGTGTTTTGTTTTTTTTGTGTGGGGGGGGGGGCATTGGATGGGGAATAGTTCTAGGAGAGAGAAATGGGAGAAGGGGAGTTCAGCTGGGAGGGGGGATGGGGGAGGGGAATTTCTTTAGTTTTGCTTGGGGAGGATTTTGGCTTGCAAAGAAATGTATGCCTAGGGGTAAGCATTACACATAGTTGGGGGGGAAGCAGTTTGTCATTTTTGTCCTGGGTGCTAAGATGACCTTGTGCCAGCACTGTGTGCACTCACCTGTTCGATCTCACTTGTTGGATCACACAAAGCCATTCAGGCTGTACCCTTTTCAACTCAGACTGCTACTGGTCCATAAAGATGAACAAATTAATTCTTAATGTAGATGTAAATTGTAACTGAATGACTGTCAGTGTTCCAAAGCACTCCGGGCTCTCCTGTGGCTGGGAAACCCTGTATCCCATCTGGTGGTGCCGCTGGGGTGCCATAGAGCTATGGCCTTGGGACGTCACTTTCGGTTCTGGCAGAGGTAAACACTGTCATTTCTTTTTTTCTCGAAAGCAGAGATCTATATTTTTCTATTGATCTCATGCTTTCAAGGGTAGAGGAGATATCTGGGGTCTTATTGACCCCAGATATCTACATAAAGAGGGCCAATCATGCCTTATTTCTATCACAAGGGATGTTTACATTTCTTGTGATAGGAATAAAAGTGATACGCAAAAATTAAAGGTACAGTGGAAAAACAAAAAAGAAAATGAATATATTTTTTTTTAAAGCACCCCCATCCCCCCTGTGTGAATGCATACATAGGTCACACCCGCATTTGTAAACAGTATTCACATCACACATGTGAGGTATTTCCACAAACGTTATAGCAAGAGCAATAATTCTAGTACTAGATCATTTTAAAAGATTGCCTATGGAAATTTTCAAGTACTATAGTTTGTCGCCATCCCAAAAGCATGCAGAATTTTAAAGCATGACATGCTAGGTATCTACGCGACATAACATATACTTTTATATTTTACAAAAAATTGGGTTATAGGTTGTATTTGTTTTTGCATTAAAATGTATTAATGCTAAAAATTGCATTTGAAAAATTGCTGCCTAAATACCGTGTGACATAAAAAATTGTAACACCCACCATTTTATATATATATACCGTATATATATATATATATATATATATATATATATATATATATATGTGTGTAAGCTCCAAGGAGCAAGGCCCTCAAATCCCTCTTGTATTGAACTGTACTGTTACTGTATTGTCTCCCTTTATATTGTAAAGTGCTGAGCAAACTGTTGGCGCTATATAAATCCTGTATTATAATAATAATAAAAAAATGTTTGGGGGTTCTGAGTAATTTTCTAGCAAAAAAATAATTTTTACATGTAGGAAGGAAATGTCAGAATTTTCCCGGCAGACAAGTGGTTAACGTGTTGAAAAAGAATTTCAACAAAAAAAAACAAGATAAAGATAAACAGCCCATCAAAAGGTACAAAAACAAAACCAGCTTTTGCTGCAATGCCACTAGTCTGTCTAATTGCCAGCATCATTCCACCCTCTTCCTCTGAGCCCAGGTCCTCCTGGACCTGCCCAGCTTGTGGTGGGGCAATGAAAAGAGAGGCACAATGAAGAGTACATCTCTGTCACTCTGCTCTCTTCTTCTATCAGCATTCTTATTGTTAGCACCTGAATTCATTCGCAACTTGTGCTGCTTCTACCTCTCACAACCAAGTCCTGCTGTACAGAGGCTGATACCAGGTCAAATTCAGGTACTTTCACTGTTTGCATTTAAAAAAATACATCTAATGGTGTGTTATTAATTACAGAGCTGCATTCCTGTGTGTTTTTATATCTGCCTAGAGTTCAGTTTTACAGCTTGCATGAGATTACATACACTTACATTTACTGCGAATCAAATTTTGAAGGTGAAAAAAACAATTATTTGCGTATAATAATATTTAAAATTACAATTTAGCGCTGTCAATATTTTAAAAGAATTTCCAGACATATGAACCGATGAATCATAGTGCAGTGCCATTCGGTTGCCAAGACCTCTGGAACACGATATACCTGCTTGCATGGTACAGTAATAACTATTTGTTGATTTGAATCATAGATCTAAAAAAAAAAAAAATGTTCATTTAATAACCTGTATGAACAGTCAATGTCAGCTGAATGTAATGTACAGACAAGGTGGTTTTAAGACAGATGAGGCTGTTACTGAAAATTAGAAACATTTTATTAGACTGTTTTTTTTCCAGGGGCAAACCTTCAACTCCGGGGACTGTCACCTGGAAATCAGGGACAGCTACATCTGTGCTGTTGCTTATAGGAATGCAGGCAAACATTTGTCTTGTTCGCTTACTTTAAGCAAGAATCTGGCAGAAATGCTAATGGAATGGAGAGAGATGAGCAGAGATTGAGGCGGGAGAGAGGAAATTGTGAGCTCCAGGAAGAGGGGCGGACAATTCCCAGGACACAGTTCACTGGCTGTATTATCAGTGAGCCACGCTCACATGTCTCAGTGCGCGTCCGACAAGGGCATTCTGAAAAGCAAATAGGGGAGCAGGCGAGGAAATTGATTTCTCAGGGGCTGCAAGGCTCCCCTCCCTCCTAGAAGAGCCGGCCACATGGCCGCCAATGGCTGGGAGCTGTCCAAGTGCTGAAGAGAGATAATGCCAGCGATCCCCAGGGAATCTTATCACTCTGCGCAGGGCCTGACTTTCAGAGTCAAGGTTCCTGTGTTTCTCTTGCTTAGGGGAGGAGACAGGTGTATTTGTGGCAGAAACCCAGGCGTGGAGGGGTAATTGCCGTCCAGGGGCGTTTAACCGCTTCGGTGCAGAGTTACTGTGCAGCCGAGGCAGCTAATGACAAATGCTTATGGAAGACTGCAAAGCAATTTGATGGGCTGTTTTGCATTTGAAACAACGTAGATATTGACTCAGTACATTGGCCAGTTTATTCAAAGAAAACAATGTTCACAGAAGCACCTAATCAGTAGTTCTATTTTATTGCACCAATGGATGTATATGTTGGAAAACGGCATTGTGGGTTACTGCACTTTGCTATTTGCATTGCCACGGTAAATAAGCTCTGTAAGAAATCTCTAAAGCCTCTCTGATATGGGAAAAGCTGGCCATAGATCATGCGATTTTGCTTCCTATAAGGGTTTCAGGAAAGAAAATCGTTTGATTCCCCCATAAACACAGTCAGTGTTGATGGGGGAATCCCTCCCGCGGAGCTATTGTGTTCTTCCAGCGAGGGGGGGGGGTGGTAGGATGGGGAGCCATCCCTGCCCAGACAACATAGTGATTATTGCTAGCGGCTATAGCTACTAGCAATGATTGCATGTAAAATTCCAACATGCTGGTTGTGTACCCAAGTGGATTGATGGATCAGCTTGGGTAAATCAGCCTGCCCATAGATGGTTCAAATCTCAGCCGGCCCTTGCTGAACTGGCCGAGATTCAAACCATCTATGGCCGGCTTTAGATAGCTTTTGGACAATGCAAACACTTTCAATTTGTTTGTTCAACCAGTTGTATGTCTATAACAAAAAGAGCTGCGGCCACCGATATGTGCTATCACATCACAAGCAAAGAACTATGTCAAACAGAAAGGTGAAGCACTCTACTTAAAACATAAAAAACAAAAACATTACGCATGTGCCACGTACATAAATTATATGTAACATGTAGTACAAAAATTACACAGTAAATAATAAGTGCATAGAAAAGTCACTCAGCTAAAGGGAATGCACTTTACCAAGGATTTGACAGTACACTACAGTATGTAATGAAAACATACAAAGTTGCAAAAGCAGACAGTTCCAGTACAAAACAATGAACATACGCTGATCAGCCATAACATTATGATGATCCACCTAACATTGAGTATTTGCAACCAGATCAGCCCCTTTTGTTGCCAAAACAGGCCAAACCCATTGAGACATGGATGACACTAGACCTCTGAAGGTATGCTATGGTATCTGCCACCAAGCTATCAGTAGCAGATCCTTTAAGTCCTCTAAGGCCCCTTTCACACGAACGTTCCAATCGGATCTGCCTGTCCATTTTTCAGGTGGACCCAATCCGAACCTCCATTCTCCTCTATGGAGCGGTGCCTACATCCAGTCTGATAAAAACAAATGGATGGGGATTTGTTCCTCTTCCAGCGGATCGGATGGCTGTCGAGTATAAATGAACAGGCAGTCCGTTTACATCCAACCGCCCATAGAGGACAGTGGCCTGTGTCCATATGTGCTCAGCATAAGCAGAGCAGACAAAGACATGTCATCTGCCTGCTCAGAGGGGGGATCTGGAGACATAGTCTGTCCCATGTGAAAGGGGCCTTAGTTGCAAGGTAGGGCCTGCATGGATCAGGTCTCTTTTTCCAGCACATCCCACAAACTTGAAGGGCAAGTTAAAACTTTGAATTCTTTGTGTTCCTCAAACCATTTTTGAACCATTTTTTCAATGTGGCAGGGTGTATTATCGTGCTGAAAGAGGCCATTACCATCAGGGAATACTGTTTCCATGAAGGGGTGTACTTGGTCAGCAACAATGTTTAAGTAGCTGGTATGTGTTAGAGTAACATCCACATGAATGGCATGACCCAAGGTTTCCCAGTAGAACATTGGCCAGGGCATCACACTGCCTCTGCCTGCTTGCCTTCTTCCCATAGTGCATTCTGGTGTCATCTCTTCCTCAGGTAAGCGATGCACACACACCCAGCCATCCACAGAATGTTTAAGAAAACATGATTCATCAGACCAGGCCACCTCCTTCCATTGCTCTATGGTCCAGTTCTGATGTCCATTGCATAAGCTTTTGGCTGTGGATACAGGTCAGCATGGATACCCTGACCAGTCCCCATGCTCAACAAACTGCGATGTCCATTTTTTCTGCTTTCAACACATCAACTTCTTGGAAAACATGCTTACTTGCTGTCTAATATATCCCACCAACGTTCAGATGCCATTGTAACAAGATAATCAATGTTATTCAATTTACCTGTAAGTGATCACAATGTTATGGCTGTCCTGTGTATTTTCAGGGTATAGTAGCTTTAAAGGGATTGATATATGGCCCTAGGGGGAAGTAAACAGAACAACTGGATGCCATATGACACAGGGAAATCTTCAGAGCCCGGGAGAGTGGGAATGGAAGGCTTGATTATAGGTGTTGGTGGGCAAGAAAGGTAAAGAAAAGGAGGTGTGGGGGAGGGGCAGGAGGAATTATAAGCGACTGTTTAAAATAAAAAGTCAGCTTATCAAATTTCTATTATAAGTTGGCCTTGTTGGAAGGTTTCATAGTTGTCTCTTGAACCACAGACATTATATGTTTTTTTGTATATCGTGTTTATAGGATCATTTATATTACTTTGTATTTGTACTTACTATCGTTTATATATCGCTCTCCGTCTTCCTGTGGAAGCTGAGCACAAAACACTTTGAAGTTAGCAGCCTCCCGCTCATATGCTCAGCAGTCTACAGTGCAAGACACAGTGGGGGTTATTTACAAAAACTGGAGAGTGCAAAATCTTGTGCAACTCTGCATACGACCCAATCAGCTTCCAGGTTCTATTACCAAAGCTTAATTGAGCCAGCTGAAGTTAGAAGCTGATTCCTTTCTATGCACAGCTGCACAAAATTCTGTGTGGACCAGTTTTAGTAAATATTCCCCAGTGGGGTTGATTTACCATGGGCAAATAGACTGTTCACTTAGCAAGGGGAGTTGCAATTTGCAAGGGAATTTTCCAAAAAGCTTAGTGAATGCAGTGAACCTCCATCATGCAATCATACGAGAGCACAAATGCTGTTTTTTCTATTTTTTTTCTTCACTTTACTTGCATGGGATTCGGAATTCTTTTACCAAAGTGAAATTGCACCTCGTTTACTAAGCTCTGGGGAAAATGCACTTGTAAAGTGTAACATCCCTTGCTAAGTGGACAGCCTATTTTGCTTTAGTAAGTCAACTGCAGTATATTGTACCTAGGATGGGTATTACCTACGTACCATACGTACCTGGATATGCATGTGGAAACTCCATACAGGCAGGCAGCTTTCAGAGGTACTAGGTTAATCAGAAGCCAATTAATCGGGCATTCTTAGCCCAATCTGTTTTTAAACCCTTTCAAACACAAATTTGTATATTAAAATATGAAGATTTTAAATATATGAACATTTGTTTTCTTTCACACCTATAAAGTCCCATAGGTGATCATTTTTGTTTTTCTCTTTATGTATAAGGGATGTGGCATCGTAGCCACCCATCAGTCCAACCACATTAGGTTTACCCCATGCATGGGTAGGCAAACCTGACCAGAAGTAATCTATATATCTTATAGTGGTAGGAAAGCCCTTTTTTACCACTTGTACCTATAGGTAAGCCTATAATAAGGCCTAACTGTAGGTACCATACATCTCCTAAATGTGCACCATTTAGGAGATATTCACTTGTAAAAGTCACCGGCGCATGTGCTCTGAAGGAACGGCATGTCTGTGCAGTTCCTTCAGAGCTGAGTGCCATAAAAAATGACTCCCGTACGCATGCACAGGAGTGACATCATCGCGGCTTGGTCATTCAAGCTGTCGCAGCACATGAACCTGGAAGAAGAACCATATGAAGATGGAAGCCCTGTCAGCAGTGACAGCGTGCCGCTAGAGGGCTTCATCTTAAAGTGAGTTTCACATAATGTGTTATTATGAGATGCATACTAGCACATTATAACATTGTCTTGCAGGGTTTTTGTGTTTTTTTTAAAGGTCGCGGTTTACTACTGCTTTAATCCTACAGTATAGGACACAGGACCTGTATGCATAGATCATGGGTTATATGCAGTGTTTTAGTAGGGCAACCTGTTCATTTGAATGGGCTACTGCATGCAAATTGCATCAAAGAAGGGTCTAACCCTTTTTAAAAAAATCATTCCTCACCAAAATGCGTGGTAGTGTTTTTGTGTTCTGTGCTCTTGCATTGCATAGATGTGAACCTAGCCTTAGAGCAGGCTTGTATATCCCCACCTATTCCTTTTTTTGCTAGTGTCCTTAGGTGATGGACCTCTTCTGCCTTGGAGAAGTTTCCTTTTCTTTACATTTTTCACATGATATTATTTTATAGCATGTGTACAGAAGTATACAGTCTTTCCTGTTTTACGTGGCCTTTCGTTATGTGGCCTGACATCAGATCGTACAATTGTTGTGTCGTTGTTGTACATACATACAGTGCTCAGCATAAATGAGTACACTCCTTTTGAAAAGTAAGATTATAATCAATATTTCAAAGAACACAAGAACAATTCCAAAATTTCGACAAAACTGAGCTTTATAGAACATTTGTTTAGCTCATTACATGAAAGTAAGGTTAATAATATAACTTAGATTACAAAATCTTCCGTTTTACTCAAATTAGATGCAAAAATGAATACACCCCACAACAAAAACTACTCCATCTAGTATTTTGTATGACCTCCATGATTTATAAGGGCAAGTCTTCTAGGCATGGAATTAACAAATTGGTGACATATTGCAACATCGATCTTTTTCCATTCTTCAAGAGGACCCTTTTTTAGAGCCTGGGTGCTGAATGGAGAGTGATGCTCAACTTGTCTCTTCAGAATTCCCAATAGGTGTTCGATTGGATTCAGATCAGGAGACATACTTGGCCAGTCGATCACTTTCACCCTGTTCTTCTTCAGAAATGCAACAGTGGCCTTAAATGTGTGTTTTGGATCATTGTCATGTTGGAAAAGCACATGATGACCAAGGGCACGGAGTGATGGTACCATCTTCTCTTTCAATACAGAGCAGTACATCTGTGAATTCATGATACTATCAATAAAAAGCAGCTCCCTGACATCAGCAGCACACATGCAGGCCCACATAGGGACATTGCCACCACCATGTTTCACTGTAGGCACCATGCATTTTTCTTTGTACTCCTCACTTTTGCAATGCCATACAGTTTTGAAGCCATTAGTTCCAAAAACATTTATCTTGGTCTCATCACTCCAGAGTACAGAGTCCCAGTAGTCTTTTTTTTCTGCATGGGCCATGGCAAATTCTAGGCGGGCATTTTTGTGCATGGGCTTTAGGAGAGGCTTCCTTTGTGGGCGACACCCATGCATGCCATTCCTCTGCAGTGTACGCCGTATTGTGTCAGGGAAACAATCACCCCAGTTTGGCTTTCTACTTCTGCAGTGAACTTGCATGGAGATTTTCTTCAGCCCTTCTCATCAGAAGATGCTCCTATTGAGGTGTTAACTTCAGTGGACAGCCTGGATGTCTCTGTGTGATGGTTCCAGTTCCATCTTTGTTAAATTTTTGTATCACTTTTCTGACTGATAAGTAAAGCTTTGCTGATCTTCTTGAAGCCTTCATCTTTCTTGTGTAAAGGCATTATTTCTTTCTCAGGCCTTGTGACATTTCTCTTCCATGTGGTGCCATTGCTGACGGCATGAAATGGAAAGAGGTTTTCTTTGTTAAGTAACTCCCTCTTATGATCAACTGTCTGCTGGACACCTGTTTAATGAATAATTATCTGTAGTTGAATTCTTCTTAATTAGGATTTTGTTGTCTAAAATGTATCTTTGCTCCTAAGACTTTCATTGGGGTGCATTCATTTTTGCAACATGGTCTTGATTGAATTTGTTAGTAAAAAATACTTTTTTGTGTCTGCAAACTAACAAATCTTGTTTGCAATCAATGGCCCACATTTGTGGGAGTATTTTGTAGTATATTGTCCCATAGAAAATGTTGATTCTAAAAGGAAAGTGAAGGTTTTCTTACAAATCTGTTGAGTTGTATTCTTTTATGCTGAGCACTGAACGCCTGTAGCCTTCTTTTCTCACTTGTCAATTGATGAATGCTTAGAAGACATTGCCATCCTGATATTAATACTATATCTGTACAGGAGCTTTTCCTATAGTATTAGGTTTTATATGAAAAACTAGAGCTGTATCCTCCCCCATCCCTAAATATTATTCCTTCCAGCCCCCCCACACACACACACACTTCCCTCGCCTCCATCTGTTGATAAATGAGCACATGTTGGATGCAGTAATTCATATTTCATCCTTGTGACATCTCCTGCTCATTGGTGTTAGTTAGAGAGGCTAATATTAAAGATGTCAACAGGAAACCTCATTGTCCCTCCGTTTGGCTGTGTGTGTACAGAGCTGGCAGGTAATCTGGCTGGGCAGCTCACCAATGGATTAACCAATTCTCTGCTAGAGACAGAGAGCGTTTTCAGGCTTCATTCTTTCAGAAGCAGACTATGGCTTGGAGGTGTTTTGATATCTTATTATTATTACGTACCGGGTAATATTCTGCCAGGCTTTGATTGCAATGAAACTTAGCCTAAAAAGACCGCTGGGAACCATTTTACTTGTCCTTAGATGACAAATATTTAAGATGAAACTATTCGGGAAACTGACAGTTTACATTAAGATCTGTTTATGGACAAAGTTCTAATTCAATATATGTTTATTTTGTTATGATGATATTTATATCTGTGGCAGAATACCTTTTTTTAGGTTTACGTTGTGCAATATGTAAAAATATCATTAACGTGTAACTCCAGACTCCAGACATTTTCTTTTGTCGTGAAAGGAGTGGACAAAAGCATAGACCCCCTGTCATGTTTTTATTGTTCTACATTGGTGAGTATCCAGATTACATCAAATTCTCAACTGAAATTTGAAGTTGTCCCCATGCTATCCAAGCCAAAATATGTCTAGCTAGTGTTGTACTTTATTATTATTATTATTATTATTATTATACAGGATTTATATAGCACCAACAGTTTGCTCAGTGCTTTACAAAATAAAGTACTTGTACGTTCATTTTTACATATGGTCTCCAGGCTAAAGTACTCATTTTAAAGGGTGTATTAATAATAAATTTACATAATAATTCACTCAGTGAGTGCATGTACATTTGTTCTGTGCGAATAGGCAAAAAGTAACATTATTAGGCTATTTTCCGTGATGGTCGATTGTTTTTCATTGATTTTTCATTGATTTAAAACAAAAAATACCACATTTGGCCACTAGAGGCGCTTAGAATCATAGGAAATATGGCGTCCTTTTATCATGCAGCAGTAAATGACCAGTTCGGCATTCTCAGAGAAGACAGTTCTCCCCTGAATGTAGTTTTATGAAGCGGTGTAGATCGCTTCTCTGAAGGAAGGGAGAAGCGATCTACAAACGCTTTGAACGCTGGAAAACGGCTGCTTTTACTATAATCTCGAGAGATTACAGTAAGAGATCAGTCAAACACCGTTTACTAAGCAGTGGTAAATTATCGCTGCTTCGTTTGCGGTTTCCCCGATTCTCCAGCTCTGGGCTGGGGAATCTGGAGGAAGAACACAGATCGCCAGTGAAGGCTGACATCTCTCCTTCATACACTGGCAGTCTGTGTGCTGAGATGATCAGCGGAGAACATGTTCTCCACTGATCATCTCTGTTTCCTAAACCACTAATGATTAGAGATCAGCAACGATCCTTGGGATCGCCACTGATCTCTGTTTCATAAAAGGACACCTATATGTGATACTTAGTGCAAACTAGTGGGAAAATGTGGTATTTTCTGTTTGAAATCAATGAAAAACATTCAACCAGCACATTAAATAACATAATAACATTTGTGTTTTGCCCCATTTGCACTGAACGAATGTATATGCACTTTTACTGAGAGAATTTCTATGCAGATTTTCTATAAATACACCACTGCATTTACACTGCATTATCTTAATTTAATAATTTCAGAACTGATGAAAGAGGAGGGATGTGTCTGCAGTGATCAGCCTGACAGAGAGTCCACTCCCCTTAGGCTGGCCATACACTATACAATTTTCTGGCCAATTTCTGCCCAATTTCCTTTCGATTTACCTCCAATTATGTAGTGCCCAATTGGATGCAATTGAGTGTTTAGGTTTGACCTCATATTATATGGTTTTTGGTGAATCCAAAGCAAATTTCTTAAGAAAATTGTATAATGTATGGCCAGCCTTATGTCAGATATTGTGTCAGATTGCGTGCCGCTGGCTGTAAATAAACTGTTGGGACTCATAAGGCCAGCCATAGCAGAAACAACTTTGAATTGCTACATCAGTATACTGTACAGATATAGAGGGAATGCCTTAGTTATTTCTGCACAGTAACGTACTGTATAAATAAAATGTTCTTATCCTTGGAATTGTTTTCCTTAGTCATCAGTAATAACAGTCAATCTTGACTGACATGCTGCTGTTCTTTGACTTGCAGAACAAGTCTTGTGTACTTTATTATGTTTATTTATTTTTATTACAGGTACTTATATAGCGCCGTCATTTTATGTAGTGCTTTACATATGTATTGTACATTCCAATTAGTCCCTGACCCTCAAGGAGCTTACAATCTAAGGTCCCTAACTCACATTCATACATACACATACTAGGTTTATTAAGATAATACTCCTTTTTTCCTAGTTTTAGTCATCAGAAAGTTATTCCCAGTGCAGAGACATTGGGATACCATCGAGTACATTAAGGTAGACCTGTACGTGTTGCGCATTTTCACCAAATAAAGCACGCTTTTGGTCACCAGTTGTCCCATGTGATCTGCCCCTTATGCCCTCTGCCCCGCCACATTTTGTAATTTAGTTTTTCGGTCCCTGTCGCCCTGGGTAGCACCTCCCGCCTGCTGCATGAATGATGTGCTAATCCATTCTCTGCCTCAGACAAGTGTATCGACCTGCTCTAAACAGACCGCAGGGCTCACTGTGAAATGAAAAGCTCAGCTGCACTCACTCAGTGGTAAAGGCGGCAGCTTCCCTCCCGCTTTTCTGCTGTTGTGCTTCCTATAATTCTATCACAGGTTCTTCATTGTCTATCAGCACCCCTCAGCTGATGCCAGGATGACTGATCTGTACCTACTGTCATACCGAGGGTCTTCTCCCTGAGCTCCTGTTCTTTTTCCGGGCTGAATTCAAGTATAGTGCCCGTGAGTTTTGTAAGCTCTAACGAGCAGGGCCCTCTGTTTCTTCTTGAACCAAATTGTATCGTAAATGTAATGTCTGCCTTCATTTTGTAAAGCACTGAGCAAACTGTTGGCGCTATATAAATCCTGTATAATAATAATGAGTTTCTGCACAGCTTTGGGGAATGAGCCAGCTTGTGCCATATCCCTATAGAAAGCTGTGTAGATCATCAATTACGTTCACTGTTTCACCATATAAAGATAGACAAAGTGATCCGCAGTTACTTCTCCCCCCCCCTTCCCCAAATGGAGAAAACAGGTCACAGTAGGTCAACTCTCCAGAATCTCAAGGATTATTCACTTCCATTAAGCTTGAAACCCTAGGATGCTTTGAACATCTCAGTAAATATCTGATAAACTTGGAGGAGATAGAAGAAATGACTTTGATCCTGCACTCACAGGCTTTTATTGTTTCCGGAAGTTACCCTATAAAATGCAGATAGAAGAGTCTCTAGACCACCACTTGACATGTCACAGCATGCTTTTTGAAGGTAGTGCTTCCACATTTATCTCCATTTTATGAAGTAACTTTGGCAATGATAAAGGTCTATTAGATGTTGAGTGGGGATCAAATTAGTTTCTACCTTTTTACTTTCATTTTACTTTTCCAGTTACTTCTTATTTACCTTTGCTAACTGAAGCTTTCTTTGCTTGCTCTCACAGCTCAGTCTCATGAGGTTGATATTTTTTATTTTACCGGCACCTCTTTAAATTTAATCACAGCTCACTGGCATTCTTCTTTTATTTTATCTGTTGTCCACTTCATGCTGTGGTTTCCAGTGTTTACACTTACCTCAATCGCCAACCATAGTTTGTTCCCCACCTGTTTTCTTATCTGTAGCTCCTTCCTAAGAATTATTCCCTTACGTTTCAGAGATGTTTCTTCATATTCTGCTGTTGGATTAAATGAAGTTGTCACTACATCTTCATTTAATCCATAAATGTTCAAGTACCTAAGGCCAGCCTTGAACATAAAAACATCCTTGGCCATACCCCAACTCTAATTTGGAAATTGGAACAAATTTTAGCAAGCATTGTCGTACAGTAAAATATATCTCTTAGAACTGGCTGTATATGTGAGGCCAATGAAGATTGTGTTTAGTTCAGTGTTTATTAACCTTTTTTTCAGTCAAAGCACACTTATTATAGACAATCTAAAAGCACCCCATTCTAAATTGTAAAAAAGTAAACTAAAAGTTTTACATAATGTAGCAACATTCATCTCTATTTTTTGGAGTTACTTTGGAAATGATAAAGTGTACTTTATCTTTACCTTTCTTTGTTTTTTTTATCTTTACTTTGTTTTTGTTTTTATCTTTACTTTACTTTGGAAATTATAAATTAGACATTGGTGAGTGGGGATCAAATTAGTTTCTACCTTTTTTACTTTCATTTTACTTTTCCTGTTACTTTTATTTACCTTTGTTAACATAAGATTTCTTTTCTTGCTCTCACAGCTCAGCCTCATATGGTTGATATTTTTTCTTTTAGTATCTTTTAGAACTGGCTGTATATGTGAGACCAATGAACAATGTGTTTAGTTCAGTGTTTCTCAATCTTTTTTTTTAGTCAAAGCACACTTTATACTTATAGACAATCTAGAGGCACCCCATTCTAAATAGTAAAAAACTAAACTAAAAGTTTTACATAATGTAAGCAACATCCGCGCATGTAGGACATTCAACGTCAGAGGTGATTTTTTTCTTGTGAAGCAAGTATTATTATACAGGATTTATTTAGCGACAACAGTTTTCGCAGCACTTTACAACATGAGGGTCAACAGTACAGGTACAATACAATTCAATACAAGAGGATTCAGAGTGCTCTGCTTGTTGGAGCTTACAATCTAAAAGGGAGGGTCAAGTGCTACAAACAGTCATAACTGTGGGGGATGAGCTGATGGAAAAAGTGGAAATACAGTTGTTAGGTGGAGGTGGGATAGGCTTCTCCAAAGAGAAGGGTTTTCAGATCGAGGTGGGGAGTGCCATAGGATGGGAGAGGCTTTGGAAAAGTCCTGGAGGTGAGCATGGGAGAAGGTGACAAGGGAGCCAGAAAGCAGAAAGTCTTGGGAGGAACAAAGAGAACAGTTTGGATGGTATTTTGAGACTAGGTTAGTGATGCAGCTGGCGGCTGATGGCTTTGTAAGTTATTGTTAGTATTTTGAATTTAATTAATTGGGTGAGTAGCAGCTAATGAAGGGAATGGCAGAGAGGGGTAGCAGACACTGAATGGTTGGTAAGGTGGACGAGTCTGGCAGCGGTATTCATGATGGATTGAAGGGGGAATGGCCTATGTAAAGGTAAGCCAATGAGGAGGAGTTGCAATAGTCAAGGTGAGAAATGACCAGGGAGTGAACTAGAAGCTTTGTGGTGTCATTAGTTATGAAAGAACGCTCTTTCTTAACTAATGAGCAATATCTCCAAAATACGCATTTTGAAGATGTTGCGTAGGTTGAGGTGGCAGACTTTTGATTGGATGTGGGGCCGAAAGGAGAGTTCATAGTCCAGTGCTGATAGAGAGGAGCAGGAGAGGGGCAAAGAAGCATGGTGTGCAGACACCCAACGTCCTCCTTATCAACTGATGGCATCATTGATTGTTAGGATGTTAGTGGCTGGAAGATTATAATGGTGCACAATGAAAACTTGTGGCTTTGTGTAACTACAAATGTTCTAAGGCACCCTAGTTGAAAAAGGCTGGTTTAGCTTATGGTGAGCCTTGCTAATTTCAGTTGGACCAGTTCAAAAAAGTTGACAGCATCTCCAGTTCTCTCAAACAAACTAGGAAATTGACTTTTTGTACCTTATTTACTATCATGCCTTTACACCCAGGTGTCTACTGAAAATGGATGTATAGACTTATTTTTAGCCTTTCTGTGTAGCCTAATCTCAGGTCAGACATGTCTTATGTAGTTTATAGACATTCCAAGAGCATTTGGTGTAGAAGGTTATTAAAGCTGAAGGATTGTGCTGGTCTATTTAGAAGAGAATAACTGAATTTAATTTGCATTTTGTAATCCTTGTCTGCTGCTTTAGTCCTTCTTTTAAATCTTGTTTAAGTTTTAATTCTTAGGCAGTGCTTTTGCTATATATTGTTTTGTGAAAAAAATAAATAATTAAGAAGGAAATGTCTCAATCATGTCTGAAGCATAGCTCCCTCTTTCTTAATATTAATAGATCCGATCTCCCCAGTATATTTAAGCAGCTCCTTTACTGCTTCTGCCGGTCATTCTTTTTATGTCTGCCAGCTTCTTGTGATTTCCCCATCTGTACCTTTTTTTTAAATCTATCCTTGTTGTCTCTAATTTGCCTATTCTCCCTTTTTCCGACTCTTCCTCTTCTTGACCTCTTGCACACTTGGTGTCCCTTTGGTCGGGCAGCTTCTCAGTGTGAGGAGGCTGGAAGGTGAGCTTCCCTCAGCCCCTGTGCAGCGAACGTTCAGCCCTGATATTTGTTTGTGTAAATGGAATGAATGATACCAGGCACGGGCTGTGCCAGATGGGTAATAAAGATTCAAGCCGAGAATATTATACCCAGCTCAGCGTGTGAAAACAAACAGTTAGACTGCCAGCCAGAGACGACTCTGTACACACATATATCATCCAGCGTAACACACACATACATACACGGAATGCCGTATATATGAACCATTTTACCCAAGATTTATGTCTGATGGCTAATAGGTAGGATTGTGATGTGCACATTAATGCATCACTCTAACCAAATAAGATATTAATTATAGATGCAGCAGAATACATTTATTAGTTGAAGCTTCATGATGGCTTGTGATTCCACATTATATTGTGGCTCATGCAAAGCTTAAAGGGTTATTTTCCAAGGATTTTCTGTTACGTGCAATCTATTAGTTTATTCAGACTGACATGAATATAATTCTGTTGTGATTACCATGTCATTCTCACTGAATGATGTCAGGGCTGGACAAATCTCAGGAGGCAGGTAGCCGATGCACAAAAAAAGGTTTTATGCAAATACAAGTCTGTTTGTTTTTTTTAAAGGAAACCTGTCACAAGAGAATCAAAGACGCTTCCATTACTGCCCTTTGCTTCTGAGAATGCTAGCTGCTTGACTGTCATACTGAATCTTTTGCTTCAGCACTTTGAGTCTCTGATCTGGAACAAGTATATACGTAGGATTTTCTGGCTTTCTGAATTACCATTCTTGTTTCAGGTCAGCATTGAAGACAAAGGGGTCGATTTTCTAAAGTCAAATAGGCTGTCAGCTTGGCAAAGAGAAGTTGCCTTTAGTTTAGTAAATGTGGTGAAAAGTATACATGCAAGGAAAAAAAAACCCCACAATATTTTTGTTCGCATGGTTGGTTGATGGAAGCCAGTAAAGCTTAACGTCATTCTCTAAGCTAAGGGAAAATTACCTTTAACCTCCCTAGCAGTCTGATTATGTCCATATTTCTGTGCTCAAAGCGGTACATTTTTTTGCATGGAAATATGTATTTTTTTTATTGTAGGCCTGTAATTTTTAGGAATAACTCACTGAAATCTGTCCGAACAAGAGTCTAGTAAACATCCCGGATATGATAAAACTTGAAACACGAAATCATAACTTATAATTTAATAAATAATCATTAAAAAAAATAATATAATAATAAATGTAATTCAATAATATAATCAAACCAAAAACACTGAAATTTGAAATATAGCGCCAAGTTCGCACATCACTGAGCAAAGTCGCAAAATCGTTTTCAGTGTCTGATGACGAATTTCCCCACGAATCATCACTCAATTCTGCAAGTGGTTCTGATTTACCATCGCTGTTCTCTAGCTGGTCTAAAACCGCTTTTGACCTAAAGGGACGCTTTTTGGACGCCATGGACGTTTCTCAGTTTCCAGGCAGAAAGAACAGTCAAAATGCAGGTAGGGCACAGGACAAAGCACTCGGGACAAAATGTATGTGAAATGGTTTGATACAGTAATGTTATACTATGAGATTTTAGTGAATGTCACTTTTTGTCATTTTCAAATTTCCCGCCGTTCCGTGCCCCGTATGTCCCGACGCTCGCAGGGGACGGAACCCAGATGACAGATGCCGGCATCCGCCGGATTACATTGCCGGGGACACTGCAGGAGGGACATCGCGGGAGCGCAGGACAAGGTAAGTGATCGAGGGATCCCGGAGCAGCGCTGCAGGGTATTCCCGAGTGTAACTCGGGGTTACCGCTTGTGGTACTGAAACTTTACCCCGAGCTACACTCGGGAATACCGCCAGGGAGGTTAAAGTATCAGCATAACAGACAGGGGAGTAGGTAGTCAGCAATGGCTGCTGTGACTCCAGCCAAGAAAAAACTGAAAAATTGACCACTATACGATAATAACACAAGTGTAAAGATAGCAATGCATATGTAAAAGTCTCCAGGTTTACAGTCTGAGTATACAAAGTTTATAACCAGTGAGCAATCTGTCAGTTCGACTGTCTGTGGATGTACATAGCAAACTGCTATATTTTCAGTTGGGTTGGTAATGATAAGCTGTGACCTATGTTCTCCTTGTTTTGCTTTTATTGGATAAAGGTAAACAGATCATGACAATCGGGGTGGGAATGGAGGAAGGAGCAGAAGAACAATTAATGGGATAGTCATGTGGAGGAGGACATACATGGGGGGAAATAACAACAAAAATTGAAGGATGGAGGGCCTCCTTCCTCTAGTCTATTTGAATTGCATTCAGGAATTATGAGACATCCACTATGGTTTTCTGAGTTGGGGTCATGGCATCCTTAAAGAGGAACCAAGGTTTTTCTGTTTATTACTGCCTTTGTCCCTTATTCAGAAGATTTCACTAAACTTGCTGTCCTGGAAACACAACAAGAAGTACATAGAAATAATGCCAAAATGAGGGGAAATAACCTACAGCAACAACTCTACTATTTTGTGTTTTCCCTCATTTCTGTTCCTTCCTTGTTCCTAACTTTTAGAGTGGATCAGTAGGGCATATATACTACATGGTTTATGAAGATCTAAAGGAGAATGAATATAAATTGCACATTTAGAATCTAAGGTGTATGAGCAGCATTGACTCTGTTGGCACTGGTAGCTTATTCTTATGCTCTTTCAAAATGGTGCTGTCTTTTTGACCAAGCCTAAGCATGGGTAGGTATTTGGTGCACAAGAGTGAGACCTGTATATGGAATGAAGCTGTCCATGATAGACTGCCCATAGTAAACATATAGAACATCCATAGGGGAATATAAAAACGTCTCTGGGTAAAGGACTCACAGTATGCCAACACTATAGAGCAGCCAGTTCCAAACGAGCTAGAAGGGACTCTGTAGTCACAAGAACTGAAGGGAACAGCACATCTAAGTGTAGAAGATTAAAATTGTTTTAATGGTTAAAAAGTAAGGATCTCACAAGGGTTTAACGAGATCGCGCTTAAAGAGGCACCTTAACTTGTGCGCTGACACATACAAAGAAATGATTACATATTAAAATGGCTATTATTAAAAATATTATACAAATGCCACCTACTGAAACTATTTTTTTTTGCTGGTACTTCACAGGCAAGTTCACCATTGATTGTAATAATCAGATCTTAAGGGTCCTGTATGAAAATAATTACATTAATGATTAAAATAATTAAAAATACAGTACACATATGTGTCATCCAAAAGAAAGAAAAAAAGGCTAATAAGAAAAAAAACAAAAAAGTGATGTTATTTGGGCCTACCAGTTTGGACAGATCTGACAGTGTAATTAGCAGTAGTTATGGTGTAATTATTTTGTCAACATATATACTAACAGTGACAGTGGAAAAAATTATATCTAATATGGTACAAAAACAATAAAATCTGCTAAAGCAGTTAAAGGAAATAAGGTAATATATATATATATATATATATATATATATATATATATATATACATATACACGTGTATCTATATCTGAAATGTATATGTAGTGAATTATATGAGGGATGGTAGTACCCGAAATGATAATGAACTAATCATGGGCCTCCACCTGAAGCTAAGTTGTTTGGTCCTGGGGTAATAATACAAGGGCTGGTAAGTGCTGTGTCTCTGACTTGTCTATAGGATGGAGTGGGCTTCCAATTCCTCATTCAGTCTGCTGGGGGCTAAGGTATCTATAAATCCAGTATGCCTCCCTCTTGTACAGGCATTTAAAACGTGGCATGGCTTCCAGACTCCAAACTGAAAGGCCATCAGACGATTTTTCATGAAATTCTGAAAAGTGTTTTGGGATGCTATGTTTGTCAGAACCTTTTTCCACTAACCTCTGATGTTCCCCAAATCTCTTCCTCAAAGTACGGATTGTGCAACCCATGTATAACAAGGGCAAGGGCAGGACAGACAGTACACCACAAATTCAATGAAATAGGGCACACTGAAATCCACCAGTGCCACTGCCGGCGTACCACACAGGCTACAGAGACTCCCAATGGGGCCACCCAGGTCTGCAGAGCAGGACTTATGTGTTGATAGGCGCGATCTCTTCTAACTCTTGTGAGTTGCTTATTTTTTAACCATCAAAGCAGCTTTAACCTGCTACACTTAGATTTATTGTTCCCTTCTGTTCTTGACCAAGCCTGCTTCTGTTATGTGAGCAATGCAGAGATAACTTCACCATCCGTTTTGGGCAAGCAAAGGTTTTTTTATGCCAATGAAAGTTTTTTTGGGTGTTCTGAGAAATGCAGGTTGATCACGGTTCCTACAATGCTCAAGGCTTAGATTGGCGTTTTGTTTAAGCCATATAGTGGTTATGTAGTCTTGTAAATTTGACTGCATTTACAATGCAAAGATGGTGATTAAAGTAAAAGGGGGCATTTTGAAATCTGATTGAACACTTTCATAGCTTGCCAATTTTAAGTGACGTAAAGAAAGGAAATTCTTATTCTCCTTTAAGCTAAAATCACTGGCGTGCAACATGTCCATGTGCTTGTATTTATAAAGCTTTCCAGATCCTTTAAGGAGACCCATAGTAAGAAAAACATGGAGGCAGACATTTCTGTCTTTTCCTCTGAAATCTTCAATTTCCTGGCTATCTTGCTGATCCAGTGGCTTTAGTAGTTTCTGACTCATTTACCAGCAACAGTTATGTAGATTAGGACCTCTGAAGTCGCTCTGACTTAAATTTACGCTTGTTCCAGGACAATGACTTGAAAAACATTGTAACAATTGGATCAGCTTTACAGCCAACCAACATTTTCAGAAGGATTTCAACAATGGCAGCCCCATATTCCTTCCCAGGTTTCTGTGTATTGAAAAGATTTAGGACCTATTTAGATTTGTGCATTATGGCATCAGGTGATAAAACACCTCCCCCCCCCCCAGGGCATTGTGATACCGATCTAACACACTGTCACATACCGCACACTGTGTTTACAAAATCGGTAGGCATGATTTTCTGTGCATTAAGGCAAAATATGTAGGATTAAAGAATTCAAACCCATACGGGAATACTCCAGCTCACTTTTTTGTGGTTAAAACCTAATATAAAATAATAATTTTATGGACTAAAACCATAAATAAACGAAAAAATAACGTGATGATTCAAGCCCACACCACAAAGTTATATATAAACCAATTCATATCATATGTCTACCAACAATACCACTAATAAAGTTTGTGTCTGCAAAAAATCCAAGGGCTTGGCAGGTGGGAAGCTGGCTGGTTTAGAGTAAAAATGTGCAGCAAACTCTCCTGGATACAAGCTATACAGAGAGCTTGACCTCCGTCCAATGGATGCCAGCTTTCCGCTGAGCGAAGGACTCCAATCACAGGTAAGTATGACCCTGTTTTCTTCTCTGCAACAGTGTCCCTCTTGTAATTCTGTATAACAGCATCAGGACTGGTAAAACCCTGAACGTAAAGAAAAACAGCTGCAGACCAGCCAATAGCAGATTATTAAATAACGTATTCAGTATCACCCTTTAAACAAATTATGGGACCTAACAGTTTCTTGGGACCGCTATACTTGGACACTGTGCCTCCCACTATACGTATGCACTATATGCATACATAAAAATAAATATATATATATAATTTTTATTTTTCTATTATTATTTTTTGTTCAGGGGTACTTACTGAGGGCTTTCAGTACAAATGACAAAAGAAGTACATTCTTGGTTGCACCACGGATGATCATAAAAAGTCATGAACAGAAAACATGCAGCATTGGTCAGTTAGGTAGATTTATCAACACTGGAGCGCTCAGAATCTGGTGCAGCTGTGCATGGTAGCCAATCAGCTTCTAACTTCAGCTTTGACAACAAAAACCTGAAACGATTGGTTTCTATGTAGAACTGCACCAGATTTTGCACTAATAACAATGCACAAATAACCCCCCAATGTGTCTTTCAGTTTCAAAAACTGATTAACGTCAATATATTTTTAGCCTTGCCTATTATTGTGAGCATCACCGCATCTATTGCCATAGGAACATTCATATACTGAAGAGGGCTTTGTTATTATGTTGATACAATTAGCAATACTATTCCAGTTTTTAATCATTTTTACTGTGTGGCTGTCCAGCACTACTTCACTGTCTGTATTTTCAGCCCACCATTCCCTGCAATATGGACCCTGCTAATCTCTTTTTCAGCTTTTCTCCATAACAACAAAATTTATATGCCGACAAGATGAACAGATGTAAAAAGTTGTAATTCAATGATTATGTCGCTATCTTTGTCTCTTTTTGAGGAATTAGGTATTGCACTCGTGGGAAGTCACATTTTATGCCTTGTTGGGATAATGAATATTATGGTAATATGCAGAGAATGTGAATTTTGGAAAGTTAAAGGGGGGGGGGGGGGAGAGGAGACAGCGAGGAAGGTCCCCTGTGCACGGTAATAAATAGGAAGTAAATTTGTCATTATAGCCTGAATCCGAGTGTGCTGGGGGGTGTTCTAGGCACCAGATTTAATTAAATCCTTTTTTAATATACAGACATCTAAACTGCATAATTCCCATGTACTGCAAAACGGAGAGCAATATTAAGACAAACAGTCAGCGTGAATTACTAAACGCCTGCGAGAGGAGAGTCAACACATGCAGCCTATGGAGGGGAGAAACTGTGAGCATTGGGAAGCAATTTAACCCCTGTGTGACTGGGGCTCGCATGCTTCTTCTTGGTACAAGTGTGAAAGGCTCATGAAGAGTACAAGTACACGAAGAGTAAGAATACTCCTTACCATTCACCCAAATGGCCAACGACATGTCAGTGCATGGCTTATCTATGATAGAGATCACTAACTGTCTGAATTTGTTCTTGTTCATAATTGAATAGCACATGCACATAGCTCCTATCCCATCCTTCATTATGAGTTCCCGGTGCCGTCTCGTAATGCAGACGTCAACGACTTTAGTTTTTTTTTTCCTGTTATAATCCATTGCAAAGGCCTTCTGTCCTCATAACACAGAGGGACATGTCACATCCTCGTAATACACAGATGTCAGGGACACATACTTTTGTGTTTCTGGCAATAAAAGGCTTAATTTGAGAGAGGGGGTGGGAGGTGACTGTCACCAAGCTTTAAATCCCCCTGTCACCGTCAGGTCCTCTCATATGTCAATGTCCATCCCAAGAGAAGGATGACTGCTGCCACACGCTGACATCCCATGATGCCTTTGTCCAGACTCCAAGTTCCTCCTTCTCAGATATAAATCATTTCTCAACAAGAGATTTCTAATGAAACGGCACTTCTGAAATATGTATGTTTCCTTTTGGTCCTGTTCCAGCACTTTCCTCCTGACACCTCTTGTAAGGAGGAGGAGGAGACGCTGGCTTCTGTTAAAGAAACTAGCCAGGGAAGTGAAAGGCTGGGTACAAGACGCAATGTCAGAACTCTGTGACCTTGGATAAGGTGCTTATATGTTGTCAGTGTTCCACGGAACTATTAATGATTTGCAGTCAGTCACTTTAACTCCTTCTATTAAAAGAGATGCTAGATATTCTCATTTTTCCATTGCAGAAGCAGTTACTACTCACGCCTGTGTATGCGATCTGCTGTGTGTTAACATGCATCTGACCACATGGCAGTAGTTCCCGTTGTGTGTATAATATTAAAAAGCAATTCCAGACAGCAAGTGAAATCAGTCAGAGAACAGCTGAACAGCTAACGCCATTCAATTCAGAAAGTCCCTCAATTTACCTAATTCTGTTCTGTGTAATCCACTGCAGCCACATTCAACGGAGCTCCCCAATTGTTGGAAGGGTGGGTCTGCTTCCAAAATCCAGGGCTAGCGTTGAATCCCATTGGTAACTGTGATTACGTAGCTTCCTGATACTAGTCATGGTACTTTGATTCAACAGGCTTTCTGGCAAGCAGCCTACGGTGGGTTTATTAGAGAATACCTCTTATACAGTACCAAGAGGTTAGCAAAAAGGGTTCCCAGACAACCAAATTACCAACAAAATGGAGATGGGAGGGAGGACAGTACAGCAATGCCTGAATAAAAACCTACAGTAGTTGTTGTTCAGCCATACAGCAAGTTTATTCTATTCCTAACATAAAGATGTGAATCTGACCATGAACCAGCAGATTTTGTTGTTTGTTCATTCTTGGGTTGCTGGATCTTAATATATTGGAATTCTTTCGTTTTGTAGTCACATTGGCAATTGAGTCCATGATGACACTACATTTTATTTTTGTCCTAGTTGTTCAATATCTATTTTTTGCTAAACACAGATCATTTGGGAAGGGGGTCGTTTTCTCCTTGCCATTGGGTCAGTTATGGAATCAGAATAGTCTAACCTGCCAGTATGTTCCCCCTGTGTGTAAGCGGTGTGAAGCTGGCAGTACTCAGCAGGATCTGGTTGTTCAGAAATAAATTAGAAGACATTTGTTTGATCCTTGCTTTACCTGACATGCACTTATTTATTTATTTATTACAAGTACTTATATAGCGCCGTCAATTTACGCAGCGCTTTACATATATATTGTACATTCACATCAGTCCCTAACCCTCAAGTGGCGTGCAATCTAAGGTCCCAAAATTGCATTCATACATATACTAGGGCCAATTTAGACAGGAGCCAATTAACCTACCAGCATGTCTTTGGAGTGTGGGAGGAAACCCACGCAGGCACAGGGAGAGCATGCAAACTCCAGGCAGGTGGTGCCATGGTTCGGATTTGAACCATTGACCCTAGTACTGCCAGGCGGAAGTGCTAACCATTTAGCCACTGTGCTTCCTCCATTTCTTAAAACTGGAGCTTGCAAAATCTGGTGCAGTTCTGCATAGAAAGCAATTAGCTTCCAGGTTTTATTGTCAAAGCTTAATTGAAGAAGCTAAAGTTAGAAGCTGATTGGCTACCGTGCCCAGATTCTGAGTGCTCCAGATTTAGTAAATCTCCCCCACGTGTTGGAGGTCCCCAACACCTATGAGGAAGTAGTGGAGGGCACCACGTTATCTATGTTCATCTGTGGCTGTATCAGTGGAGATGAGTAGATGGTAATTTTCAATTGACAGTTTTCAAATTAGGCACATTTACAACTTGCAATTGTTCATTATACTGAATATATGCATATAGATTTATCGGCGCTGCAAAGAAACTTCAAATAGTTACACTGAAATTGTGTGACAGTCCTGGCCCTTGTATCACCAGCTTATGTATGATGGTTGAATATTGAATCTGAACACCAGACAGATACATGAATGCTCAGTTAACTGTTTTGCCTGCCAATAATTATTTTTAGCTGATATTGTAATTCAGATACCTCTGCTAGAGATCACAGCCAGGAACTGGGTCTCTCTGCTGACTGTACTGCAAGTAAGAAATAATGCCTGGTCCTATTCCTACTCCAGCCCATGGGCAGGGAAGGATCACCATTAGAAAAAATAATATCGGATCTTCAGAATTCCACCTGTGCAATACGTGGCAGTGCTATCCACGATATAAATGGAAGGGTGCCATCAAAAAAACAATTATAGCAAAAGAAGAGGCAAAAAGACATGGACACCACATCAGCTACTGCCCCCCCCCCATCATTTCATATTATAAAATGTCATACCAAAAAGGTATAAATAGCAAAAAGAATATAAATCGGTGCCCACTGTTCCAAACTGACCCCCCCAGCTTCCCCCAGAACACCCACCTGCAACCACTCCCGTACCCTCCTTCAAGTCCAAGGTCCCCCCCCCCCCCATCACCATTAGATTGTAGATGTTAGTGGAGCCTGTGCTTTCCCCTCCTGTAAGCATGTTTCCTGTAATTGGGATTACAGAAGACTGATATGAAAACTGATTCAGGTAACTATGCCAGTTCTATATAAAATATACGCAGTGATTTATTGTAAATGTGTAACAAGATTATTTGGCGTTTTTGCATTTTCTTAGAGTTTAGCTTTGGTAAACCTAAAAGACTGAGATGAGAGAGCAAAGATAATGCGCAAAGTATAGTAGACCGTCAAATTCAGGTGAGTAAAGGAGAATTCTAATGGATTGCACAGGATTATTGCACTTCACCCCGATCTCCCAAATCATCTGCAGTCCATCCGTAGGCTTTATTTTTTGCCTTCACATATGCTCCATGCATTGGCTGGCCTTACACTTGACAAATTTAGAATAAAGCCCCCAATAAATCATGTTAAAAAGCTACTTCTCCTTCACTTTGGTGAGCAATCTGCAGACATCTAGCATTCTATTCAGTAAAAAACCTAATTCTTTATATTATAACTAGATTTAAAAAAAGTATACTGCATTGTACTGAGATAACACAATCTTCTCCTAATACATTGCTGTTCACAATGAGAAGATGGCTTCCTACAAACCCATGTCTGTTCTAGTTATATTAGCTTCCCTAAGGGTGCCTCCTAAATAATCCTGATAAATTGTGAGACATACGCGTTTATGTAGCTGGTTGTTTAACCTATCAATTTTTAAACCTGTCTAACAGTCGAAGGAGTATTCCTTCAATTATTCCATTACTTGTCGCTTAGCAACCACTCTCTTCCCCACCAATCAGCTCATATTGTGCCCGTCACATGGACTCTATGATTTCTCCTCCGCCATTAATTGCCTGTTTAAACAAAAAATGAAATAATCTTGATTGTTTCTGTGCTCTGCTTGCTATCCACACATTTCATCATTATCGCCGGTGATCGCAGTCCCGGCTTAAAGGAAAGCACCAGTTCGCTGTACCACCTTCCAGGTGGGCAAAGCAACTGGCAAAACATGTGACGCTGTCTGCGTCTACAGGTGAGGTCTTGGCTGTTTGAAGAGGGTGGCGATTGGCACCGCCATTGCCTGCGAATGGACTCTCTGGGACTTGAACAGGAAGCTGATCTATTCATTTTTATAGATGGACATTTGGCAGCTGGTACTGAGAGCGCCTGGCAATATAGGAGGAAGGTGAGATGCGGCCCACGACACTGCGAATGGAGGAAATATGATGAAAGGGTCGCAGGTTTAGAAGTGAAAGTCTAGCGGTTGGCTGTCAATTGTTTGGCAGTATATAGAAGGCAAGGTCACCACTGCAGCCTGTTGATATCTGCTCTGATTAATTTAAAGGGAGGTGGGTTTATGGTGGACATCAGCGTATAAATCACAGAACGCGATGTGCGCTCCTGGGTCAAAGCGGAATTAAGCAAAGCAGTGAGGTGGGTTAAAGTGCAGAGTCAGTAATCTGTGCTTTAAACCCAAGGATGCCGTGGGATTTCATCGTGTGACATCTCTGTATACCTCAAGAGCCTCCGTCCTTGTCTGTGTCAGCGACCTCGATAAAAACCCAATTCCCAACTCTTCTCTGCCAGGAAAAAAAAGGGCTCTGGAATTCATGCAAATCACATTAATTCTAGCATCTCCCTTGTGAGCCCGCTATAAACTGCAGCCTAATTAAATATTTTTTAACGATGTGAGTAATTTTTGCCACGGGGCGGATTCAGGGGGAAATTTAATATGAGATCACAAAAGCTGTTCCCAGCGTTGATTCTGTAAATTAATAACTACGAGCCAAGCGGAGAAATATACAGACCTAATAAAGGCAGACACAGAGAAAGAAGCATCATACATTCCTTAATGTTGCAATGGTGCTTTATAACACCTTTTCCCCTCATGTGTATTCCAGTTTTAATCAAGTATGCCATGGAAAACCAGCACTGTGCCACAGAGCTGGAGTAGTGGAGCTGCCATATTATTCAAATCCTGAAAGCTCCATCAACTTCAGGTTTAACTTCAAATTCATCTGTACATAGAAAAAAGGTGCAAATGTTCCCATATTTTTAAAACTTTTAGAAAAAAAATTACATATTTTTACGTGACTTAAAGTGGTATCAAAAACAAAAATGTAATAAACTGCAGTTTACTATTTCTTAAATATGGTGCTTACATTAGTTTTCTTTTTATAATTTTTTACTTTTATTTTACACTGATGCCCAGGCCAGTAAGTCTATTATTTTTCAGCTTCCTTTAATCCTTGGTTAACACATGTGTGGCTTTGAATTCATGCTACTTCAGAGCTGACTATCAGTGCGATTGCATGTTCTGCTTGCTGACATCAAGTGACTTAATTTAGCAGATGTCAATGCAAGTTGAAATTAAGTCACACAGAAATAGTGCAGGAAGCTTTTTGAAAGTCACTGCAACTTTTGAACATTGCTGCATATGGGGTGCTTCTTGTCATGAGACTTTGAATTGTCAAGTCATATGCAAGTCCAACTGGTGTGAACCAGGGTTAACAGACCAAGCTGTCCAGAAAAAGTGGCAGTTAGAGAGTTGCGACAAACTACTTTAAAGCGGAAATAAAGTCACAGTTCCCACCTCTTCTCCAAAGATCTGACGTCTGCTGGTGCCAGCATCGTCTCCCTGACTTCTATTGGTTGCCTGGTCTTTAGGTGTCTTGATTGGCTGAAGAAAGCTGATGTAGCTCCCATGCATGCATAGGAGTTTATTAATCTTGGTAAACAGGCTCTGCGCTGATCGCATACCCTGAGTTATATAGCCTGAGCCCTAAGTTGCCTTGTATGCTGACCGTGTGCCAGATGATAAATAATAAATACTGTATAATAATAATAATTCCATCATACTTACCTGTACCCAGATGACCACAATGGGATAATATATATATACATGCGCTTTAATTTTGCGCTTCTGGTGAGTGCAATCATATTACCGGTTTCAATCACGGATTTAACCAGCATGGATCACTTGAATTTTGGACTTTATTTATTTTGCTGATTTTATGTCATTATTCACCATACACAAAAGTCACTTTATATTTATTTATTTATTATAACTTTCTTATACGTCATTACTATATACTTACTGAACACTTCTAGCGCTAGTAAGCGCCCACGTTAGATATATTTTTGTTTCTTTTCAGCGCTGCATTTTTACATTTATGATTGTTCAGAGGGTAAGAGGTTTCACCTTTAATGCCAGCAGCTAGACAACCAATGCGCTCACTTTTACCTTTTTATATACGTACCCTAAGCCGCTCATTCACCTAGTGATCCAGCCAGGAAGTATGTTTCTAGCCATCACCAGGTGAAAATAAAAGGATAACAGCCTAAAAAATGAATCTAATGCAGCCGCCACATCTAAGGAATGGTAGGCTGCAATATATTACAGTTTTGTTTTTGGGTTTAATACCGCTCTTTAATGCAGAAGCACAGAAAGGATAAAAATTGTTCATTCTTACATGCATTCTAGTAGCCTTGTTCAAAAAGCAATGCAAAAAGCAATGTGCAATAAAACTGTTAAAAGATTGTGATTGTTTGCAATGGGTTACTGCACTTTCCTCACCAAACTTTTTATTAATATGTTTTTTTTTTACATAAGGAGTACTTGATAAACACTGGCATCTATAGCAGTTGCATACTTTAAGTTGAGAGACACTGCTATAGTGCTTGCAATTCATTTTTTTTTCGGTTTGGGCAGAAGGCTTGTTTCTTTTTAAGTCATTTATCTACCTCATAACTGCAGTGGAACGTTTTCTGCACTCCTTGATCAAATCTCCCCTTGGCCATTAGAAAGAGGGCAGCAAAATATGCTAAACTCACCATTGTGTGTGTCAAATTGGCGTTAATAATATGCCCGCTCTGCCCCTCCTCTATGGCTGCCAGGCAGTGATGCAATTACCCAGCCTGCTTTCCTACCCGTGATTCCAGGCACCCCCTGCAGCTCAGTGTCATGTAACCTGTTATGTCCGGGTCACAACAGTTTTTTTTCCTCTTTTTAAATTCTACATTTTGGTATATCTGATAGAGGCGAACACTCAGTCGAGTCGTATTTCCGTGTTTAGTGACCGTGCTTGATTACTAACTGCAAAGAGCCATTGGCAACTACCTTCCAGATCTGGGTAGACACGGAAAACAGGCTAACTGTAGTGTCTTTTATATGGACCACTGTATAGTCAGTTATATGAAGGATATGTCCTTCCTCCAACTTCTCTGCTTTAAGTTCATAACAGACCCTGTAAGTTTTACTTATCTACACATGATATGTCTGGAGCTTTTTATATGTGTTTCCATAATGTTAGGCTGGCCATAGTTGGATCTTTTTTTTTTTTTTCAAATCAGCCCGCCAGTTGATCAAAAATAACCAAATGAATTTCCACATCCACACAATGGAGGTGATCAAACACAGTTTTCCAACATTTCCATTTGAGAGACGTCATCCATTAGATCAACTTCTCTGGAGTGGGAATGGCAATAGAAGGATAGAACTTTGTCAGGTCCCTGCTAAACCAGCCAATTTTCATTTGATCTATGGCAAGTTTAGTCTTCTTTCCATCATTGTATCTGAAATATTTATTCTTGGTGATTGGTGCAGCCACTCTTTTAGGAGAATTGTAGCAAATCCTATGTTTCACATTCTTTCAAGAACCAGGGTCATTTTTTAAATGATCTGATCAGGTTTTATTATGTATTTATAAAATACTTCTCCTTTCAGATTTAATAGTCCTCTTCCGTAGGCAATGGTAATGTTGGCAGGACATAAATCAATAGTCATTAGATGTAATATTTTTCTTGTGCTTTGGTAGCCTTTGATGATGAGACCTCTATATTGTATTGTGGGATTTAATGCTAGGGTTGACAAAGCTGGCACCCAGCAAGGTAATTATGCAATCCAGGGGGTATTTGGGTGTTAGGTTAATGTATAGGTGTACTTCTAGTCATAACTACCTTAACCTACCCTCCAAAATCTTATTGATGCCATCTATACCTCTCCAGGTTCCAAACCACCAAATCCTAGTAGATCTCCGGTACCCTCTGGGACTCCAGATTTATCATTTTTAGTGACCATCATTATAAGGTACCCAAAAAATCCCAGTATGCTTCATGTCTTATGTTGGCCCCCGAAAAATTGTTCTGGAATCCTATTCAGTGTGTACAGTGTACTCCTGGTTTACAAGACTTTCTATATATTGGTTTAAAGTATATATGCACTTTTATTTATGTCATGGTTATCCACAATCAAGTGTTTTCTTTATGAATTCTTATTTGTCATGAATGTTTATATGGATCTTTTATTCTCTGCAGGTGGAGCTGACTGGAAGCAGCATGTTTGATTATGTTCACCCAGGGGACCACGTAGAGATGGCAGAGCAACTTGGCATGAAGCTTCCACCCGGCCGCGGACTTCTCTCGCAGAGTGCCAATGATGATGGTGCCAGTTCAGCATCTTCATCCTCACAGTCAGAGACTCCAGAGCCGGGTAAGTGTGATGGAGGAGCTGTATGGGATGCAGGAGATTATCTGTATAGGTATACTGCAAAGTCAAAACTAGAAATGAATCTTTAGGATACAAATGAGAGCACATTCTGCATGGTCATCCCACTAGACACCACCTGTAAGTGAAATTGGTTTTGAGTGGACTGCCTCTTTCTTACATAACTGTTATAGAAATCCAGTGCAAACAGATGATATATTCCAGTTCCCTTTACATGGTTCTATGCTGCGTCTCCCCAATGTAGGTGTAGGTGAGGCTGCAGTGTGCTCAGAAAAAGGACATGAACCATGAACCAGTAAACACGCCACTCTAAATTTTTATAGACTCTAATTTAGGGGCATTCAGTAGATGATACTGGCAACAATAAGGTAGCCATCCACTCTACAGTTAGTTTAAAGGAAAGTGTTAACATGACCAGAATGCACATATGTATGAAAGGATTTTGCTTAATGTAAAAAAAAATTTGTATTCGTATCATTTCTTACCTTTTCAGATACTGGGCTCAGTTCCCTAAATCATATCGCATGCGGTTTTTGGGTCACATGACACATTTTACCCAAACATCGCATATGATATTGAAAATGTCAATTCACTATCCCTTTATGCACCATTCACCTTAAAAGGCAGAAATGTTCGGTTAATACCGCATAAAACAATGTTATAGTCAATTCAATAAAGGAAATAAATAAATGTGGGAAAAAAGTAGTAGTCCGGGCATGCAATAGTTAAAGAATGTCTATATTTCAGCTGGTTGTCAAGGAATCGGCATCTGCCGACAGCCGCTGGACATACTTCAGGGGAATTTTTTTTTGGGGGGAGGGGGGACTTTGGTATGGATTAGGGGGGACTCCCACACTGTTTTTTGAAAAAAAAAATTTGAGGCGGCTCTTCTTTTGTTTAAATTCTGCTATCTATGGGGAATCCCGCTGACAGCAAATGAGTCATGGTTGTTTAGGACGCACCGAGTGCCGATTCCTTGACAACCAGTTATTCACTGGTTGGTAAAGATGTCGTCTACCGCCAGCTCCTTGACAACCAGCTATCTTTTCTTTGTTAAGGACGCCAGCAGATGCTGGTCATAAAATACTGCATGTTTTCACTATTAAAATACTGCATTACCTAAAATAGCCCATGCAGTATTTTAGTAACATTTGTTAGTGAATTGAAAAAAAAATATTTTGATAAATGTTGAGTTATGTTACCACTGATCTCGAAACGGTAAATACTTCTTAGTGAATTGAGCCCACTGTGTTTATAAAAAAAAAACCTAAAGCAATTATTTCTTTTAAATAAAAACAAGGCAAAACTTTTTTTTTTTAATTTGACCTAAAGCAATTATTTCTTTTAAATAAGAACAAGAAGGCAAAACTTTTTTTTTTTCATTTGGCATAGACTAAGGGAGGGTTATAGCCCCTGTCTGGTTGTTTTTTTGCCACCTGAGTACAACTGGGGAGATTTCCCTTCACTTCCTCTGTCAAAGCTAGAACAGGAAGTGTGAGGAAATCGCTACAAAGTGAGGAAATCTGTGGTTGTCATCAGGGTGCCCAGAACTAGTGACCCAATTGGAAGATTTCATCTCTGCTCCTGTTAACCCGAAATGTGTGATTTTCTTTCACTTTCACTCAGAACAAAACAGAGAAGGTGAATCTCCCTAACAGGCACAGATGCCAATAAATACTTGGCAGGTGTTCTAATCCCTCTCCACTCTATTCAAAACATAATACTTTGGCCTTTAGCCCTGGTTCACAGCGATGCGGTGACAGTTTCAAATCGCATGACAAGTCGCATCCTATTATCTGCAATGACACCTTTCAAATTGGTGCAACTCCAACTTTGCAGTGCTGCACCGATTTGATAAAGAGACTCCTGCACTATTTTTTTGCGATTTCAGGTGCAGCTTGCATAGACATCTGTGCATGAAGTCGCACCTGAAGTCACACTGACATGCGGCTTTGAAATCATGTGTCTTCAAATGAAGTCGCACGAGTTCAAAGTCGGATTCAGCTTGAATCGATACTTTAAGACAAAGAAATACGTTTATTTAAAACAATTCAACAAGTATGTAGGAGAAAATCCAGAGAAACCGAATTGCACAGGAAGGATTGAGGAAGGATTGTGACATTCAGGTTGTAGAATGCCATCGCATGCTGGTGAAGGGTGTGGATTGACGAATGTGAAACACTGCGCGAACTCTGAATAAAGGATTCTGATGACGACTGATCTGATAAGAAGCAGCAAAATCAATGCATTTGAATACAGCTCTACATTTTATTTTCGTGCCTTCTTTCTTGGCCAACAGACCTTTATAAGATAAGCCTCCAACATCATCTATAAAAATACTCTAAACAGGCTTTAAGCTCATTGCTTCAATTCTAGAAAATGGTAGAGGAAGGGGGGCCGACACTGTGGCTCTGTGCTCCCCTACTCCTTCATTGTGCTCTGACGATAATTCAAGCATTAGGGGAAAATCCATTTATAAATTAAACAAAATGACTTGATATCCATCGTTCCCCAGTTCATCACGCTGTTCAAACAGCCACGAGATTGGCGTCTTGTCCCCGGCCTTCCGAGAGCCTTAGTAATTAGATCTGTGACGGATTTATCCTTTGCTGATTGAAGCTTTAAATTAATTGAAGTTCCACGTTTGTGGTTTTCTGTGTTTTTTTTTCTTTTTTTTTTTTTCATTGCAAGGTTTTTGCCTAGTGCTTATTCTCTCTGGATCACTCTCATGGGGAATGCTGGAATCCGATTTTTTTCTCTCTTGTTTCAACGTGTATGTGAGCACAAAAGGGACAGTATTTTGGAATTGAGAGGGGACTCTGAGCTTTTGTTTGTTTAGCTTCTTTTCAAGTTAAGGTATCCTTCTTTCAGCCATAAATACACCCAATGCTAGCTACATGATCATTGCTTGTTCGGGGACTAACTTACAATGTATGGCATTGTTGGCAACATATCATCTTGAATTGAATACAGATTTAGTATTACTATTCATAATTGTTGGCTTAGAGAAATTAGACTATCTTATGTTATTGTCTATCATTAAATTCATATGAATCAATAGGACACATATCAACTTCACTAAATCCCATTATAGATTTAAATAAAAAAACTTCCCTCTCTTGATATGAATAGAAATCAATGCTTGCAAGGTTCCTTATGTGACCTAAGATCACATGGCTTCTAGTTACCATGAGCATTGTGGGAATTCACTTCGTTAGAGACTACAGAGCACTTTTTTTATTCGTTCTTCTCAATGTGATAAACTTTGGCTATAAAAGTAAAGTCAAGGATCACAAAGAGTAACTATTGTACAGCTCTGCAAGACAGCAATATGTAGTGAGAAATTACGTATGCCCCTATGTATCCGTACAAACTATACATACGTACTGTAGAAGCAAGGTTTTTAAACAAAGTATTTGTCACTACAACAAGCAGAATATTTTTAAAATACTTTTTCAAAAATTATTATCCTTTTTTAAGTGGCTAAACAAAGTGATCAGTATTACTCCTAGCCAAGCCAGGTTCCTATATATTTAGATGGTATATACAATAATGTTAATTTCCTTTTGGATCATAAATAAACAGTATACACAAGCTTTCTGTAGACATGGATTACCAGAACCCTTAATGGATTCAGTGTGGGGAAATGTCACTAGCACACCAAGGATTCTTCAATCGGGTTCACAGATATATTTTGTGGTCACGTGGTACATACAAAAGCAATGTTTCTAAGCCACACAAGGCCCCTTCATCAGGCAAGTGACCCCTTTGAGGAACCATTGTTGTGCTGGTGATATTTCTTCGTATTGAGAGTCTATGGTTTGCAGCTTGTGGTCACTACAACACCCAACAATACTGAACAGCCATCTTCAGGAACGTGTGCATTGGGAATATTGTGAATGGACTTAATGGATTGAGGGTCTGTCTACCCAAAACTGATATTACAGTTTTTGATAAATGGTGAAAAACTAAACCGCGTGTTTCTTGTATCTCCCGGGGAATTTATTGGTGAGATATCTGCACTTGAGTTCTTGGGCGTGTGCACATGCTTTGGCCATTATGAGGAAGCCCCACTCTCAGGAACCCGCAATACTCTCAGGTAGATAGAGTGAGATCAGAAAATATGGCATGGAGACAAGACAAGACAAAACTCCAACAAGAAAGTTAAAAAAACTTGATGGACCACTTGGTCTTTTTCTGCCAACACTCTTCTGTTTCTATCTCTCTTTTGGAGTAGTAAAGACATTTACAAGGCTGGCTCAACGAACCAGGTTTCATCTGTACCTACAATGTCAGTTTTGATAAAATAGATTTTAGATCAAATAGATTATATGAATACATGTGGAGGTGAGACTTCATAGTTAAAAACTTGCCTAGATATGGCAGAACTGGCTAGTACACCTAAAACATGACAGCTGGCACCTCCTGAAAAGCAAGTAGCTTCCTGAATTCTGAAATGTGTCCCATAGGCTATACATGCAGGCCTTATGTTCACAAATACAGGTTTTCTCTTTTTTTCTATTTTCAGCTCCAATTCTTTCCCCTTTTCCATTTCTTCTATTTCTCATGTCTTCCTCATTTATTCCTATTTTTCATATTACCTTCCCACCCTCCATATATTCCTATATAGTTTCCATCCCCTCGCTTCCTCACCTCTCCCTCCTGTTTTCGCCGGTAGTACGCTCCTCTTTTCTCACGCTGCTGCTGCGTACTGTTCTCTCTTGTGGCTCGCTAGCAATTCAATTATAGAGACGCGAGATATCGAGTCTCTGGCGGAGTAAGGGCCTCGGCTGACAAGAAATATGACAGACTACTTACAGCGTGTTTATGCCGTTAAACTTACCCTTGCCACACCTGCAATATGGTAAATGTCAGGGTTTTGTGGGTTTAATAGCATGTAAACACAACTGTGCAAGCCTGCATCTGTTTTGTGCTGTGCACCTGTCTTCTGTATACAGTGATTTTCCTGCATATACCATCCCTAGTTTTTGTTTTTTGCTTTCTGTTCCAGTATTCACAGTCTACATCTATGCTAATCTCAGAGTGGTATATGGGAACACAAACCGCCCTTTTCGTTGCTGCAGTCCCAAGGACAGCGGAGATATGCAGAGTACATCAGCTCTTCAGAGCAATCACTCAGATTGTATTTACTGTGTTTAGATCTTTTAAGAGAGTAGTGGATCGGATGCTATGGGTGACAGCATTTTTTTTTTTAATTAATTGCTCTAAGCAGCATTTAATAAGCCTGATTTCTAACAGAACTGGGGAACACATTGGTTAATTGGGCAGGTACATGGCAAATGATGATCAACTTGGATAAATGTAAAGTTATGTGCCTGGGCACCTTCATTGTACAATTGTGGGAAAATAGAAATGGTTAAATCACTGATGGAGAAAAAATGACCTTACAGATCAGATTTAATACCAACATGCAATGCCAACCTGCAGCTTCTAAAGCTAGCTAGATATGCTCTTGAAGGAAATGATGCAGAGATTTAAGGCAGACTTAATTTTCCAAACTGCAGTTTATAGCATTTCCATCTTGATTATGCATTTCAGTTTTTGGCATTAGTTCAAAAAAGCATATCCTGAAATGGAAGGAGTCCAGAGAAGGGCAGCTTAATTAGTCAGAGATTTGGAGTACATACTGTATATTACAATGAAAAGACTAATTGAACTGAATTTATGCACTCCTGCAAAGACACCGTTAGGACCTGTAACTTTTCCTATTCAGGGTCTATTTAAAGCTTAAGTTCATTTTTTTATCAGCACAAGGGACAAAGTACTTATATTGATTGCCAATTGTCTCCTGTTGTGAAGGCTGCTCTGTTCATTTTAATTTTCAGTCCTCTGCCCCCGTACCTCCACAATGGTAATCTTCTGGTGTTGCGGGGGTTAATTGAACCTGGCGTAGGCACTCATCAAGAGTGCCAACTATTCCCACTGTTTCCCCCCCTCTTCCATTCATGAAACCAATCCTATTGCTTTTCACAATGAAAAGCTCTTTATGAATGGAGGAAGCGGTCCTTTAACTCATCTGGACATTGATCCCTCCATTCATAGAGTGCTTTTCATTGCAGCAAGCTATACTACAGCATCTAGGAATAGGGGAGAGGACGGAAAGGGTGGGCACAGTCATCACTCCTAAAGAGTGTATATGACAGGTCCAGCAATTCATATTAACCCCACAGCAAGAGACACTTCTCATTCAATGCAAGTACTATGCCATGTGCTGGTTAAAAAAAAAAAAATTACTTAAACTTTAAAGTCCCCAACGCCTGGCCCACTAATACTCATTTTCACTCCCCAGTACTTTGTTGCTTTGCATGTCAAACCCTGTGAAAGTTCCTTGTTGCCCTTTCAAGTTGTTGATGGTCCTTCCAATTAAAGTGAATGGGGCTTAGGCCATGCATGCAGTCGGAATGTAGTGCAAAATTTAAAAAAACCTGAAAAGCTGCTGGTTGGCCCTAGACAGGCCACGGATCAAAGTTCACCAGGGAGGTGCATATTATGTGAGTATGCTAAAGGTGCACAGGAAAGTTATTTGTGTGATTTCCCAGAGAGCACTGCTTGAAATCCTCCTATTATAGTTTAGGGTCAATTTACTAAAACTGGAGAGTGCAAAATCTGGTGCTGGTCTGCATAGAAACCAATCAGCTTCCAGGTTTTTTTTGTCAAAGCTTAATTGAACAAGCTGACGGTAGAAGCTGATTGGCTACCATGCACAGCTGCTCCAAATTTTGAACTCTCCAGTTTTAGTACATCAAATCCTTTCTGACTAAGTGAATTTTATATGTATATTTTTTATTAAAGGTGTGTAATAATAAATTCAGTTACACATGTAGTTATATAGCCTGAAAGAAGGACCTAGAACCTAGTGATCTTTCTTTTTTCATACATAATACCTTAACCGTAGTTACATAGTTATTCTGGCTGACAAAAGACAAAAGTCCATCAAGTTCAACCATAAAAAAAAAAAAGTTATAATCATACACCCACAGTTAATCCAGAGGAAGGCAAAAAAACCCAGCAAAGCATGATCCAATTTGCTCCTACAGGGGAAACATTTCCTTCCTGATCCCTCGAGAGACAATTGGATATTCCAGGGATCAACTTTACCTATAAATGTTGGTATCCAGTTATATTCTGTGTATCCAAGAAAATTAGCTCTCTTAAAATTGAGCGTTTTTATTTTTCCAGTATGTGGTTGCTGTTTACAGCCAACAATAAATTAAGTAATGTTATGGTCACTGCTACCCAGATGTTCTTTTATATGGACATTCATAATAAGCTCTGATCGGTTTTAGATTACAAGGTCCAGCAGAGCATCATTCCTAGTTGGGGCCTCTATGAACTGTACCATAAAATTGTCCTGTAGTAGGTTTAAACATTTCTGCCCTTTAACTGTTCCTGCTGTACCATTACTTCAGTCAATTTCCTGGTAGTTAAAATCCCACATTATTATCATTGTCCCAGCCCTTGCAGCTCTTTCGATCTGTGCGAGGAGCTGAGTCTCCACCTCCTCATTAACACTGGGAGGCCTATAACAAACTCCAATGATTACCTTTGTAGTACGCACCCCCATGTGCAGTTCCACCCATAATGCTTCAGCCTCATCACACTCTCCATCAACTAGGTCCTCTTTCACACTCGCTCTGAGATCTCTTCTTACATAGAGACATACACCACAACCTTTCCTATTTACCCTGTCCCTCCGAAAGAGAACATAGCCAGGATTATAAATGGCCCAGTCTTGTGTAGAATGATGCCAAGATTCAGCAATACCAATTAAATCATAGTTCTGTTCATTCACCAAAGCTTTCAGCTCACCTATTTTGCTTGGCAGACTTTTGGCATTGGTGAACAAACACTTTAAATCATTGACACCTTGTGCACACGTAGTCTGCATATTTTTTTTTTTTTTCATACAAATGGTACCAATTCCACTAGTTGTTTGTAACATGGGAACCTTCTTATCATCTGCCATAGCCCTCCCCCCATCTTTCCCCATTCCACTCACTGATAAGTACTGACCCCTGTCTGAATTAACTACCCCGTTATAATCTAATTCTCCCTGCTCCCTCGATCTTAGTTTAACTACTCCTCCAGCCTTCCCATAAACCTGTCCTCCAGCACAGCAGACATCATTCCATCAATATTCTTATGTAATACCATGGTGCCCCCCCTGAGGTTTAGCACTCCTAGTTCTAAGTTACTATCCTTATTGCCATTGTTTAATTTGAGGATTGACTTACTGCTTGGTTTGTTTTCATAGTCCTGACATATACAGAAAGCAGGTGTTGGGGATTATTATAGGCCAAAAGCCGACGTATTCTGTTCAAAAGATAATGATGCTTTGCTTGATTTCCCCCTGCCTGCTACATGTGCTGCACAAGCTTACGTTGACTGAACTCCTTTGCAGCCCCTCTCTGAGTATACAGCTTTCTCTGGGGTAATGACTGAAACTGCTATAGAGAATTATGACAGTCCAGTGGAGCATACACAAAGATGCAGACAGGGACTGACAGAGTTCTTTGTGGCAGGGCCCCATAATTACCCTGATGTGTGCCCTGGGATGTATGTTCAAAATTTGTTGAAGCTGCTGTGGGCCTTCAAGTATAGGGTGTTGTGGGAGACACAATTGCATAGGGCAGGGGTCTCCAAACCTTTTAAACAAAGGCCAGTTTGCTGTCCTTCAGATTTTAGGGAGGGCCAGAGTGTGGCCAGGGAGGGCAAAAAATGGCCCTGGCCCAACATCAGTGAGAATAAACATTGCTTCAGCATTGGTTGTCAGTTACATAGCGTCTGTGGTTAGTAGGAAGAGGAATAGTGCCCCATCATTGGTTATAATGGGAGGAATAGTGCCCCATCATTGGTTATAATGGGAGGAATAGTGCCCCATCATTGGATATACTGGTTGGAATAGTGCCCCATCACTGATATCAGTGGGAGGAACAGTGCCTCCAGTGGGAGGAACAGTGTCTCATGATTTTATATCAATGTAAGGAATAGTACCCCATTATTGATAGCAGTAGGAGGAACAGTACTCCATCATTGGTATTGCTGGGAGAAATAGTACCCTATCATTAGTGTCAGCTGGAGGAATAGTGCCCCATCATTGGTATCAGTGGGAGGAATAGTGCCCCATCATTGGTATCAGCGGTAGGAATAGAGCCCCATCATTGGTATCAGTAGGAGGAATAGTGCCCCATCATTGGTATTGGTGAGGGGAATAGTGCCCCATCATTGGTATTAGTGAGGGGAATAGTGCCCCATCATTGGTATCAGTGGGAGGACTATTTCCCCATCATTAGTGTCAGTGGCAGAAATTATGCCCCACTGTTGATGTCAGTGGGGGGAATAGTGCCTCATATCATTGGGAAAAATAGCGCCCCAAGGGCTGGATAATGGCTAGCAAAGGGCCCCATTTTGGAGACCACTGGCTTAGAGCAAGTCAAAAGTGCACATGCCATTTGTTGTCAAACTCCTGGCTTGCAGAACTTGAAGGACTTTCACTTGAGATCCGTGCATGAACCGTCTGTTACCAAAAGTGGTTCCTTACCTAATTTCCTATCTTGCTGTTATACTTGTGTCAGTGAATTCCTAACTTCTATATAAATCAGACTGGTTACTACAAACACAGATGACTGTGCTGAAAAATTGGTGAGGGCCAAAAGCCACCTAAACATATATCTGTGTGGAGGACTGGGCATCCAAAGAAACCAAATATAAATGTATAAGGAGGCAACAAATACAGCCTGGGTATCAGATCCAAGATCCCATCATTTTAAAGCTGCAGTGCTAGCCACTGAGTGACCAATCCTTTCTTCATTTTTGCCTTTAATTTGACCCTTACTTTTCCAATCATATGCTGTAGCGTAAAGATCAGCAGGTCTCTGGTTATCTATATCTAGACAGAGATAGCTGAAATGACCATCTCTGAACTTGGAACTCCTTTGTAAGTTGAAAATATTCATGTGTTCGACCTATTCTGCAATTCTTCCCTCCACCCAGCATTCAAGTTGTCCACACGCGCTCTCATCCTCTCCCCACCTCCTAACGAATCCTGTTAATTCTGAGTGAATAGCAAGCAGCTGAGACCTTGTGAGGAGCTGAAGCATTTATTCAGCCGGCACGCAGTTTTTTCTTTATCATAATTATTTCCAAGTCAGATCTCCTCCCTGATTTCCTAACGGGCCTCTCTCTCTCCGAACAACATCCCGGATCCAGAGGCCGTGATAATTCAAACCCCAAACCTCACGGGTCCTGTACCTTCTCTTTTTTTTTCTTTCACTTCTTTTTTTTTTTCTTTTTTTTATTCAGCTTTTTTTCCAAGGACATTTTTTATTACAAAGCTGATGAAATTTGCATATTAATTTGTTCCTTTCAGTTTCTCTTTTTTTTTAAGATTAGACGTGACAGGCGAGTATCAGAGCTTACGCTAGTCAATGTGGATAAAACAGGCTAAAACACACCGGGTTTACTGAGAGGAGGAGATGAGAATGTTACATTCATCTGCTGTACAGCTATTACTTAACTCTTGAGCTGCCACAGAGGAGTCCACAATATTATAAAGGCTTCATCTTGTGCACATAAAATTAGGATTGATACCACTGCTTACTACTGGTGTCCTTTAGTTAGACTGTGTTGAAGGCCATGTCCATCTAACACTAATATACTAGCTTTGGTTGGAAACTGATTGACCGGATTCTTAAGTTATTATTAGTTTACCAGTTATAAGGCCAAGAGAGGATGTTTCGTTCCTTCGGATGATTGGGGGAGTCCCAGATAGACGTGGGATTTCTAGCTTTAATGAGAAACCCCTCTCTTTTTTCTTTTATCAGGACCAGCTAAGGGTATTGCTGATTTATTCCGCTAGCTTGCTTTAGGTCATGGCAGACAGGCAGCAGTAATCAGTTAGGGACAAGCTCACCTTGTATAAATACATAAATAGTCCATATAGTAAACTTGGTGTTGTTCACTTTAAGGTTCCTGCAGATGACGAGGGGACACTCTGTGAGCTTGGAGGAAAAGTGTTTGGTTTAAGGTCAGGAAGGCATCTTAACAGTAAGAGCTATGGAAAAGTGTAATAGACTTCCATGGAAGCTAGATCTAGCCATCTGTGTAGAAGGCTGGATGTTTTTCTAAATGGATAAAATGTAACTGGCTATTAATATTGGAAATAACACTGCAGATTGTTGAACCAGGGAGTATCATTGCCTTAAGATATAAGGAAAGATTTTTTTTTTGTCATTGAATTAAATTGGTCCATGCTGTATAAGGGTTACTTTGACTTTCACTGGATCAACTGTGGATTAGAGTTTTGAAGATGTTGTTTTTTAATTTATTTAAATGCCTTTGCTTTAACTCAATGGCTATGTACCTGTTTTCAACCCAAATAACTATGTACCCATATAATTGAAAGTACATTTCTGATTGGCTGCTTGTTATGAGTGTATGAAAATGTGAAAGTCTGACACTATCCAGTCAGTGATCCTTACACTTGGTTTGTCAGAGCTCTAAAATTCAGATATATTTTGTTTCTTAGAAAAAGAGTGTTGGTGAATCACTTGACCCTGGTTGAGGAAAAATGTTATCAAGGTCAAGAGAGGTTAAAAACAAAGGCAGCTTTTTAAAGTAAAAGGCAAAGGCAACTCTGTTGATGCTAGTAGGCCACAAAAGGTCTTCAAAATGTAGGTTATATGTGAATTAAAAGCATAGGAATGACACACACATCTAAAAGTTCTTATATCAATGAAGTTTAAAAAAAGTAATCAACATATCTTGGGGTCCTCTTCATCACACCTTATCACAATAGCAAAGTTATGTAAAAAATGTCCTGAACTAGAATAGACTGGGTATCTGTTGGGAGGCATGTGCTGAAGGCTTGCACTAGTTGCCAGTTTACCAGCCTGTTCGACCTGTTAATCCAGCGACAGGAGGGAGCCTTCAGGGCCCTCCTTCCAACAGATACCAACTATTGTTTAGCTTTACAGCTGTTAAACCGGTGACCGATGTAAAGTTTCAGTACATGCCTCCCAGCAGACACACTCTGCTTAGCCAATTCCAGTTCAGCACATCTCAATATCTTTATTGCGCTAAATCCTGATAAATGGGGACCGGTGAGCCACCAACACATATTGAATGCTTTTTCTAACTTTTGCTAATATTAATAAAGAATTAGTGGACTTGCTTGAAACCCCTGGTCAGCACTTACTTGGAACACTTAACACTGCCGGCTATAGCTTGTGGCACTGATCGTTCAGTTAAAACCTGACAGACTGGTTGTAACGATCAACTTCTGTACAACCAGCTTGCCCATACATGGACTGAAATTCGTCTGGTCCCAGCTGAACCGGCTGAATTTCGATCCATGTATAGCCACCCTTACTGTATACATACAGTATGAGCCCTTGCTATTACAAGTGTGGGGAAGCACGTGGCCTTTTCCCCTTACTCCAAAGATGCGGTGCACCTGCCTTGAACATGTCACATTGATGGAGGGCGAAGATCATTAGGACAGTGTAAGCTCCAGCACAGAACATATTCAAGGATTAGGACAGATAAAAGCAGCAGCGTATGTATTAGTGAATGGAGGAGGGGCAGCTTATCATGAGAACCTGTCAAGTTCTTTTTGATTTTGTACTAGCATAACCCTTTTTAGTCCTTAACACATAACCCTTCACCAATGTTATCCTTGTGCCATTGACCAATACTTAATCTGAATCTTAAAGAGAACAAAAAATTGAATTAACCTGTGATTTCTGAACTGTTAGAACATTGGACCGAAACCTTTGTACAGAAATAACTAATTGAGCTCCCTGGTTTTCCTATCTGTCCATGAAGTGTGCCTCCTCTGCCAGCATGTGATTTTTTTTGTAGATTTTCACATGTTTAATGGCAGCTGCCATACCGGAAATGGAACAGCCTCATGCGATAAAAGAGAAACCAGTAGCTTTACTAAGCCATTTACATATATATTGCAAAATACTCAACTATACCTTATATTTTATCTAGTGCATTAGTTTATTTTCTGTTTGAGGTCTTTATGAATATATAAGCAGTTATATTTTGCGCTCAGGATCAATTTGTTTTATCAGTTAAAAGTAGTTCTTATCACTGTGTACTGTATTCTATTACTCACACTCTAGTGATCCATCTGGATTACTAGTGTATCCAGTTCACTGCCAAACTAATTCATTTCTGCAGATGGTTAAGGTGGGGTTTAAAGGAAACCTGTCATCTATACATACACAACAACAGATTAAAGATAATATCCATCTCTAGGCAAAATTTTGTTTTTCAGAAGTTAGAAGCCCTGTCAGTTTATTTTCCTGTATTTGGCCATGTCCTGGAGATTTTTGCTGACTTCCTGTATTAATGAATGAAAATCTCTCTAGCAAGTACAAAATGGCAATAAAAACCACTTATTGTCTGTAGTGATGGGAAAACAGTTTGTTACTGTTTGTGTCATCATTAGAGATGTTGCCCTACTTCCTTCCACAGTGATAATGTTGTCACCAGAAATGGAAATTGAAGCAGCACACCACTGATAAGAGGTCGTATGCAACTTTATTCCAGTAAAAGTCAGGGGGACAATTCAAAGAACAGTCAACAGGTTTCAGGTGTCCAATAGCTTGACTGAAAGCAATGTGAATGAGCTAGAAGCAAACAGGACATTTAATGTTATTTCTTTTAGAGTGATTATAAGCACATGCCTTGTTAGCAGCTGGCATGGCAAAAGTAAAAAAATAAGTTCTAGGTATATGTTTCCAGTTTCCATTGAGCCCCCTCAATACACCACCCTAGAGAGAGTGTGTGGGAGATCAAACATTTACCTTCACCTTGTATGGCTCTGTATTATACCATCTTGAATGTTGCTTACAGCATCTGGGCTGTACCTATCAGTTAAATGCATTGCTTTCCTTGACACCCCTAGATTTGGGAATTTAGAAGGATACTCAAATGTCATAGCCTTACTGTAGCGCAAGTTCTTATGAACATATTAACCTCTATAATGCAGTTGCCATTATTTCTGTATATGCATTAATGAGGCTGTGGGGCAATTATTGAAAAACGAAAAAATACCCTTGTTTGAACTACAGACTTCCTGATTGGCTCTGAAAATTCTATTGTGTGTACTACTTCTTTATTTTCTCTTGTGTCTCTGGGACAGGAAGCAGAAATAGGGACATAAACAAAAATTAAAACTTGACAGAGGTCCAAACCCTTCTCAGTTCTATCCAAAAGTAAATACAGTGGTACCTCAGTTTACAAATTTAATGCATTCTCTGGGACGTTTTGTACTGCGAAAAATTCGTAGACCAAAACTCGGTTTCCCATAGGAATGCATTGAAAAGCACCTCCACACTCGACGCAACGTGCTACCCACAGACTACCCACAGACCCCAGCATGCACGGGGGCGTCGCCATAAACCTCCCAGGCACAATACATCCTGGGGAAACTTGCTTCAAATTGAAAAAAAAATTTGGAAACCGAGGCATTATTTTCAATGGATTTTCATTTGTAAACCGAAAATTAAGTTAACCGAGGAGTTCGTAAACCAAGGTACCACTGTAAACTATTTTGGCTGCCATTCCACTTTAACTCTGTAAGAAAAAAACAGTAGAACAAAGTAAAACAAAATGCTTACTCTTCTGCTTTTGTGCATGTCCAGTAACCTACAGACAGGTTAGTTGCATATAACCTCCCCACTCCCAATGACCTACTTCTCTTTTCTGGGACCCTAATGGATCCTAGAAGCCTGGTGCCCATCAGCTTTAGGCTGGTTCTTGAGAGGGGAACCCCTAGAAGTACTCATCAGCCACCAACGCTAAACATGGGGACCCCTTCTAGAAGCACTCACCAGCTGCCAATGCTAAACAGCCATTGGGTCTGGTTTTACCATGGAAGAGGGCACATACACTCTTGACCTTGATGACATGAGTTACTTGTTCCTTATTCTTGGTAGGCTAGAATAGTATCTCTGGGGATGGTGGGGTACACTTTTTTTTCTTTTAAGCATTTTACAGTTTTGATCGGTTTTGAAGAGCTTAGCAAATACTTATGCTTATTGTTCATTTTAGGTTTGAAGATGAAATAAACCCAGACTTGGTGTAAGTAATTATTGCGCAGAAATGCATGAGAGTAATTGTAAGCAGGCATATTGTGCAGTTTACCAGCATGTGATGCACCAAGCTCACTGTACCTTGGAATAATTAACATAAGCGTAGTTTGTCTTCCATCTCCTCATTACAGATGGGTTAAAGTATATTCATTTCTTCCATGAATGGTTTATAACACTTTTTTCAGTACCTAATTATATCCTTTTTTTGTTCTTCATCTGTTACTTTTGCTTTATCTTATTTCATTCCTGACATACATATATTGAGCCTATACCCAAACTTACTAGGAGATGTCATATATATTTTATCCCTTCAGTACGCAAAATTGGTTTTGGCTTACTGGCTGGCTTATTTGATGATTTAGACAAATTTAGAAGAAAAATTATACCCCAAGTTAATATTAAAGTTTAAATAAACCCAGTCACTAAAATCCAAATATAAGCTTTGACATTTTAATAAAACTTCAGATATCATATTTAGTCTTTTTAATTCTGCAGCTTTTGTTAAAATAATACTTGGTGATTCTGCCATGAAGGCTCTTGCCTAGGCACTTCCAATTATAGGGTTACAGTGCTGTCTGTTTCCCAATTATGCTCCTGCGTTGTCATCCTGTTATGCACTCTCCCCATGGAGACCACAAGCAGCCACGTTGACGCACATCACACAGGCATGTTCCACTGTTATTGTTGTCAAGCGAATCACCCTGAAAAATAACGAACAGAAGTTCTAAAATGCGCATAGAGAAGAAGTGGCTGCAACAAAGTTGCAGGAGATGCAACAATTAATAAAAACAGTAATTTATTTAGGAAAATCAAGACAATTACTTATGATACACACGAGGTTGATTTACTAAAATTAGAGAGCAAACTCTGGTGCAGCTGTGCATGGTAGCCAATCAGCTTCTAACTTCAGCGTGTTCAATCAAGCTTTGACAATAAAACCTGGAAGCTGATTGGTTTCTGTGCAGAGCCACACCAGATTTTGCACTCTCCAGTTTTAGTAAATCAACCCCAAAGTGCTTTAGCAAACTAAATATTTATTAATGGTTTACATGTGCTTTAACCTAAAGCCCAAATAAAGTTAAAAATAATTGTAGATAAATCAAGTCTGTGTCAAAATGGTACGATATGTTTATATGTCTTATGTGGCAATACTTTTTAACTCACCCCCAACCCCGTACAAAATGTTCTGAATTTTTACTGACACTGGTGCTGAATACAAAAAAAAGATTTTTCAAGTAAAACACAAAATCTGTCAGTTTTTTGCATTCTCTGTTTATCTCTCTCTATATTATATATTTTTTAACTTTAATTGAACATTCAGTTACTATTCATTTGAAAATCATTTTTCTATTTTTTCCAAAGCAAAGAAGCAACATATCTATTTTTATTACTGATTTACTGCAGGAATACAACATATATGATGGAGACGAAAGCATTTGGGTTGCCTTTAAAGGACATCACCTTTCTATCCTGTGGAAAATTGCAGTAGGGTTGATGGACCACATCGCCCACCAATATGATGAAGAAAGGAATTATTTTTGATTTGGACTGGACCAGCTCTAGCTGTTTTTTAGTCTCAGTGAGATACATTTGTCACAAGTTTAATCAATATTCAATTTACCGCCATAGCAAACTTAGTTGGTCAACTTTTAAATTGTCCATCTTGTAGCTCCTTTAACCAGTCCATCCTTCCACTTTTTCCATACGCTTCCTTACCACTGCAATGTGTTCATTAGATACATGCTTCATCCATTATTAGCAGTCCTCCCAGTGACACAGGGACAATTCCTGTTTTGAAATATTGAACGCGTTTCCAGACTCATGCTGTGCTTGTGTGAGGAGAGGGGTGTGTGAGGGGGCCACAGAGAATCTGCCCCCCTCCTTCCTTTCTCTGCCATCTTTCACAATCCATCTCTCTCCTCTCATAGCTGCGAGGCCTCATTGGGGATACATACATTAAGCCCTTTAAATCGTTTATAATAAATCTTTGTCTAAGGCTCATTTTGACAGTCTCTCTCTCTTTCGCTCTCGCTCTCTCTCTCTTTATCTGACCCTTTTAAAAGAGCTTCTTTTAAAAGAGAATCCTCAATAGTCAGTTAATCCACTGGGTGTACTGACAGAGAGCAGACAGAGAGAGACAAGAAAGGCAAAAAGATACAGCCCCAGGAAATATACACACACAACGCAGTGCATTTACACAGAGCTGGAGCACGCAGACTGCTTATTAACCTATTTCCTGCTTCTACTGCATAGCTTTACCTTTACAGTATACGAGTGCTTGGCAAAATGCATGAGGCGCTCTTTCTCCATAGGCCATTGTGGCAGCAGAGAGGTTAAATGTTTAGAACTATTACCACTTTGAAGTATTAGTGCTGTGCATATATGCTACATTCACACATTAAAAATCTGAGCGCCCAACCAAGTCACGAAAATGAAAAAGTGCTTTAAAAAGAGTACTCAAAGTGTTAATACACTTGAAGTGACACAGATTTCTAATTTGCATCATGTCCGTGGAAAATATAATGCAGCCGGTGTTTTTAGAGAGTTAGTGAGCACCTGCTGAGAAGATGCTTGGGGCACCACAAGAAGGAACTGAGAGTCAAATGTGACCTCTGAGCCACTGGTTGGGGATTACAGCCCTACATCTACATTTTTGTCATTTGATTGCATACTGAATAATGTCAGACCTGTGCTAAAACATATACAGTCTAAAGCAGAAGAAACTTTTTACCATGTGGGTCACGTTCAAACATAAAAAGTGACACTCAGCCAAAACAGCTGTCAAATTTGAAGGGGACTTTTCAGGAACTTCTGCAGGAATAAATTCTCAATATATCACACTATTCAGCAACAGTTTCATGTTTTAGAAACTTTGCATCTTAAAAAGCCATCATTGAGCCCCCCTTTATTAATCTAACTGAAACATTGCAACTTTATATGAAGGCACGCGATGCCTACAGCAAAATATGGAGGAAAACTTCCCAAATACAACTAGAAATGGAGGAACTCTTTCCACAATACAACAAGAAACTGAGGAATACTTTCCTCAATAAACAAGAAATGGAGGAATTCTTTCCCCAGCATAATATGAAATGGAGGAATACTTTTCCCAATACAACAAGAAGTGGAGGAATTCTTTCCCCAGTAAACAAGAAATGAAGGAATACTTTTCCCAATACAACAAGAAATGGAGGAATACTTTCCCCAATACAACAAGAAATGGAGGAATACTTTCCCCAATACAACAAGAAATGGAGGAATACGTTCCCCAATACAAAAAGAAACGGAGGAGTACGTTCCCCAATACAACAAGAAATGGAGGAATATTTTCCCCAAAACAACAAGAAAAAGAATAATACATTCCCCAATACAACAAGAAACTGAGGAATACTTTCCCTTATACAACAAGAAATGGAGGAATACTTTCCCCAATACAACAAGAAATGGAGGAATTCTTTCCTGGTACAACAAGAAACGGAGGAATACTTTCCACAATACAACAAGAAACAGAAGAATACTTTCCCCAATACAACAAGAAATGGAGGAATACCTTTCCCAATAAAACAAGAAATGGAAGAATACTTTCCCCAATACAACAAGAAACAGAATAATACTTTCCACAATACAACAAGAAACGGAGGAACTCTTTCCACAATACAACAAGAAACGGAGGAATACCTTCCCCAATACAACAAGAAATGGAGGAATACCTTACCCAATACAATAAGAAATGTAGGAATTCTTTCCCCAATACAACAAGAAACAGAATAATACTTTCCACAATACAACAAGAAACGGAGGAACTCTTTCCACAATACAACAAGAAATAGAGGAATATGTTCCCCAATACAACAAGAAACGAAGGAATACTTTACCCAATACAACAAGAAACGGAGGAATTCTTTCCCCGGTACAGCAAGAAACAGAATAATACATTCCCCAATACAACAAGACATAGAGGAATACTTTCCCCAATACAACAAGAAATAGAGGAATACGTTCCCCAATACAACAAGAAATAGAGGAATACTTTCCCCAAATACAACAAGAAATAGAGGAATACGTTCCCCAATACAACAAGAAACTGAGGAATACTTTCCCCAAAACAACAAGAAACTGAGGAATTCATTCCTCTATATGACAAGAAACAGAGGAATTCTTTCCACAACACAACAAGAAATGGAGGAATACTTTCCACAATACAGTGCAGAAGAGTTAATATAAATGAGCACATTGGAAGTCACACACAAACAAAAGTACAGCGATTGAACCAGGTACATTCTAACTGGCCCATGTAAACATGAGAAAGGCATACATAAAATCCTTACTGGATGAGAATGGGCAATGTACAAATCCAACAGCATTATGTCTTTCAATGATGGGGAAATGTATTTCCAATGAAAATGTACATCTTAAAGAAAAGGAAAGAGGAGACCAAAGTGCAATGTCTCTGCAAAGGGACTGAAGGCTAAGGAAGGGAAGGAAAGAAGAGGGGGGGGGGTGTATGGCCACCAAGTGGCTTGAGGAGACAAAGAATCAGAAGGAAAGAAGGTTTGCCTGGAGGAGAAAGAGGGAAAAAGAAGGGGGAGAACATCCTGTGCAGGGGCAATCTAATGTGCCACCCTAAGACGACCATACAGGCATTCATATCGATAGCAGTGAATGGTCCAGGCCCAGACTGTCATTTATAAGTGAACTAGGGGTCCCATACCTTCAGGAACTTAGAGTGGGTGCCCATGAGAAAAGACATGAGCTTCTCCTGCACCAGTTTCCATACGATGCATCGCATCCAGCTCTTTTTTAAAACAATATACTGAGCTAGCCAAACCTAGTTCTTGAGGGAGTGTATTCCACATTTTCACAGCTCTTACTGTGAAGAAGCCTTTTAGTATTTGGAGGTTAAATCTCTTTTCCTCCAGATGTAAAGAATGTCC